>NC_064837.1:62391969-62695000 GCF_024166365.1 Elephas maximus indicus
TAATGAGAAAAACTATAAGGAAAGAAAAGAAGATGATAATAGAGAGAACTGTCAAAAAGTTATTTAAAAAATAAAAATAAAAACCTTTGGTTAAAAGGACAGAAAAAAGCAGAGGAAAAAGAAAGGGTCAGAATATCCAGGCCAGATCCACAGAAACAATTCAAAAGAAAAGGTCTGATTTTCCTCTCTCTAGTTTTTTTTTAGTCATAAATATATTAGATGTCTGGTGGTGCAGTGCTTAAGTGTTCAGCTGCTGACTGAACAGCAGGTAGTTGGAACCCACCAGCCACTTCACAGGAGAAAGATGTGGCAGTCTGCTTCTGTCAAGATTACAACCTAGGAAACCCTATGGGACAGTTCTACTCGGTCCTATAGCATCGCTATGAGACAGTCAACTCGACAGCAATGGGTTTTTTGTTTGTTTGTTTTTTTGGTTTTGGTTTTAGTTTTAGTCATAAATATTTTGGAAAGGGGCTTTTTTGCATTTATCAAAATGGAAAAAGAAAACGAAAGGAAAAAAAAAGTTGTCTTTCAGAGAACCCAACGCTCTTGGAATTCAATGACCTAATTCTGTGTGAAGTTACGGTGTAGAGATTGCTTGTCTTGTCTGAGTCTCATGGCATTGGCCCTCTTTTTTCTCACTGGCTCGTACCACTCCACTATCAGAGGTTAGGGAGAAACAGCAGAGGATGTGAGCGGACAGTCTGGATACTATGCTTAGAAAAACATTTTTAAATCAGTTTAGATTTTCATTCTCTATCTTAAGGGTTGCTTATCTTAGCAGTTAGGACAATTTTGCATTACTTTTGTAGACATTATATAATATCTTCTACCCACCTCCCCCCAGTCACCAGCTGTTAGCCAGTCACACCTCAGAATGGGATGCGGTTGAGCCAGCTTGAGCTAAATAACATTCATAAAAAAGCACTGCTGACACGTGAGGAAACCAATTCCTGGCAATTGAGGAAGACCTAAATTTTCTGCAGTGATCATAGAACGAAATAGAGCTTAAGAAAGAAGCCTGAGAATGTCCAATGGCCAAAACAATTTGAGCTAGTTATGGCAAGCCTTAATTTTCCCATCTGTAAAGTGTGTACACTAAATAGAACGTGCCTCATAGGGCTATTTGAGGGTTAAATGTGAGTAATCAAGGTTCCTGAACCTTGGTGCTATTGGCATTTGGGATAATTCTTGGTTGGGTAGGGGGATGTCTTGTACATTGTAGGATGTTTAGCAGGATTTCTGTCCCCTACCCACTAGATGTTAGTAGTGGGCCACTCCAAGCTACCCCAACTATTCCCCATCATTATAAAAAAAAATTTCTCCAGGTACTGTCAAATGCCGCGGGGGGGGAGGGGGGACAGAATCATCCCAGGTTGAGACTAACTGTCCAAGCACTTGGCCTATAGTAACTGTGCAATAAATATGAGGTATCATTACTATTAGAATTAGAGTTTAGGAACGGTAGCATCAGTTTGTTATAATATGGTTCCTCTATCTCATCGAATCCCAGAAATCCTGGCTGTATTTCTGCATCCTCCCTAAAGAAAGTCCTGAAAAGAGCAAGGTCATTAGGTTAACAACCATCCAACAGGAAACCTACTCTGTCCTATGAAGTCTCCTTTGCACAGGAGGAAAAAGGTCCACCATTTTGTCCAGCTACAAAAACTAGGTACATTCTCCAGCCTCAGTTTGTGAGAGGCTAAAGATTCCTCTGCTGGCGTAAATCTTCCAGTTGGATTGCTAGGATAGCTGACTTTCCTCTCAAGCTGCTCTTGGAGATTTCCAAGGGCACTACCACCCTTACCATAGAAAGGAAGGGAAAGGATGGTCAAGAAGGGAAATTTTCTGACAGAATTTACTCCTTTTGCTGTTTCTGTGGTTTTGTGCTTGTTTGGGTTTACAAGTATGTTTTTTGCCCAAATTGTTCTTGCATATTCTAACAGTGTTTGCTTTAGGTGTTTTGATACCATGTTGCTTTGAAGGTGCAAATGTTTTTCGTGGCATGTCTTGTGTTAAGTGTACAAACTGAGAAGTAAATTTTGATGACTGAAGAGAGTGCAGTATTCCTCAAAGTTTTCTACCAAATAAACACCAATAGGAGAGGAAAAAGAAAGTAGACTGCTGGGGGCTGGGTGGTGGCTGGCTAAAACTGTGAAATTTCTATACGTCTCCTCTATTTTTCTCTTTTGCATGAATGCAAATTGTACATTCTACTCTCAAGTAATTTTTCACTCATTTTGAGGTGAAATGGACTCTGTGTTGGGTCCTGTTGATACTGTGGCTTTTCCTACTACGCTTTTTAAAGCGTGCACAGTGTACCTGTAATGGAAGGATCATGGTTTTTGTAATCTAGCAGACCTGGGTTCCAGTCCTGATGTTACCACTGAAAGACTGTGCAAACTTGGGAAAATCACTTAACCCAAGTGAACCTGAATTTCCACATCTGCATTGAGAAAATAAGAAATTACCTACTGACAACGCTGTTAGGAGAAGTGAAGATAATAGTGCCAGGCACACAGAAAGGGTTTCATAATTATTTTGTTTTGTTTTAAGTAATTATTATGAGCAGGAGTACTTTTGAGGTAAAACACAACCACAGAGTCATACAGTTCATGAATAGGAAATAAAACAGAAGTCTTTCAATCCATCCTCACCTCCCAGCCCTCCAACTATCCCCTGTACCCTGGCCACCTGCCTCTGTCCAGGTCTTGCCTAACTTATTCCAGAAAGAAGTAGCTAGGTGCTTGTGAAATATTTCCAAAGAAGGAGCCACCACAGCTCTCATTAACCCCTTCCAGTGTCTCTGTGCTGTTAGGGTTCCCAATTGCTTTTCTAGGACTTTCGATTGCGTCTACCTTGAGTTTCACACTGGGCCATTGCCCTTTCTTGCTGATAGTTTCTCAGATTTGCCTGGTTATAGCTCAAATGGATTCCCAGGCCCTTCTTCTGAAGATTCTGATTTGGTTGGTGAAGGAAGAGTGACAGGGAATTTCTATTTTTACCAAGTCTCCCAAGTATACCCTATAATCATGCCAGTTGGGGGAAAGCACTGCATTTTTCTATCACCACTCTTGCCCCTAGAACCAGAACGTGCCACTAGACATCTGAAACAAAGATCAACAGGCTTAATACCTTAAAAAAAAAAAAAAAGCTTATCATTGCAAATTTAACTTCAGCCCTAAATAGCTATCAAAATTAAAATGTGTATCCTCCTTGACCCAACAATCCCACTTCTAGAATTAGACCTACACACATACTTACAGATCTACAGAAAAAACGAAGATTGTTTTTAACAGCAGAAGACTATGGAAAGCTAACTGCCCATCAACAGGGGAATAAATTTATGGGGTAGCCATAAGATAGACTATTTTGAAGCTGTAAAAAGATAGCTCTACATGTATTGATATAAAAAGGCTTCCAAGATATAGAGAGAGAGGGAAAATTTATGAGGACCTCAGTGGATTTATAGAAATTCAAAAATATACAGCAAGAATGGGTGTCACCAAAAGAAAGTACTGGTTAGCTTCTGCAGGTCCATCTCACAGTCATTGCTTTGGTGAGTTCACCATGACCCAGGGTATGGACTTTAATCTTACAGGTCTACAATCTGATCTTGCCAATATACTCGAATTCATCTAACATCAGGGAGTGGAATTATACTGATTACATCAAAAGACTTAAGAATCACAGCATCCAGGTACAGGATATCAGTAAAAGTATGGTGGCATTGCCATTTCTCCTCATTGTCTTCACTGGGTGAGCTATTTTACAAATGCACCAAGGAAGAAAAGTTGTACTACAACTCCTCCAAGGCTGGTTTGAGGTAGGGGAAGTATATTCTACTACTTCTCCAGAGGAGGAGGGTGCAACTTCAGGCGAGTGATGGCCAAGGAGGTGTGGAGGGGAGAGGTGCACTACATCTGTCGGGGGTTCCTTCCAGATAATCCTACCATGGAGTGAGGAGGCAGCACTTTCTTGGCAGCTTGGCGTCCCAGGTGTTTCCAGGTGGGAGCGTGGATCTCCTGGGGGCACAAGATTGCTCCCCCATGACGATTAAGAGACCTGGACATCAGCTGTCTCTGGTGGGCCCTGTTGAGGCTGAGAGAGCTGAGATGGTAGCATCTAAGTTGTACTCTAAATTAAAAAATATCAAGGCCTATGACAGTGTATACAATAGTCTACTCTACCAACCACCCTCCCTCCCTTCCTTCCTTTCTATCTGGATTGTGAATGCCTAGCCTATCTCCGGAAAGATACAGAGAAATACCTGCTCGCCTGTAGGGTGGGAAACTGGGTGGTGAGGAGCCAGGGTCAGCAGGGGGACTGACTTTTCACAATACACCTTAGGGACCTTTTGATTTCTATACGATGCTCAGGTTTCATCTATTCAAAAATGTGTTTTAATTAAAAAAAAAAAAATCTCAGCCCGGCCATCACTCCACTTATCCCTTCCCCCTTCCTGACCCACAGTTTTGCTCTTCTCTTCACATGAAGCAAATCCTTTCCTACCCTGTCATTTCTACCACCGCACTGGCTTCCCTAATTCTCTTCGACACTTCACTCAAATCTTCACCTTCCAGGAGGCCTGTCTCCTGGAAACTTTGCCTTCTTCAAAAGCTTCCTTGAATCCGAAAAAAAAAAAAAATTGTTGTCGAGTCAATTCTGACTCATGGTGACCGCATGTACGTTGGAGTAGAATTGTGCTTCGCAGGGCTTTCGATGGCTGGTTTTCTGGAAATAGATTACCATGGCTTTCTTCCAAGGCACCTCTGGGTGGACTTGAACCACCAACCTCTCAGCAGCAGAGCACGTTAATCATTTATACCACCCAGGGACTCTGCCTTAAATCTAAGACATTGACAAAGATTTCTCTGATGAATTATGCTCCTTGAAGGCCACCCTCCTGAGGGTTCACATATACTTCTACAATCAAAAATCTCATCACAGAGAAAGGCCTAGAAAATACTTCATTTTGATAGCAAGTTTTCTTCCCTCTTATTTTCACTTCTCTATAATTTTTTTAGCCTAAGGATGAGTATGAACAGTGATGTCTATTTGAATCTGACAACGTGGTGTTTGCGTTTTAAAAAATCATAAATTTCCTAGTAAAGAACAGACTTGGTGTTTATTCTTTGCAATAAAAGTATAAACAAGAGCTACTTATATCTCTCCTACTGGCCTAATTTCAAGCTCCTAGAAGGCAAGCAACCTATCTTTTTTTTTTTTTTTAATTCTATTGTCCTTTTAGCACTTAACTCAGAAGTTTTGACACTTAAGACCTTCAAAAATATTTGTTGAAGGAACATAAAAATGAACGTGTGATTGTATTTTTCTAATGCCTTGCTATGAGCTTAAGTCGATCTGCATATTTGGGGAAAATCAGATACAGTTCATAAGGCAGTGTCAGTATCACGCTTGTACTGTCCTTTTGTCACCTTGCAATTGTTGGCTAATTGTTCTAGGCTTGGTCATCAAGTCTTCCATGCTTACGCTTGATCTCATCCATGTCCTTCAGAGTGCCAAGCATAGGGTTTTGCCCAGGGTAGATATTTAAGAAATGTTATGAAATTAATGCCATTTGTGGTATAATATGAAGAGGAAAGGTTAAAGGGTTTGGAGAAAAAGTAACCAGTAAAAGTAAACACCAGCCAGCTTGCCCCCAAAATATGCATGGAGCCCTAGTGGCACAGTGGTTAAGAGCTCGGCTGCTAACCAAAAGGTCAGCAGTTCGAATCCACCAGTTGCCCGTTGGAAATCCTATGGGGCAGTTCTACTCTGTCCTATAAGGTTGCTAGGAGTCAGAATCGACTCAAAAGGTTACATTAAATGTTCATAAGGGGAGGAGAAAACTCATGAAGAACAATGGGTGGGTCTGGAGTCAGGAACGCGGGCCCATCTGGACTGGCTCTGCAAACATTGCTCTCTTCTTACTTTCCAGAGCACTGGGTTTATGTCTTGCAAAGTAAAAACGGGGGCGTGATTTTTTTCCCTAGGTTTTTGTATTTTGTTCATCTGGCCTCTGAGGCAGGAGGAAAGTCTTCCTATCATGACAAGACTGTGGTCTGCTGTGCTGTCAAGAACTTAATGAAAAATCATAGCTTGTCTTCATAAGGAATGTGGCCACAGGCCAATATCTGTGATTTTTTTTTTTTTTAACTTATAGATGCTATGGGGCTCTCAAAATGAAGATAAGCCAGCAGTCACCACAATCAAGAGGGATCATAACAGCCAAGCGCAGGGTGGACCAGTTAATGGAAGAAATACTGGGATCTGAGATTGTGGTGGGGACCTAAGTAATTGACAAATATTGGGGACTTAGTAATTGATGAAAATTGGAGTTATGACTTTGCTTAGAGTTAGTTGCATATGAGGGATTTTTGTACTTTCTGAGGGCTTGCTTTTAACTAGGAAGTGTGAGAGTAACTCTCACAGCTTGTCTGCCAGGCCTTACCTCTTTTTCATTGTTTAGCAGTTGCCATCAAGTTCACTCTGACAAGCTCTATGTCAGAGTAGAACTGTGCTTCATAGGATTTTCAATGGCCAATTTTTCAGAAGTGGACTGGTAGTCATTTCTTCTGAGGGGCCCCTGGGTGGACTCAAACCACTGACCTTTCAGTTAGTAGCAAAAGTCCACCTGAAGCATTGTATCATGGGTCCTCTAGACTCATTCTTAATAGTCTCAGGTAATTGGCTTGAGACATCTTGGTGCCCAATGTGAGTCAACCGGAGACCACGTTGAACAGTCTCCAGCTTCTGAGCCATTAAGCATATAAATGGGCCTCTAGTCAAATCCTTTCAGGCATGATGGAAGGAGTTCCTGGGTGGCGCAAATGGCTAAGAGCTGGACTACTAACCAAAAAGGCTGGTGGTTCAAACCCAACCAGAGACACCTCAAAACTAAGACTTCACAATCTGCTTCTGAAAGGCCATAGCCTTGAAAACCCTATGGAGCACAGTTCTACTCTGCACACGTGGGGCTGCCACGAGTCAGAATTAACTTGACGGCAACTAACAACAACAAGGGTAAAGAAAGGCACAGTAAAGGAGTTACTCCAGGGTGCCCTTGTCTGAGTGGCCACAGTCAAGCTACTTAAGTCGGCATCTGTAATGCAGGTCTAATGACTCCTACCACATGGTGGTATTGTGAAGGTTGAATGAATGACGTAATATACGTCAAGTGACTGCTCAAGTGCCTGGTACACAGTAGGCATTCAACAAATGTTTGACTCATTGGAAAGACCAGTACCCAACCAGAGATCCAACCTCAGATCCACACCTGGACTCAGTGTCCACTGTATGTACTAATGGAACAGTGATACCCAAGTGTGCCCACCCTGCAGAAGGGAAACAGAGTGCCTTTCTTCTTAGCCAACCTACGCAGCTCATGGAGAGTATCTAAGGGATGGGGGAAATGGGACTTTTGATAACTGGGATCAGCCATCTGCACAATTCCCAGTCCTGAAGCTGCTTCCTTCCCTTATAATAACGGTCCACTAGGTGCCTTATGGCCAGTGGGCTAAGCAAGAGAAGGTTGTTGGTGTCAGCCTCCACAGCTGCCAAGCGCAGATATTTTTCTCAGGTTTCTGGGTGAGTTTTTAAGCCAACACCCTTGAAAGGGAAGCAGAGCCTTCACGCCACAGGCATCTGGGATACAAGGCCTACACAGTATTTTCAAAAAGTCAGTATCGCTCACTGATGATAAAGGGGCATTCACTGTGGGCAAACCATTCCATGGGGGTGGGTGGAGTCAGGGCTACCAGGCAGACCGAGGACCAAGTTTGCAGCCAATTTTCTTTTTCCACCGTTTCTAGAATTGAGTAGGTGCCAACGCAGCTAACAGCTTAAGGAGACACACGTAGACACAGATAGCGAGCCCCCCCTCACCGCTCCCCGTCTTTTCCATGGAACTTAGCAGCAGCTACCAGGGGCGTCATCACAGAGCATTAATTTTTTCCCTTGCCTGGTTTCCCACATTCTGTGACCATCTCAGAGAGTGCCAGGGAAAATATTGAAAGCCTAGGTAAACGAAGGGGAACCCAACATTCACCAGTCTGGCCTTAAAATAGCTGCCAGAACGCCCCCATCCCAGAGAGTACACAGGCTGTGACTGTGCTTAGTGTGCTCAGAGCCCCCACCCACCCCACCCCAACAGCTCACTCTGATCCCCGTGAAAGCCCATCTCAGAGAACAGACAAAGAAGTAGCCTGCCGAGTGTACTGCCTTGATCCCTTTGGCCCCATGGCTTAGATGACTACTAATGAACACAGAGTGGTGGGTGCAAACCAGTACACCCACCACCACATGGGGTGGGGACATTGGCAGAAGGTATGCCTGGGGTGGGGGGCAAGGTAGAGCAGAGCAAATGGGGAGACTTATGGGCACACCCCAGGGCTGAGCACTTGGGCAGAAGAAAAAAAATGTCCCCATACTGACTGCTGAAGGGCCTGTGACACAGCTCCAGTGCTTACCGCTGTGGCACAGGCTGTGCGTTCTGAATGAGACGGGCCTAACAGAAGAGGATAAAAGAAGGAAGGGAAGAGGGGAAGCCATAGTCTGGGGTGAGGAAAAGGAAGACTCCATAGCATATACTGCAGATACACCATATATACCAGTTGCCACCAAGTAGGCTCAAGGAGAGACCCCATGTGTGACAGAGTAGAACTGTGCTCCACAGGGTTTTCAATGGCTGATATTTTGGAAGAAGATCACTAGGCTTTTCTTCCTCCGAGGAGCCTCTGAGTGGACTCAAGTCACCAACCTTTTGGTTAACAGCTGAGTATGTTCATTGTTTGTACCACCCAGGGACATATACTGCATAGCATATGATTTTAAACTTTTTTTTTTTTAATGCTTCCCATGGAGAGTTGCCAGACTCAGCAAATAAAAACACAGGACATCCAGTTAAATTTCAATTCCAAATTAAAAAACAAATACATTTTTTAGTGTAAGTATGTCCCTTGCAATATTTAGACATACTTTAAAAAAAAATTGTTTTTCTACTTGAAATTCAATGCCCAGTTAGATTTGAGTTTCAGGTAAACAATATAGATAGATAGATGATAGAGAGACAGATACAGAAAGAGACAGAGAGAGAGAGAGAGAGAGATCTCCCTCTCTCTTTTTCTTTTTTTTTTTACTATAAATATGTCTTGTGCAATATATGGGACATACTTAAGTGTTTACAAAATACTTGGTGTTTACCTAAATTCCAAACGTAACTCACATTCTGTATTTTATCAGCAACGCTACCCCATGTCTTGCCCATTCAGCTAGAACATAAACCCTCAAAGGTAGAGACTGTTACTGCCATACCCCTCTGCAAAACCTAATGTCCACTGCATGTGCTACTTCAGTACATAATATAGAGCAGAAACGGATAACAGCAGGTTAACAGTCCTGGCTTTACTGTTGATTAGCCATGCAATCTTAGGCAAGTGACTGTATCACTGTTTCTTCCATTTTCTCATCTGCTCAATGGGGACAGTGATTGTTGCCCGCCTCAGAGGGTTGTTATAAGGAAATAATATGTGTAAAGCATTTACTATACCCTAGGCTCATGGAGGAGTCCCTGGGTGGTGCAAATGGTTAATGCACTCAGCTGCTAACTGAAAAGTTGGAGGTTCGAGTCCACCAGAGTTGCCGTGGAAAAAAAGGCCTGGTGATCTACTTCCAAAAATCAGCCATTGAAAACTCTATGGAGCACAGTTCTACTTTGACATACGTGGGGTCGCCATGAGTCAGAGTCGACTCAATGGTAACTAGTTTAGGTTCATGGAAAGTCCTCAATAAATATTAGATATTATTGTTATTATCCCAGTATACTCGATAAATAATGTAGTGTGATAGAGAGGAACGAGCCCATAGGTGTTCTAGATTCGCCTAAGTGGACCACTAGGATTCTTTACCAGCTTTGTGACCTTAAGAGAGACTTTACTTTCTGAACATTTTTTTTCCTCTGGGTTCCAGGATTCCATTCAATTCTAACATCCCATAATTTAAGTAACTGAATGGATGAGAACTAAACGGAATAAGAACCACTTAAACTCGAGATGGAGTCCCTGGTGGTGCAAATAGTTAGGATGCTTGGCTGCTAACCAAAAGGTACCTCAGCTTAGTACCATAGTCTCATGGGGCAACTCAGTCAATTGGCATAATACAGTCCATAAAGACAATATTCTACATCCTAGTTTGGTGAGTAGTGCCTGGAGTATTAAAAGCTTGCATGCAGCCATCTAAGATACAACTATTGGTCTCTACCTATCTGGAGCTAAAGAGAAAGGAGGAAACCAAAGACTCAAAGAAGAAACTAGTCTACAGAACCAACAGCCTACATGAACAATGACATCACCTACCTTGAGACCAGAAGAACTAGATGGTGCCCAGCTACCACTACCTACCATTCCAGCCAAAGGCTCAAGAGATCAACCCTGATAGAATGGGAGAAAAATGTAGAACAAAACTCAGTCCTAAAAAGAAAAAAGGCCAGGCTTACCGAACTGGTAGAGACTAGATGAACCCATGAGGCTATGCCTTAAATGTGGAACTCAAACCATTCCCAGAGGTCACCTTTCAGCCAAAAGACAGACTGGCCCACAAAATAAATAGTATCACCTGTGAGTATTGTGCTCTTCAAAACAATCATCTGGATGAAACCAAGTGGCAAACATTTACCCTAGACCAAAGATGAGATGGGAAGGGGTGACAGGGAAACGACCTTAATGGAATCAGAACAACCAAAATGGAAATAATGAGAACGCTGATACATTGTGAAGGATGTAACGAATGTCGCTGAACAAGATGTATAGAAAATGTTAAATAAAAACCAACTTCCTGTGTAAACTTTCAAAAAAACACAATAAAAAAACTAAAAGATGCCTCAGAGGAAAGCCCTGATGATCTATGTTCAAAAACCCAACCACTGAAAACCCTGTGGAGCACAGTTCTACTCGGACACACCTGAGGTCACCGTGAGTCAGAGTCCACTCGACAGCAACCGGTTTTAAACTAGAGATGTGTATGGGGTAAAGGGATTTGAAAGCAAAAATTCAGTGGGAATACCTGTCTCAAAATGTAATATGTCTGGTTTTCTTAATGCTTTGATGGTAGGAAGGCTAGGTTTTCAGAGACTTGGACAAAAGACAGCCTACAATAGAGCAGAACACTTCTGCCTTGACTTAGCTTTGCACCAAAAGGAACCTCATGTAACTTCAAAGTGGCCAAACAGGAGAGCCTTCCCAGTTGGCAGCAGTTGCAGTAAATAGATTCATGACAGCCCAGCATCAACACATCAGAGAAGCCACGATCTCCACTGTCCGTGCTGCCTTTTGTGTCTCAAAGTTACTCCACTGTGCTTTCCAATGGCTCTAGATGAATTCTACATCTCACCAGCGACCTTTATCTCTATTTTTCACCACCTCTGTGAAGTTATCACTTGTTGTTGTTATGTTGTTAGGTGCCATTGAGTTGGTTTCAACTCATAGCAACCCCATGTACAACAAAATGAAACACTGCCCAGTCCTGGCCATCCTCACAATTGTTTCTGTGTTTGAGCCCACTGTTCTAGTAACTGTGTCAATCCATCTCACCAAGGTTCTTCCTCTTTTTTGCTAACCCTCTACCTTACCAACCATGATGTCCTCCAGAAACTGGTCCCTCCTGGTAACATGTCCAAAGTACACGAGACGAAGTCTCGCCGTTCTCATTTCCAAGGAGCATTCTGGCTGCGCTTCTTCCAAGACAGACTTGTTCATCTTCTGGTAGTCTTAGCCACCAAAAAATATTCGTCCCTTTCATTTTATACCGAGAAAAAGTGCAGGGACCCAGAGGCCAAGGGTAGGTGGGTATACTCATGGCAATAGTTTCCTCCCAGGTGGCAATTTCTGTCAGCAGCTCTACTAACAACATGGACTCTCTTTACATTGGGTTCAGGAGTCTTTGGGGAATGATGTAACAAAGAGAAGATACAGCTCCCTGCCCCAGGCAAATGCACAACACACCTGAGGGAAGAAATTATTCAACATGGCAACGACTTGAGGTCAAGCAACACACAGGTGCAAATAATTATAAGCTCGTTAGAGTGCACCTGCGCTAAGAGGCCAGAGAATGAGCCATGTGGGCCTGACCAAGATGTAAGCTTTCAACGGGGAACATGGATAGTTGGGAAAGAGGGCAAGAGTCTCAAAAGGATAAAGAATGGTCTGTGCAAAGATAGGAGGGTTTCCAGAACATGCTAATGGACGAGTGAGAATGGGGGCCTAGTTAAGGGCTTGGGAAAGAGAGAAGTGAAGTCTTTGGTGTGTAGACTGGACTCTAGACTCATTAAGTAAGTTCACAGGCCAGGTTGCACCTAAACAACTAGGTTTCATCTAAATAACCAGGTTTCATACAATTATTCCTATTGTACTGTGGTTTAACAAGTTTTGCAAAAGCACTGAATGGTTCACCACTTCAAATACATTTCCTCCAACCAATTTGCCAGGGAACCTATAATTGCATCCACCAAATCATTTCAGGTATACACCATCTCCTCACTTATCGACATGGTTAGGTTCCAAAGACCAGGTCATTAAGTGAAATCTGTGTTATGCGAAAACAGAAGATGACCACATCAGATTACAAAATGGAGGATGAATGCATCACTACATAACTGCCAAATTATATCATTACATAACTGCCAAACCACTGAGAATCATGGCTCAACCAAGTTGACACATAACCTTAACCATCAAAGCCAGTATCACTCTCACCTCACAACTCGGCGTCCCTTACTGCCAGATGTACGTCATTAATGTGCAAGATAGTTGGATAGTAGATTTTTCACTATTGCCATAAATGTGAAATGTTAGATAATGAGAAAGTCAATAAGTGAGGAGAAGATATACATAACTGAGGGAGTATAAATTGGCTCCCCATCTACAGACGACAATATGCCAATAGCTCTTGAAATTACAAATCACATTCTCTTTATGTAGCAATTCGACTTTTAGGATGGAAACCCTGGTGGTGTAATGGTTAGGTGCTACGGCTCCTAACCAAAATGTCGGCAGTGCGAATCCACCAGGCACTCCTTGGAAGCTCTATGGGGCAGTTCTACTCTGTCCTATAGGGTCACTATGAGTCAGAATTGACTCAACAGCAATGGGTTTGGACTTTTTTTTTTATCTTGAGGATATACTTGAACATGTACCAGGCCACTTCAGCAGTGTTTATAATATCAACCTATTGAAATGACCTAAATGTACGTCAAAAGGAGAATAGTTAAATTAGTTATAGTATTAATATATCTATATATTAAGTGCATATTAATAAAAATTTGGAAGTTCTTTAAATATTGATGCATAAAAATTTCCAAAATACATCAAGTTTAAAACAAAAAGAAGGCATGGAAAGCATGTAGCGTGTGCCGCCACGTTGTTGAAAAGTAAAGGGGGGCTTCAAGGAGATGGAACATCACACCCTATCCCTTCAATGTGGGCTGCACTTAGTGCCTTGCTTCCAAAGAGTGCGGTATGGAAAAGGGGTGACGCAAATTTACAGTGAAGAAATCTGGCACGCCCCACCTTGGGCAGGTGATCAAGAGCTACATTAACAGTGAGAAGTCACATGGGTAGTATGTACCCTGGGTATGACGTGAGGAGAATGGCACTTCATCTCTGAGGTCATCCTCCCCCAAAATCCATAATCCCAGTCTGACAATAGGAAAAATAGCAGCCAAACTCAAACTTAAACACATTCTACGAAATACCTGACCAGCACTCCCTAAAACTGTCAAGGTCATCAAAAAAAACCAAAGTCTGAGAAACTGTCACAAACGAGAGGGAGCTAAAGAGACATACTGTGGTGTCCTGGAGGGAATCCTGGGACATTAGGGCAAAACAAGTCCAATATGAAGAAGCTGTGGACTGTAGTTATTAACAATGCCCCAATATTGGCTCCTTGTTGTTGTGTGCCATTGAGTCGATTCCGACTTATAGCGACCCTGTAGGACAGAGTAGAACTACTCACAGGGTTTCCAATGAGTGGGTGGTGGATTTGAACTGCTGGCCTTTTGATTAGCAGCCTCAGCTCTTAACCACTTCGCCACCAGGACTCCATAGTTGTGGCAAAAGGAGCCCTGGTGGTGCAATAATTAAAGCACTTGGCTGTTAGCCAAAAGGTCAGTGGCTGGAAACCACCAGCCACTCCGAGATAGAAAGATGTGGCAGTCTGCTTCGGTCAAGATTTACAGTTTTGGAAACCTTATGGGGCAGTTCTGCTGTGTCCTCTAGGGTCTCTATGAGTCAGAATGGACTCGATGGCAGTAGGTTTAGAGTTTTGATCTGCGTTGTGGCAGAGGTACCATAGTAAGGGAAGGTATTAACAAAAGTGGAAACTAAGTGATTGGGACACAGGGGGGCTGTTATAATATCTTTATAACTTTTCTATAAATCGAACACTATTCTAAAGTAAAACATATATTAAACATGAAAGAGAATAGAGATTATATAATGGCTCAGATGCTCCATAAAGTGTCAATGGAGGAATAGATAACTGACCAGTACTTACGGCTGTCTCCAGAGAAGAATCTGAGTTGCTGAAGGAGAGGGCTGGGAAGAAAACTTTCACTCTAAGCCCTTTCAAATTTTGGATTAGAAATCATTGCAAACACACTACCTCTTCAGCAAATAGTGAAATGTACATCTACAAAAACAAAACAAAATTTTTAACCCAAGGTAGTTAGTTGTATGTCTAAAAGACATCTTTGTTTTGAAATGTACTCTTTTTGAGTAACACATTCAACTGACAGCCCCTGAAGAATCCCTTAATTTGCATTAGTTTCTCATATTGATATACTGGATGGCTTAAAACTGCATGACTCTGAGGGGAGAGCACCGGAGATATGTAAATTTTGCAGAGAAAGAAAAGTTCAGATAGTGGCCTGAATTTGTGGTACTAATAGCCCAAGAAGAGCCTGAGCATCCAAGAGCCTGGACAAATGCCTGTGGCACCAGAGGGTTGATGGCAGAAAAAAAGATAAAGGGGGTGATTGGATGTCACAAAAACTCATGTTGCTGACTTAAAATATATGACAGGTAAACCTTAAACCTTAAACCAGAAATATCCCCCCAAAGTCTTCTTTAAACCAGACAATAGCTTCGTTTGTAAAGAATGTCTGCCTTGTGCTCAACATGGGGTCAACTTGGCAAACAGCAATTTGAAAGATTAGATAGGAAGCTTGGGGAGCAGTGAGGTTATGTTAATGGAGGAGGAACAATTCAGCAAAGGAGGGTAAGAATGGTTGCACAACTTGAAGAACGTAATCAACGTCACTGAATTGTACACGTAGAAATTGTTGGATTGGTGTACGTTTTGCTGGCTATATTTTCAACAATTAAAAGTATATATTTTATCTGTAATTGGGTTCACTCTGTACCTCCCAATTGACTATATTCTAACATGAGCCTTTCCCTGCCGTTTGACCCTTAACCAAGGGAAGTGTACCTAACTTCTAAGAAGCACCCTGCCCAATATCAGGGCCAACTCTAGAGTCATCCTTTCCTGCCCTTACCCATCCAGCCACCACTTGGCAAAAATCAACAGGGAGGTGACTGTTAAATGAATTCAGATTTGACTCCATGAGGCAAAGGGGGTTCTCCAGGCAGGGCCGTCCACCCAGGAGAAAGGGCAGAGGATTAGCAGGCCACTCTGCCAGCCAGGGGCCAGGAGCCAGAAGGACACACACCAAGAGAGGCAGGCAAACGGTTAACAACTCAAGGTGACAAATTAAGCCAGCTACTCAGGGGCTCCGGTTTGGCTGATTGTTAAGTCAAAACAGAACTGTCGGAAACTGGGAAGGCGCTGTCACTTTTACTGTATTTTTCCACACTTTTTTTTTTTAATTTGGAAATGTTCGTGGGGAGCTGGAAAACCCAGGCTGGAGAACTCCTGGGGTCTGAGAGGGGAGAGACGTGGCTTTGCCTGGAAGGCAACCTAATTCAGATCAGCAGCTCCCCAGAGGCAACAGCCATCACTAGCGTTTAGGTCTCCAAGCTGTCCCACCTGCCCTATCCTCTACCCCTTGCCCACGGGACATCCTCACCTCCTCTGGTTTTAACAGCCCTTTGGTGCCAGAGCAGAACCTCCAACCAAGTGACCCTGACAGCATGCTGTCCACCAGCCTCGCCAGCCTCCTGGTTGCTGAACCCAGCAGCTGCCTAACAGGGAGGAGATGGACAGAGACGTGAAGCACTACTGAAGTGGCTGCTAGCGGGACCTGGAACAGAGAGGCAACCGACCAGCTGCCATCAAGTCAGTTCTGACTCGTGGCAACACGTGTGTCGGAGTACAACTCTGCTCCATAAGGTGTTCAATAGCTGATTTTTTTTTAAGTAGATCACCAGATCTTTCTTCCAAGGTACCTCTGGATGGACTCGAACCTCCAACGTTTTGTTTAGCAGCTATGTACATTAACCGTTTGCACTACCCAGGGCCTACAGAGACGCGAAACCAAAAAAAACTCACAGCAACCCTATAGGACAGAGTAGAACTACCCCTTAAGGTTTCCAAGGAGTGGCTGGTGGATTTGAACTGCCAACTTTTTTGGTTTGCAGCTGATCTCTTAACCACTGTGCCACCAGGGCTCCAAAAGGGAATTAAAATATTTTGACTTATCCCCATTGATGTTTCGGCAAAGACCCCAATTTTACAATGCCTAACATTTGAGCAACTCCAAAAAAAAACAAACAAAAAAAAAACAAACCCGTTGCCATCGAGTCAATTCTGACTCATAGGAAACCTATAGGACAGAATAGAACTGCCCCATAGAGTTTCCAAGGAGCACCTGGTGGATTTGAACTGCCGATATTTTGATTAGCAGCCATAGTTCTTAACCACTATGACACCAGGGTTTCCATTTGAGCAACTAGCCTACAGAAATTCACTAAAAGGAAAGGGTAGCTTGGGGGATGTTTAAATGACTGCGGGCCGAGTTTCAGGGTGCACGCACGAAAACAGCACTGACCGCAAGAGATTTACCGTGAGGTTTGCTTGGCCCTTTGGATCTGAGAACTCTTGAGCTTCTTGGTCTGATTTTCTAAGCATATGGATTTACTAAGCACTTACTTTGTAATTTATAGGGTGCATTCTTGTCAGACTTTAACATTTAAATAATGCTTTCTACATCAGGGAGCCCTGGTGGTGCAGTGGTTAAGAGCTTCTGCTAACCAAAAAGTCGGCAGTTGGAATCCATCAGCCGCTCCCTGGAAGCCTTATGAAGCAGTTCTACTCTGTCCTACAGGGTCGCTATGAGTCAGAATCGGCTCCACGGCAGAGGGTTTGGTTTGGTTTTGGTTTCCACGTCAGAGGGTATATCCTCATTGTAGACTAACCTTGTAGATTATTTTAACTTCACGGTACAGTTGATAACTTGACTTAAATATTAAAGATAAACATGCTTCTTCCCCTACTTAAAAAAAAAAAAAAAAGCTCTCTTGGTTCATTCTGCCAAGGACGAACATCTTCACTTGGTTTATTCCCCAGGTTTTGTTTTATATGATCCATCTAAAGAAGACAGTTTTACTGAGTTTTAGACAGGAGAAAAATAAATAGAACGCAAGCACACATGTGCGCACACACACACACACTCAGTTCCTCTCTCCTTTCTCTTCCAGTAAGCACTGAGCTTGCGTCTGAGGCCCCTCAAAGGGCACTGGATTTGATAACCCCCAAACAGCTGCTATTCAAACGGCTCGGCCAGCGAACTGTTTGGCTCTAATTTGGCCAAAGCTGCAAAGCTCAGGTCTCCGGTTCCTTCAGGATGGCTCCGGGCTAAGGCCCAGTGGGTCGCCCATCACCCATCACCCTCATTCACCCCGTTGCAGTTCCCTGACCTATCTCATGGAATAGTGCAGAAACACAATTCTTCTTTTGTTCTCTGGTTTGGGGACTGAGGGAAGGGGGAACATGAGCACACAAAAGCTCCCTCAAAAAGATTAGTGCAATTATTAGCCAAGAGTAATGGCTAGAAGCCAATCTGTTCTCAAAGCCTCCTGAGCACCAAGTCACCACAGAGCCTCTTAAAGGTCCAAACACAAGCCTGTGTGTTCTCCTGCATTTTGCCATGATGTTCTCGAAGGCCGCTGGGCCAGCGGTTCATGCCGCCCTTGCCCACAGACTAATAAGCAGAGAAAGCAACAGTGAACAATGTCTCAGAGCCTTGGGTTCCCATGCTCACATAAGTCTGTAAAAGGCAGATGTCTGGGGCCAGACGTCATTGACAACTGCTTCACCTAATGTGTTTCCGGCAAAAGGCTCATTAGAATGCATCTAGATTGTGACTGTGGTTAGTGTTCACCATAGGGCTCTCTAGCACTGCTCTGTTTCTCCTCTCCCCCTTTCCCCTTCAATCTTGTGACCCCTGAGCTATCACTGCTCAGCTGGCCATTCCAAGTCTCCCATCAGGGGTTATGGGTATCCATTGGGAAAGGAAATTCACTTCTGGCGTACCTCCGTACTTAGAGTGCATGCAAAAGGTCAGCAGTGTGAATCCACCAGTCACTCCTTGGAAACCCTATGGGACAGTTCTACTCTGTCCTATAGGGTCACTATGAATTGGAATTGACTTGATGGCAAGGGGTTTGGTTTTTGGTTATTAGATACATAGATGGATAGATCGAGACAGATGAAATACAGATAATGATGGGAGGATATATTAAGAGGGTAAGTTGAAGGATAGGAAAGGTTCATGTTATATTTACATAATACCAAAGCAATCAGCTGATTGACTAAGTTTAAGTCACTGGTAAATTAAATGAGACACATTAAGAAACGGGTTTGTCAACTGAGGGATCAAAATAGAGGGTCCTAGACAGAGCTGGAGAAAAATGTAGAACAAAATTCTAACTCACAGAAAAAGACCAGACTTGCGGGTCTGACAGGGACTGGAGAAAGCCCGAGAGTATGGCCCCCAGACACCCTTTTAGCTCAGTGATGAAGTCACTCCTGAGGTTCACCCTTCAGCCAAACATTAGACAGGCCCATAAAACAAAACAAGACTAAAGGGGCACACCAGCCCTGGGGCAGGGACTAGAAGGCAGGAGGGGACAGGAAAACTGGTAATAGGGAACCCAAGGTTGAGAAAGGAGAGTGTTGATGTGTCATGGGGTTGTTAACAAATGTCATAAAACAATACATGTGTTAACTTTTTAATGAGAAACTAGTTTGTTCTGTAAACCTTCATCCAAAGTACAATTTTTAAAAAAAGAAATAAAAAGGTTTGTCAATTGAGTCAAAAGACAGTGAGTCCAGTAACTCTGGGAATATTCTACTCCAGACAGCATGTCCATGTAGAAATAGAGAAGGCACACTGCCCTCCACTAGCACTTACAGTTCAGGGATCCACTCAGTCCTTCTTTCGTTCTTCTAACAGCTCCTGAGTCCCTACTATGCTCCTGGCTAAAGCCAGCCCTGTCAAAAGCGTGATTATTTCCAGGGAAATTGGCGTGGCTTGGAAAACACAGGAAAAAAACTTCTCAAAGTCAGACAAATAAAGTGGTGATTTTCAATGTGATGGCAAGTTGGGGACTCTTTCAAGCTTCTATTGTTTCCTATTTGAGAAGACCTAAATGTTTTAAACTCTGCACATGTCTGTTAAATGCATTTATCCACTGTCATCGAGTTGATTCCGACTCATAGCGACCCTATAGGACAGAGTAGAACTGCCCCGTAGAGTTTCCAAGGAGCACCTGGCAGATTCAAACTGCTGACCTTTTGGTTAGCAGCCGTAGCACTTAATCACTACACCACCAGGGTTTCCTTAAATGCATTTATGAGGTATTAAATACAACCCCGCTCCTACGAATTAATGCCCTGCCTTGCAGCGTTCGGGCTTCGTGGCACACGCCACAGGCTATCAGAAAAGTCTGTGTTGAAAGACCCAGAGACTGAGTCCATTCCAACAAATCACAATGACACAAGATCCTCCTGCGTGACTATCCTATACACACGCACCCGACGAGAAGAAGCGATACACTATTGTGTTTGTATACAACTTTCATAGTATACGTTCTAAAACATGTGCTTAAACACACACATATGTGTGTAGACACACACATACACACACAAGTCTGTCTCATTTGGCAAGTCTGAGATTAGCTAAACTCCAGAAAGACTCCCTCTGTATGAACTAGAAAGTAAGTAAAACCCCTAATGACTCAGTTTCTCTACTCAAAAAAACCGGGGTGAAAAAATAATAATAAATGGGCCAAACGGGAAGTACTGAAAATCCTGAGGCTAAACGTGTTGTATAAATATAAGTGAGTCCCATCTTACAGAATGTACACTTTGAGCCACTCTTTGATATCATTCACTAACAAAAAGAGAGATGTGTATATATAGTTGCTAGAACAATTTTCTCCCTGGGGTGCCTAGCACGAAAGACCTGATGTAATTACACTGCTCAGAAGCAATACAGGTATTTTTGAGGTTTTGTAAAGCAGCCTGTTGAAGTATGCCTATCACATTCCATGGTGCCTGTAGACACACAAACACAGGCAGGAATCCAGTCAAACGCTACACTCGTCTCTACAAAGCTGGTATCATTCCATTCAGACCTATTACTGGATTATATTCAACGTAACGATTATTGCGAACCAGGAAAAGGAGAACAAATGGCAGAGAAAAGAATCACTAGGTTCTGTGAGGTATAGTAGCCCCTAAACCCTGGGGTCCCTCCTCTCATCTTTAGTTACTTGTCCACCCAGAAGCCCCAGACCTATAGGAGTTGCTCACCAGCACCTGTGTGTGGGTGAATTTTCTAGTTAAGGACAGTTGGGTACCAACACACTCTAAGAAACCAGATCCTTGCTTGGCTCTTTCATGCTGCTCCCTTGCCTTACCTTCTTGCCTTTGAAACCAGGCAGGGCCTTTCATGCCCTCCAACGCTTCCCATGTTCACTTACTGTAGATTGTACAGATTCAAAGCAAAGGAGAAGCATAGAAAACGCAAAGGCAGAAGATAGAGACCTGTCCAAGAAGAAGACTCATAGCCAGCAAGTTTGTCTTTTGGGAGAAGAATCCTCACACTTCTCTCCATTCACCAACTTATCACTGACAGCCCCCAATGTCAAATAAGCCCCCCTAGCACCCCATTCCTACACATTAACAACCCTTCTTTGCAGTGTCTACCCTGCTTCTCACGCAGCCAGAAAGGATTCTGGTGGGAGACTGCAGGTAAACACTAGTGCCCAAACGAAGGCAAAGGAGTAGAAAATAAGGATCGCAGCTGGACCACCTCCCAAAACGGGAAGAAAAAAAAAGTCAGATTCGACTGGCAAACAGCTTTTTAACCCAGGCGTCTACTCACCTGGATCTGGTAAAGGAAGCTGGAAAAAGAAAGGTAAAATCCAAAATCCAAATTAGCAAATCCAAGGGTCTCTACCCTGCTACATTTTCCTCTGTCACTTGGTTGTCGGGCGTGGTTTAGCTGACCAAGGACGCATCCCAGAGCCCCTCACAAAATTCAGCAAGGTTGCAGACAGGGAGAAAGGGGTTTAGTCTAATCCCGCCACTATTCCTCCACCTCAAACCGGCTTTTGAAGCAGAAAACACCAGCGGTGGTATGCAGAATGCTCCTGACATTGAATGAGCCCAGAGAGTACCTGAATCGAATCTTTTATAGTGCTTTGTTTATTACCTGGGTGCCCTTATTTCATAAGGGAACTGAGAAAGAGAGAGAGAGAGGGCAGGAATGATGAAGATGACTATTAGTAGCAATCCAAAGACACCTTTTCTTAAGCCTCATTCATAGCAGCAAATGTGGCCAAACAACCTAGCAATTGTTCTCTCAAATGTCACCTTTCTGTATGGACCACTGTGTCCAGAAAACTCGGCTCTCTCCTTTTCACTCCCCCAGCACCCCCCCTAAAAAAATTACTGTGTTATCCTCCAAATATCTCCAGAGAAATTGAACCGACAAGGCAAGCTTTTCTTCTTCTTCCCCTCCCCCCCAGTTTTTCTTTCTTCTTCACGCAGCCTGAACAATTTGGCTCTGTTCAGGAAGCATTCCTGCAGCCCATTCTCTTTCGGTCCCCTGTGCCGAGCTGAGGACGGTAGACCAGAAGAACACAGGCTCACATTCAGACCTGGGTGGTGTGCGGAGGGGGGTGGGGAGTGAAACGAGGGACCTACGATTGTTGCGCCACCAATACCTGGGCAGAGACACAAAGGCTCTTTAGAAAAAGCCCAAGCTGCAGGGTAGCCCATCCTCCCTGCCCTCCAGGAGTTCAAAAGATAACAGGAGCTGAAAATAAGGCACGAGCATAATTAAAGTTTTCCAAGTCATTTTCAGGAGATATTACACACGATGACAGAGAACTCGCTGCTAACCTTTAGCCCCTTTTGAATGAATAATCGCTACTGATACATGAAGGGAATTCTTCTGTGTGCGTGAGCGTGCGCGCGTGCGCCTGGACGCACAGGTGTGCTTTGCGCTGTATCCATTTTTCTCGTCTAAAATTCACCCAGTGAATCTGTTCTGTCTCCTTTAGAACGGGTGATATAAAATAAAACCTCGGGAATAAACCCAATGAAGATATACTTGCAGAATGAACCAAGAGCGTCTTTTTTTTTTTTTTAAGTTCGGGGAGGCAAGCGTGTTTATCTTTAATATTTCAGTCAAGTTATCAGCTCTACCATGAAGTTAAAACAGTCTGCAAGGTTAGCCTACCATGAGAATATACCCTCCGACTTAGAAAGCGCTATTTAAATGTTAAAGTGGGATGACAGTGCTCCGAATAAATTAGAACTAAGTGGTTAGTAAATAAGTATGCCTAGAAAATCAGACCAAGAAGCTCAAGCGTTATCAGATCTAAAGGGCCAAGTAATCTTCGTATTATCATGCTACAGTTGATACTGTTTTCCTGCACACACCCTGAACCAGGTCCAAAGTTATGCACACACATACACACACACGCACGTACATCCATTTCTGTACAAAATGATCGATACTCTCAGAAACCTACATCTTTTTGCTTGGAAAATCCCTGATTGGGGGAGGGAAGGATCCTACAAAAAACGAGGAAGGCCTCTCAAGTTGGGAGCCCTGGGGCAGCACAGTGGTTAAGAGCTTGGCTGCTAATCAAAACGTTGGCAGCTGGAATCCACCAGTTCTCGGAAACCCTGTGGGGCAGTTCTACTCTGTCCTGTAGGGTCACTATGAGTCGGAATCCACTTGACCGAAGCCAGTTCTCTCAAAATGAACTCTTTTATTCTTAAAAAAGGGTAAGTTGGCATTTTTTAAAATTGTATTCCTATATTTATTTTTGCTTGGGACCCAGCATTTGCACTGACCATGTTAAGGTTGCGGGGGGGGGGGGGGGGGGCGGGGGTCTCAGGACTAAGTCTGACAGTAAAGGAGAAGCCAGCACTGGAGTCTAAACAAATTATCAGAACACCTTATGATTTGTTTGGGTGAAGTCTCTTCTGATTAGGCCGGTCCCATGCCACTGAAGAGTCAAATTTCTAAAATCAAATTCTAGACGGTACCTCATGGTCCTTAGCTCCATGGTTCTTAGCCAAAGTTCTTCATATAAATTCAGGAAAGACATTTGAGCCAGAAAACTGAAGCGCAGTTACAGCAAGGGCCAGAGTGGGAAATGAGAAGGGGACCAAGATGCACTCTGACACAAAGTAGACATTCTGCTCTCGTGATACCTGTTATATATGAAGTCGCCATGAGTTGGAGCTGACTTGATGGCAACCAACAACAAACTAAAACACAAAACAAACTCACACTTAGAAAACTGCTCTGAAATTATGGCTTGTTGATGCTGCTATGTGGTGGTGAGTCGATTCTGACTCACAGCTTTCCTGTATGACAGAGTACAAATGCCACATAGGGTTTCCTATGCTATAATCTTTATGGGAGCAGATCCCCAGCTCTTTCCTTCTGTGGAACCATTGGTAGATTCCAACCACCGAGCCCTTCCTTAACCATTGCACTACCGGGGCTCCTAAAATCATGGTTTATTTACTTGGTTTTCAAGAAGACTGTAAGCTGCATGAGATCAGGGACTATATCACTGAATCCCCAGCACCTGGCACGTTTAAGTCCACAGTAACTGTCTCCAGATTCACGAGGAACAGAAAAACACACAGTGGCGTGCTGGAGTCAGCTACTCACTCACAAGGGCCAATTGTTAATTTGACTAAAGTTTTTCGAGACAGTGATTAAACGCAGCCATCATTAAAAGTTAAATTTTCTAAACTTACAATTAAGTAAATGATATTAAAAGCACAGACAAGAAACTCACCACTTCCTTATTATTTTACAACATTTTACTACAGTAAAACCCTACGAAAGCCAGAATTTGTGTAAGGCAGAAACCTGTCAGAGAAGGAAAATGTAAATATTTTTCACTAATAGAGTGTGTAGAAAAGTGGTAAGACTGCACGCTGTCAGAGGCAGAAAACTTGCAAGACCCGGAAAAACCAGAAAGTCTCGTCGAGTTCCAGCCCTTATAGGTTTCACTGTATTACCTATATTATTGAGGTTATTTAGTCTATTGTGTCTGTGTGGGGGAAACGGTGTGTAATGGTGGCTACTCCGCAGCTCTTCCCAGCTCTCTCTTCACTAACATCACGTTGGTAGCTTGAAATCACCCATGGAGGGAATATTTATACCACAAGAATCTGAAAATGCTGCAAATCAGGGTTTGATTTATGATTTTGTAATTGTCTAGACAATTAATATTAATGCGCAGATTAAGTGTAAACGTATGTCATGCCTACAGTAGTTACATTTTAAACAGTAAAAAAAAAAAAAAGGAAATTTTCTTCCAGTATTCAAAAACTATTCTCTGATGCAGAGAAGAAATTATTAACAAAGAAATCACTAACGAGTGAGGTTCCAACATACATCTTCATTCTTTCATCTGATTCTTTAACAGCAAAAAATATTAACCAGCATGCATGCTGGAACTGTACTCCTTTTTCCATTGCAAAAAAAAAAAAAAAAGATTTTGTGAGAATTAACTGGCTATGTGGAATTTACATAAAAGGGTATTGTTGTATACTTTATAATTATTTCCCAGTTGTGTGCTAAGTATCCTTTATACCAATAAGAGTTATAACAAGCCCATGTGTATATAAATATGAATCGTTTTTTTCAGAGAGCTGGCTGTTAAACATTTACCAGCACATCCCTGTCTAACAGCAGAACTGTATGCAAAGAAAAGGAATTTAATGATTTATAGGATGATAATTAAACAGAGGTGTATGAGCGTGTGCGCACACATGCCCATTCAGTTCATCACTTAGCTTGCAATTAATAGAGGCAGGTCACAAAATGCTGAAAGAGGCTATTGGTAGAAATTGACAACACATGGGTGATTCCCGCCTGCCCTGCTGTTTCCGTCACTGCAGCCAAGATTGTGGCTCTTCAGAGAACAGGTAAGGGAGGCAAGAGCACATCCTTCAAACGTTCATACATCTGAATGGTTTTTACAGCTTCCAAAAGGACTTTGGCATGAACTACATTATATTAGCTTCATAAGGGCCCTGTAGGAAAGACAAAACTGACAGTATTCTCACTTTATGAATGAACATACTAAGGTTTAAAAGGCGCAAGGTCACATGACCCAGGGTGGCTAAGATAAGACCAGAACACAGGTCTTCCGATTTGCAGTCCAGTGTTTCTCAAGGGAGGGTCAAGGTACACCCTTTGGAGCAGCTGTTCTGGACAGTTTCATTCCTCTTAGACCTTGCTCTAGATGCATGGACACCTTTGCCAGGGAACATGCAACAATTAAGGGACTGCGTGTGATGGGTAGCCAACACCCATTACCATCGAATTGATTCCAACTCATTAACAACCCTATGGGATGGAGTAGAACTGCTCCGCAGAGTTTCCAAGGAGCACCTGGTGGATTCGAACTGCCAACCTTTTGGTTAGCAGTCCAGCTGTAGCTCTTAACCACTATGCCACCAGGGTTTCCGGGTAGCCACTAGGCCCTGGGATTGCCCTTGCTCATCCCACAGGATGAAGGACTTTCTGTTCTGCCCAGGTATCACATGCCTGCTATGTATTCTTTTCAGGGTCCACTGATCATTCTTCTATGAGCACTAATTGTGGTAAAGCTCCCCCTAAGGGAAGCTAATTGTGGTGGATCTTCCCCTAAGGGCCAGGTCCCCAGGGATTGTCAAGTAGCTGAATATTGGAACTTCCTCCAGTGCAAGAAGAAAGACCAGGTCATTAATAGTTCTATGAGGAGTCTCTTCTTCCAGAGTCCCAGCTTCCTCAGATCAGGAGAAATGGTTCAGTATCTTCTTGGGATGGCTGACATATAAAGTCTCAAATGGCAGAGGTTCCCTGGATCTTGTTCACTGCCAGCACAGGACCAAATGCATTGCCATGGAGTCAGTTCCGACTCCCGGCAATCCTGTGTGTGCAGAGTAGAACTGCTCCACAGGGTTCTCAAGGCTGTGCCCTCTCAGGAGCAGATCACCAGGCTTGTCTTCTGAGGTGTCTCTGGGTGAGTTCGAACCCCCAACCCTTCCGCTCATAGTCAAGTGCTTAACCATTTGCACCATCCAGGGATTCCTAGCTTTGCATACAGCAGTCACCACCTTATCCTCAGAGGATACGTTCCAAGACACGCCGTGAATGCCTGAAGCCAAGGGTAGTACTGAACCCTATGTATACTGTTTTGTCTGATACATGCACACCTACGATAGAGTTTAATTTATAAATTAGGTTCAGTAAGAGATTAACAACAGTAACTAATAACAAAACAACAATACACTGTAATAAAAGTTATATGAATGCGGTCTCCAGACAGGACAGAGCTGGACAGCACAAGATTTCATCACAGTTCTTGTCTTACATTTTCAGACCTTGGTTGACCTCGGGTAACCTCAGAAAGGGAAACCGCAGATGGGGGAGGGTGCTACTGTATTTAGTGTTATTGTTGGGTGCCATCGAGTCGATCCCTTGCAAATAACCAATGCTGAATAAATATTTATGGCATGGATGCTGTTGAATTTCTCTAATCCAGATGCAAATACCTTCTGAACTCTGTTACTGACGTTTGTCTTATCTTTAAACCAGTTACCGTCAACTTGACCCCAATTCATGGTGATACTGTATGTGTCAGAGTACAGTTGTGCTCCATAGGGTTTTCAATGGCTGATTGTTTCAGAAGTAGACTGCCAGGCTTTTCTTTCAAGGCACCTCTAGGTGGACTTGGACCTCTAAACTTTGCTTAGAAGTCAAGTGCACTAGCCATTTGTACCACCCAGGGACCCAATACCTACAGCACTAAGTTTTTAGAGTTAGGTGTGAGGAGGAAAATTCACCTCCACTCTCTTGTCCCTTCCTTTTTTCCCCCTCAGTCTCTGTAATAACCAATAGCAAACAGGCCGGGGCCCCTTGGCTCCTTAACAAAGCCAAACAGGAGTGAGAGATTAGCTTCCTGGACCCGAGCCTCTGTCCAACAAAACAATGTCAAATTCCCCCTAATAAAGTCCAGAGCTGTAAGCAATTCCCCGTGTTATTAAGCAGGAAAGAAAACACAGTCCGGCTCCTTCCCAATTAGCTCGGAGGACCCTCCAATGAGCCGAATTCAAACCAGAGACCTGCCATGATCTGGCTTTCTCTACAGACAGGGGCTGCCTTCTCCAGCAAATGGAAACTCACTGGCCCAGGCTCCCAGCCATCCTGGCACAATGGTGCAGACAGCCCCCAAGCCCCCACCCCGATATCCATGGGGCTGTCTCTGCCTCTGATTCAAACCATCTTTGCAACTCCCTGCCAGATCCATTACTTTGATTTTCCATCTGGAGGCTTGGTCTCCCCTGCCAGGTTAGTGTTTATAGGGATGGGCTTTTTGACAGTTTCCTTGTCGGTGAAACAGGAGAAAGGATCTCTCCCTTGAACATGAATCGCTTTCTTGTCATCCAGAGAGGAGGAAAGATCAACATCCCAAAGCAATAACAACAACAAAGTTCAAACTCCCAAGGTATCCAGCACTGGGGGTGTCTTTCCTTTCCTTCTTTCCCCCTATCAAACTAATAGGTCATCAGGTGAGATACAGAAAGGTGATTCCAAGATGGTCCATGGCTCTGTGACTTCAAGTTTGCACATGAGGTGGGAGACTTAGACCACAAAAGCCATTAACCCTTTCCCCCACCATCTCATAAACCTAGTGGTATAGTGGTTAAATGCTACAGCTGCTAACCAAAAGGTCAGTAGTTCGAATCCACCAGATGCTCCTTGGAAACTCTATGGGGCAGTTCTACTCTGTCCCATAGGGTCGCTATGAGTGGGAACCAACTCAATAGCAGTGGTTAGGTTTCGGTTATCTTAGACAGTTGTTGGAGGTATTTCTTTCACCCTCAGAAATCTTACCTGAATAGGGAGCATTTAAAGTCTTGATGATAATTAAAAAAAAAAGAATTGTCATCACATTGGTTCCAATTCATGGTAACCCCATATGTTTCAGAGTAGAAGTGTGCTCCATTTATTTTCAATGACTGTGATCTTTGGGAAGTAGATAGCCAGGCCTTTCTTCCAAGGCACCTCCGAGTGGACTCGAACCATCAACCTTTCAGCTAGCAGATGAGTTCTTAACCATTAGTGCCACCCAGGGACTCCAAAATTATACACACAGAGGAAGGCAAACAAAATAACTTCATGTAACATCCGATTAGGAGGGTCCACCCAAGGGAGAAGAAGGTCCTGATGGCCTTCAATTTGTCCCTGTTGGCAAATGCCAGAGAGATACTCAGAGGAACCATCTAATTTAGCTCAGAAAAAGTCAGGGTACAAAGAGCAAAGGGAACGTGTAATGCATTTCCCCTGCCCTGACCCTAGCTCAAGCGATGAAAGCTGGCTCTTGTGACATCGAGGGGCTTGGAAAGATAGTCACTGAGTATTGTGCCAAAACTCCTCCCACCCCTACAACCAAGGTTAGATGTGAGGAGACAGGATGCTGTGCTCCGGGGGGCCATCACCCACCACGATATTCTATAATCCATTTCCCTTCTACACTACCTCCCCCTCCCCAAATCACTGAATAGGGATATGACAAAGGATACCAGTTGGAGAGTGGGGAAAGACTTATTGGTTTTGTATTTTGTTTTGTTTTACGTATTTATTTACTGATTTACTGCTCCACAAAAGTTCTCTGCAGGTTCAAATGTATTTTAGAACTCCTGCACCCTTGTGAAGAAGGCCTGGTGGTGCAGTGGTTAAGCGCTCAGCTGCTAACCAAAAGGTAGCCAGTTCAAACCTACCAGCCACTCCATGGGAGAAAGACATGGCAGTCTGCTTCAGTAAAGTTTACAGCCTTGGAAACCCTATGGGGCAGTTCTACTCTGTACTGTAAGGTCCCTATGAGTCAGAATTGACTTGATGGCAATGGGTTTGGCCCCCTTGAGAGCCAATTCCCAAACCAAAGCCCAGATTCTTACCACCCACCTGCAGAGAAACTGCTGGGCATTAACTCCAAGTTCAGTCCTTCCAGAGACCTCTGTCAGCACTTGGAGGCTGTTGACCAACTACGGTTTCCCAAGCTCTGTGCTTGCTGCTTGCTGATCTAACCTCGTTAAGCCAACGCCAGAAGTCTGTGTGACTGATTTACCCTGAATCATAAAGCCAGGTGATTACTCACCGGTGCAACCTGGCACATTACCTGGTCCCTTCTGCAAGAGGTAGCCAGCCAGTAACATAATAAACCACCCTGCAATTTGAGGAGAGATAAATGTCTGCTCCATGGTTGTCACACCACAAATGGAGTTTCATTACAGACTGGGGCAACACTAAACTTCAAGGCCCTGTAATTATACGCCATTGATTTTTTTTATTGTCACCTGCTAAAAGCAAAAGCATAAAACATTATCACTTTAACACCAAAGTCCAGTTGGATGTGAGCCTCCCTGCTGTAAATTACAGGTAGAAGCAGACAGATGCATGGAGGGAAGCCAGTTATCTCCTCCCTCTTCCAGACCCAGAAACACGCCAGAGAGAAGCCCACACCAGGGATGAATCATTCACGAATGCCCAGCTGTCTGCACTTTCTCTTTCACGGCACTTTTCTCCTTCTACCACGTATCTTGGTTATTTGCAAGAGACTAAGTGGTAGAGGGTGCCAGCTCAAGAGGCAGAAGGCGTGAATGTGAATCCTGATTCCGCTTATTCTTCACTGTATGACTTTGGGCAACAGTGCCTCAGTTTCCTCCTCTGCACAATGGGAATACGAGTAAGGGTACCTATCTACCTCACAGTTTACTGGGAGGATTAAATGAGTTAACTCATGTTAGCACTTAGAATGATGCCCGCACAGAGAAAGAGTTCAATACATGCTGTTGTTGTTGTTTGGTACTGTCCAGTCGGTTCCAACCCATAGTGACCCCATGCACAACAGAACGAAACACCACCCAGTCCTCTGCCTTCCTCACAGTCACTGCTGTGTTGAAGCCCATTGTTGTAGACACTGTGTCAACTCATCTCATTGAGGGTCTTCCTTTTTTCCACTGACCCTCTGCTTTATCAAGCATGATGTACTTCTCCAGGGACTGGCCCCTCCTGATAACATGTCCAAAGTACGTGAGACAAAGTCTCACCATCCTTGCTTCTAAGGAACATTCTGACTATACAGATTTGTTCATTCTTCTGGCAGGATTCAATGGTGTATTCAGTATTTTTTGCCAACATCATAACTCAAATATATCAACTCTTTGGTCTTCCTTATTCATCGTCCAGTTTTTGCATTTATATGAAGTGACTGAAAGTACCAGGGTTTGGGTCAGGCACACCCTAGTCCTCAAAGTGACATCTTCGATTTTTAACACTTTAAAGAGATCTTTCACGGCATTCAATGCATGTTAGGTATTATTATTATCATCATGACATGAATGAAAGTATGGGTGACTGTCATTTATTGCCTTTTAGACTCAAAGTCCCTTGTTATTAGAAACTTAGATATTTTTCTATGTATTTAGATATTTATGAACTCCTCCTTAAAGGTAAATCCTGGGATGTACCCAACTTTATACCCCATGAAGCCCTTGTGGTGCAGTGGTTAAAGTGCTCAGCTGCTAACCAAAAGTTTGGCGGTTCAAATCCACCAGCTGCTCCGCAGGGGAAAGACGTGTAAAGATTACATCCTTAGAAACCCTATGGGGCAGTTCTATTCTGCCCTATAGGGTCACTATGAGTCAGTCTCAATTCAACAGCAATGGGTTTGGGTTATGGTTATACCCCATGGGCCCAGCAGTGTGCCTGGCACATAGTAGGCATTTAACCACAATGTCTTGCACACTATGAGACATCAGAAATTCTGGTTGAATGAACAAATGAATGTTCAAAAATGACTTGAGTTCACTTTTCCTTTAAGTGATCATGTACTCCACTCTTCAACACATTATGCTGATGAATGAACTGAAATTCGCAGAGCAGACGGGCTAGGGAGGTAACGACAAGACACAAAAGAGGGGGAGAAATGTCCTATCCATGTGGAAAGATTCTGTGTCCTCCCTCATCTTGAATCTTTTGGAATATATATTTAAGAGGGACCCCAACAAACCACTGTCTTCTGACAGGTGATGAGGATGTTGATGGCCCCAGAAAGCACGTGGGATGTGGTAAACTGAGTGCCAGAAAAGAGAATTCTGAGGAAGCAAGGTGATGGTTCAGGAAGCAACAGAATTCAGAACTAGGTCCTCTGTCAACCTCCAAATCCAACCCATCACTAAGTTCTGGGACCCTGCCCCCCAAACATTTCTTGACTTCAACGCTACCTTGACCACCATGTCTTAGTTAACCTGGTTCAGTTGAGAGTTACATTGTTTCCACCCCAATGTTTCACTTTTCACTTGAATGGAGCTAAGCGCTCCTCTTTTCCACCAGGTAAGGTCCACACTCTTCAGCATGACATTCGAGGCCCTCCACAACCTTTCCCAAACCCAACTTTCCAGCATCATCTCATTCCGCACCTGCTCTGTTTTGGCCCATGCGTTTTCACACCCGGGTGATGGGGCTTAAGGAGTCCCTAGGTGGGGCAAATGGTTAAGAGCTCAGCTACCATCCAAAAGGTGGACAGTCTGAATCTACCTGGAGACTCCTCAGGTGACAGTCACTGAAAACCCCATGGAGCACGGTTCTACTGTGACACACGGGGGTTGCCAAGAGTTGGAACTGACTCAACGGCAACTGGTTTGGTTTGGGCTTTGGTAACTGTGCTTAGGTTTTCCTGGCTAGCCAGTGTGCCCCCTCCCGCTTTCTCAGCCTAGTGAAATTCTACCCTTCCCCTCGAGGCTCAGTTCCAAGGCCGATTTCTCTGTGAGGCCTCCTCCCTCTTCCCCTAAGCACTCCTCCACCTGTGTCTCCCAGAAACCTCGCGCATCATACTATGTGACCATTTCCACTGCTAGACTCTCAACTCCTTAACAATAAATTCTGGGATCTGCCCAGCTTTCTCTTCCATGGGCTATTTAATACCTATGGAGTCTATTGAAGTTAGAGGTAGCGGTGGTGGTGGTGGTGGTGGTGTCGTTAGCTGCTGTCTAGTCAGCCCCCAACTCATGGCAACTCCATGCACAGTAGAGTGAAACTCAGCCCGGTTCTGTGCCATCCCCATGATTGGTTGCAGATTGGAACGTTGTCATCTATAGAGTGTTCCTAGGATGATTTTCAGGAGTAGATCACCAGGCCATTCTCCCTAGTCCATCTTAGTCTGGAAGCTCCACTGAAACCTGCAAAGCATCATAGCAACATACAAGCCTCCGTTGACGGACAGAAAGTTGTTGGCCATGAGGTGCATTGGCTGAGAATCGAACTCAAGACTCCTGCATGGAATGGGAGAGTTCTACCATTGAACCACTAATGCCTTGCAGAGGTAGTTTACCACTTAGTAAAAGGAAGACGTTATTATTACTCAGATAATCCCAAAATGGACTGAGCTGTATGGGTACAGAGACCTATAGTTCCCAGGTAGGGGTGTTGTAGAAAGGATATCCACATTAAGAACTATGTGGAACCGGAGGATCTTTAAAAACTTGTATCTAGACTCTGAGACTCAATGACCCTATACCCTATGCAACTTTTATTCCAGCCCTTCAGTCACTTTATTGGGAAAAGAAACACCTAGAAGTATTTGTCCTCCAAGAAGTGGATGGTTTTCACCTATGGGAATTAAAATATGAAGGTTTTTAACTCTAGAGCCAAGGAGGATTGTCCAGCAGTGATCGTAACCTAGAATGAACGTCTAAGACTTTTCTCCAAAAAGGCCCAGTGCAATCAATTTGCTTCCCATTTATAAAAAAATGCCTTTGTCTCCTATGTTCTCATTACTGAAATAGGTAGAGAACAGGATGGGGGGCTAAACATGGCCTTCCAGATGTGTCAGGGTTGTGATAAGTTATGTTTAAACTTTACCAAAGTGAAAAAAGTGTCAACAGAAATTCCTGCCCAAACTCTGTGATCAGGTTAGGCAAACAACCAATCGAAAAAAATCAATCAAATGTGAAAGGTGACCTGAAGGGGTGGGAATGCTTAACTCTGTGGTTCCCATAGGCGCCAGGACTATCGAACGACATGTTTCTTGCCAGCTGCTGCTTCTCCTCGCGGCCATGAAATAGGCAGAGGTACACCAGGGTTATTGTTTCTTGAGTTGGCTCAGCCATGAGCAGACTGAGAACTCAGTAGCATTGGCCAGTAGAGACGGAAGGATGTTGCGAATGGAGGGGTCCAAACAGATGGTCAAATCAGCCCCAGGGCCAGGGTTTTGGCCAAACTCCAGAGAAGAACGGATATTTCAGCTTGAGCTGGAGTGCCGTAAACACCCAAGGGGCTCGACTCTTGTGGATGGGAGAGAGCAGCAAAAATTTCTAAGTAAATGTGACAGAGTGACAGCAGTGTGCTTCCCTGTGACCCATCCAGTGGGGACTAGACTGTATTTCCCCAGGGCAAAGGGATGGGCAAGAACCAGACAAGAGCTCAAGGGCCCAGCCAAGGGGGCCAGTGCTTAGGAAAGGGCGTCAGTTACAAGGAAGGGGTAAGATAAAAACCAGGAGTGAGAACAGGGGCCAATTTTAGGGATCTACTAAATATGGTGGAACTAAAGGGGTCTGATGCACAGGAAGATGTTTGGGTCACATCGCCTACATAGTGATCTGATTATAGGTCTTTTGAGAAGGGATAGGAGCCCTGGTGGCACTGGTTAAGTGCTCAACAGGTAACTGAAAGGTCAGTGGCTCAAACCCACCAGCAGCTCTGCAGGAGAAAGATTTGGCCGTCTGCTTCCATAAAGATTACAGCCTTAGAAACCCCATGGGACAGTTCTAATCTGTCCTACATGGTCTCTGTGAGTTAGAATTGGATCAGCAGCAACGGGTTTGGGTTAGAGAAGGGAAGAAGTCCCCGGGCGGTACAAATGGTTAACATGAACCGCTGCTAACCAAAAGGCTGGAGGTCCAAGTCCTCCCAGAGGTGCCACGGAAGAAAGGCCTGGCAATCTACTTCCAAAAAGTCAGGCATTGAAAACCCCATGGAGCACAGCTCTACTCTGACACACACAGCAGAACTGACTTGCTGACAACTGGTCAGAGAGGATGAAATTCTAAGGCACCACCAGTTTTTGATCAGCATTGGTCCAGGAACAAACTGGGCTGATCCTCCAGTGGTTTCAGCAGGATAAAGCCAGGAGCAGGCAAGGACGGCCACGGCAACCTGTTCACGGGCCTTCCGCTCAGTAATTATCCACTTCACAGTGCCCACTTCTCCCGCCCCCTTGTATTTTGACACGAGATAAGATTGAGACGAAGGATAATGAAGAATTGCAAACCAACCAAGACCTGGATTCAAATGACAGTACTCCATGTGGAAGTACAAACTGGCACAGGCTCTCTGAAAAGCAGCCTGGTGTTCTGTATCGAGCGTGGAAATGTGTTTATGCCTTAAGCAAACAGCTACAATTCTACAATTCTGTTTTGAAGGGGGAAAAAGTAAAACTGCATGAAAGGTAGCAAAGGAGGAAAGTAGGTGTGGGGGAGGAAAGACAGGAGGAAGCAGAGGCATTTTGAACGTGTTTTTATCACTGTTAGGAGCTTTGCATGGGTCGTGTCATTCCGTCCTCACAAAACCTAGGGGGTAGGGACAACGGTGCTCATTGTAGCATTGTTTATAATAGCGAAAAATTGAAAGCAGCCTTCTTGTAGAACTGCTGAGAATGAGTAAACATTGTGCTACGCTCACATAACACTGCCTTCCCAAGCCATTAAAAACTGTTTATAAAGAATTCTGTCCCGATGGCAGGCAACGTTCATAGCATTAATGTTAATAGAAGTGTACAAAAATTGTTATGGGCAGTGAAACTACAAAATATTTATTTATTTTACTTTTTATAGGTATATATGTATTTTTTTTTTTTTTATGTATATCTTGGAAACCCTGGTGGTGTAGCGGTTAAAAGCTCTGACTGCTAACCAAAAGGTCGCCAGTTAGAATCCACCAGGCACTCCTTGGAAACCCTATGGGGCCGTTCTCCTCTGTCCTATAGGGTCGTTATAAGTTGGAATCAACTTGACACCAATGGGTTTGGCTTTTGGTTCATGCCTATGATCTAGTTGTAGATATTAAAAGGTTACCTGTGTTCTAAAAAAAAAAAAAAATGTCGGTGGAATCATGAATGGCATTGATTTTCTTCTTTACACCTCCCTATGTTTTCCAAAATTTTTACAATGGGCATAAATCCTTTTATGAGCAGACTATTAAAACATTTTCAGGAAAATAGCTTATTTATTACATGCTTTTAATACTAATATCTGAACACACATTATTCTTCTGCTGCAACATCATCTTATTATACACGGGCTGTATTGGTCGAGCAATGGCAAATTGCTGACAATTGGGAAACAGCATCTAAAACATGTCAGAAAGCGCTCCATTGCTGTTAGTCTTAGATTACACACTCAGAACAAACAGCGTCAGAAAGATACCGTTGAATCAAATACATTCAATGCTTGTGTCATCTGACAATGACACAACCCACCTGTATTCTCTGTTGCAACTGAAAACACTTGGGGACTGACTTGTTGGTTGCCACAAAATCAACTCTGACTCGTGGCAACCCCATGTATGACAGAATGAGACAACGCCCTAACCTGGGCCATCTTCATGACCACTGGTATGCTCCAGTCTACTGTTGTGGCCTTCCAACCTAGGGGGCTCTCTTCCAGCCCTTTATCAGACAATACTGTGTTGTAATCCACAGGGTTTTCACTGGCTGATTTTTGGAATTATATCGCCAGGCCTCTCTTCCTAGCCTGACTTAGTCTGGAAGCTCCACTGAAACCTGTCCACCATGGGTGACCCTGCTGATATTTGAAAAGCCGGTGAGACAGCTTCCAGCATCACAGCAACATGCAAACCAACACATTACAGCAAACCGGCAGACAGGTGGTAGCAGGGACTGGTTTACAACAGATGAAAATCACATATCTGCTATTCCAGGGTAGCCCTGGTGACACAGTGGTTCAGCACTCAGTTGCTAACTGAAAGATCAACAGTTCAAACCCACCAGCTCTTCTGCAGGAGAAAGATGTGGCAATCTGCTTCAGTAAAGATTACAGCCTTGGAAACCCTATGGGGCAATTCTCTGTCCTATAGGGTGGCTATGAGTCAGTGGGCTTGGTTTTGATTTGTTTCTATGTTATTTTCATATGTTTTTTTTTTGAAAAAAGTCTAAATGTGCAGCTTGCAGCATGTTTTATTAATTATAAACACAATGAGAACATATGATGGGGAAATTGATAGGCTCAAGCTTTTGAGAGGCAGTTTTCTTTCTCTAAAACAAAGTCATCAAAGGAAGATGACAACAGGTTGGGCAGGACCCAGTGGTTCATCACTGAGAATCCCAGCCCCAGTCTTTTTCTTAGGGGATCTGGAGATGGAAGAGGCTATTGAGCTTGGTTAGACTTCTCTTTCTCTACTGGAGAAACCACCTCCCACCAAGAAAAAAAAAAAAAAAACTTGTTGCCGTCAGGTTGATTCTGACTCATGGTGACCCCATGCGTTGAGAGTAGAATTGACCTCCATAGGATTTTCTTTATAGATATGTAATCTTTAATTTTTTTTTTTTTTTAATCTTTAAAGAAGCAGATTGCCAGGTCTTTTGCAGCGCCACTGGGTGGGTTCAGCTGCCAACCTCCTGTCCGGTGCAGGATGCTAACCATTTGCACCACCCAGGGGACTCTTGAATGGTGATGGCATCGCCTTTCTTCCCTCTGCCAGCCTCTGGAGCCTGAGAGTCATCCACCCTCAGACCCTCATCTGTGGCCCTTCCACTCTAAGAAAGGGCTGGAAAAGTGCTAGTGAGGCAAATATGATGGCAAATCCCATTTAATGTCAGGAGTGCTAACTGGTTTGCAGTTTGTCCCCGTTGTTAGGTGCCATTGAGTCGATTTCGACTCCTAGCGACCCCATGTGACAGAGTACAACTGCCCATAGGGTTTTCTTGGCTGTAATCATCACTGGAGCGGATCGCCAGATCTTTCTCTCATGGAGTTTACAACTATAAATCCTAGAAATTTTACAAGACAGTCCAGATACGATACTTTTCATTATATTCAAGATTTTAGATTTAGGTAAATATGGTGATGTTATCTAAAAGACCCCCTCCTGGTAAATATTCAAGTGCATTTCCAAGGAAAATTATATATCGTCCAAAATGCGATCGTTGATAAAGTAGATATTCAGAATCAATGACTGCCTACACACAACAATCTGAAAAAGGGAAGACAGAATCCCAGAACCCAAAAAGCTTTCTTCCTTGAGGCATTATGATACCTACTGTTCTACCTGGAGCCTTGGTGGCACAGTGGTTAAGTGTTGGGCTGCTAACTAAAAGATCGGCAGTTCGAATCCACCAGCTGCTCCTTAGAAACTCTATGGGGTGGTTCCTCTCTGTCCTATAGGGTTGCTATGGTCGCAGTCAACTGGGTTTGGGTTTAGTTTTAGTGCTTTACCCAGGATCCCTGGTGGCTCAGTGGTTAAGCACTCAGCTGCTAACCAAAAGGTTGGTGGTTCAAACGCACCATCCACTCCCTGGGAGAACGATGCGGCAGTTTGCTTCCATAAAGATTACAGCCTTGGGAACCCTATGGGGCAGTTCTAGGCGATCCTATAAGGTTGCTATGAGTGGGCATCAACTCAATGGTAATGAGTTGGTTAGTGTTCTACCATTAGAAAAGAGTTAAACATTACTTTTTCCTTGAGAATTGCATTTTAAAAGGCTAATAGAGTTGCTAGTGGTAACAAAGTGAGTTGCTGATATTTAACCACACAATAACCACTTAGGTTGTGTTCTACCATAGACATGGAGATCTAAAGTAGCCAGGATGTTACTCAGAGGAGAAGGAGAAGATTCCAGAAGGAGAGAAAGCACCAAAAAGAGCGAAAATGATGGAGGGAAAAGTAGACCCGAGATGGCAATGTTAACAACTGTATAATTCACTGTCTTGCCTTGGGTGGCCTCTGGGACTGGGGCTTCAAAGCAGAGAAAGGGATGGATAAAATGGCCATTAAGATTCCCCTCAGTTCCAGGGTGTCCTCATCCAGCTATCAGACCCTTGGGGAGTCTCTCAGTGGCCTCTTTGCTGTTTCCCATACTTGTGAATGCAGAGTATCAGCCAGAACAGGGGGAGAGGGCAGACATCTTTGGAAGCCAAGTCTGATAAAGGAGGTATATCCTTTTACTCCACAGCCAGCCGGGTCTGTTGGCCTTAAACAAAACTAAACATAAATATTGAATTTGGTCTTCCCACCGAACAACAGGAAAGGTTTAGCGCCTCTACACCACCACCCTACCAATCTAAGAAAAGCTGAACCTGTACACACTAGATTACAGTTTCTCAAACACAGCACTGTTGACCTCTGGGGCCAGACAGAGACAACCTCCAACTTACAAGGTAATCGAATTATGACAAATCGCACTCACTACCACCTGTGGGTTTTTGTTTGTTTGTTTTTGTTTTTTTAGTATATCTTATCATTATTAGTAATATAAAAAAATACATATATGGCAAAGAATGCCACAGCACTTAATTTGCTGATGTTCTCATTCTCACGTCTTCACCTGCAGATGTTCAATGTTATGATTTACTCTTCAAAATGCTGCCATATAGCATGCTATGTAAACTGAAAAAAAAAAACAGAGGTATTCGACTTACATTAGGACCGACTTACGACAGAGCCATTAGAACGGAACCCCATCGTAAATCGGGGACTACCTGTAGTTCATTTTGTGAGGGGCTGTCATGTGAACAGCATCCCTGGCCTCTATTCACTAGATGTCAGTAGTACCCCCCTCCCCAGTTTTGACATTCAAAAATGTCTCCAAACATTGCAAATGTCCACTGAAGGCAAAATTGCCCCGGGCAGTAAACGGGCAGAAATCTCCATCTACAAGGAGTGGAAGGTAGATAGGTACAATCCCTTCCCAGCCAAAGTTATACCCCAAAGTTCCTCACTGGGCTTTCAGCAGGACTGTAAACCACTGCACGTCCAGGTCTACGCAGAAGCTTTAAAAACAAGAAAAAAGACATTTCTCATGAATGGGAGAAGCCTTTCCAAGAAGACCATTGAGCTATGTCCAAGGGCCATTGGGTTTCCTATGCCTTTGGTCCTAACTAGGAGATAAGAGTAGCATTTGTTGATTTGTAATCATGTCAGCCACAGCTTTGTCTAACTGCCTGACGGTGTGGGGAGTTATCTCTTACGCAGAGTGCATCTTAGCCTACCCACAGCAGAATTACCGAAAACCTCCCAGGATTCTTCATGGTGTATTACCGCTGTGATTCCTTGCTGCGTTCAGGATGCTATAAGGGAAGGTGCAAGGTATCACCACCCATCCTAGCAGCAGGCCGCAGGCTGCTTGTCTGGAGTTAGAACCTGCCTATGTCTAGCCTGCAGACTCAGTGGTGTACCTTGGAGATGTCGTTGTTAGCTGCCATCAAGTCTGCCCCATAGCAATCCCATGCACAATGGAACAACATGCTGCCTGGTCCTGTGCCATCTTCATGACTGGTTGTGGATCAGGCTGTTGTACTCCACAGAATTTTCACTGGCTGATTTTCAGAAGTAGATAGCCAGGCCTTTCTTCCCATTCTGTCTTAGGAAGCTCCACTAAAATCTGTTGAGCATCACAGCAACACACAAGCCTGCACCACAGACCCCTGGATGGATATTGGTTGAGCATGAGGTACATTGGCCAGAAATCAAACCCAGATGCCCTACGTGGACTTAGAGACCACAAAAGTCAAAGACCACCCAACCCAATGCCTCATTTTACATTGAATTGGGCTGGATCTCAGGGCTGCTTAACAGAAGAGCATGACTAGAACTCACTTCCAAGGAGAATGGCTCTTTACAGATAAAAACTGGCAGGCCAAGTTCAGAGCACTAAGAGGCAGAAAGCGTCAAAGCAAACAGAAGTCTCAAACCAATGACTACCAATTCTGCTTGGGTGGCTCTAGCACTCGGGGGTAGAACAATAACACCCTCAAAAAAGCTTTAATATTTTTAATTTGAAAAAAGAAAACATATGAAGCATTGTTTTCAGCTCCAAATGTTTAGAATGGCAAGCCGTTGTTCACCGCTAAAAGCACCAGACAAACTTGTGGAACTAGGGGAGGCAAAGTTTGACTGTTTTTTAAGCCAATCAGTTATCCCAGCCTCTCCCCCCCCCCGCCGCCCCACCCCACCTCCCCCGTCCTCCACCCCCTGCTGTCATTTATCAAGGCTAGCCAGATCCTGTGCAATTCCTCTCATTCTTCACTGGGGCTTTGACCTCCTCCAACCAAACAAGTGAGGTACCTTCTAGCAGAGTGCTAATGCCAGGGAAGGGGGGATGGGGGCGAAGAGGAGGAAACAATCGATGCTCCAGGACTTTCCCACACTTAGGGGAATCAATTTTATCCGTGTTTGGACACTGAGTGTCAAGGCTGGTCAGGTGGAAGCCAAAGGTTCTGTGGGGGCGGGAGGCTGTGAGAGACTGCTGCTGAGGCTTTCATCTGGGGCAGCTGCCTGTGAGGGCCAGCTCATTCAGTCCGGGCCTGTATATCACCCTCCATGCACTAGATGCTCAGGGTCCCTGCCTCTCTCTAAAATGTGAAAAGTCACCAAAGTTTCCAACATGCCTTTTCTACACCTTGGAAAGCCACAAGACAATATGGATTGATTCTAGAAAAAAGGCAGATGCCAAGGGACACTGAAGGAGCCCTGGTGGTACAATAGTTAAGTGCTCATCTGCTAACAGAAAGGTCAGCGTTTTGAAACCACCAGAGGCTCCACGGGAGAAAAGACTTGGCAGTCTATTCCTTTAAAGGTTACAGCCTAGGAACCCCTACACAGCAGTTCTGCTCTGTCCTATACGGTCGCTATGAATCGGAATCGACTCAACAGCACACAACAACAACAAGGTCATTGGGTCCTGCCTTCATCAGTAAATCATCACAGTTCACATGGCCACTTTCTCTTAATTATCCAAGAGCTATTACCCTGATGGCGTGTTGTCCAAATCTGCTATGTTTTCTTTCCTTTGGTTTCCCTTTGAAATAAAAAACCCACTGCCGTCGAGTCGATTCCGGCTCATAGCAACCCTATAGGTCAGAGTAGAACTGCCCCATAGAGTTTCCAAGGAGCGCCTGGTGGATTTGAACTGCCGACCTCTTGGTTAGCAGCCATAGCACTTAACCACTGGGCCACCAGGGTTTCCTTTTGAAATAGTGATGGTTACCTGTCTCATCAGAGGTGAGCAGAAGAAGGTGAAACCCAAACCTGTCAAGCTGCTACCTGGGCGTACTTTGGGGCAGAGAAGGAGGTTGAAGCTGCTGCCTTAGTGTAGATCCTAAGCTTCTTCGTGCTTTCACTCCCGCTCTCTCAAGTGCACCTGGCTTTTCTACACCTCTGGGCCTTCGTTCACATTGCTTCACCTTTCCACAACACTCTCCCACCCTTGCCACCAACTGAACACCCATCCTTTCATTGGGACTCAACATGTCTTCTTTCTGACGCTGCCCCTGAGGTGCCCTAGTTAAGTTACCTCTCCTTCAACCCTGTTTCCATCTCCTAGATATTAACTGACTATAGTACATGACTGTAAGGCTCTGTTGCACACAGTTATTAACCTTTGAACTCTCCTGAAGGCAGATTCCTCTTCACTTGATTCATCTTCATATTCCCAGGGCCTAGAATGGTGAGTAGCATGTATCTGTTGTTGTTTGTTTCTGTCGAGTCGGCTCCAACTCACGGTGACTTGAACAGAATGAAACGCTGCCCAGTCCTACGCCATCTTCATGACCATTGGTATGTTTGAGTTCATTCTTGTGGCTATTATGTCAATCCATCTCATCGAGGGTTTCTCTCATGTTCCCTGATCCTCTGCTTTACAAACTTGATGTCCTTTTATAGTGATAGGTCTTTCCTGATGACGCGCTCAAAGTAAGAGAGCCAAAGTCTCATCATCCTCGCTAAGGAACATCCTAGACACCCCGTAGTTATTTGACTGAAGGCATGACCCTGTGGGTTTTCATTTTAAAGATTCTCTCTGCTCCCCATAATTCCAGAAACCTGGGAGCCGTAAGTGGTAGCAATGCTTCCCTAGACCAAATGCTGTTGTGCCACCTAAAAGTGATGTTGTCCCTTCCTCTCCACCTGACTGCAATCTCAGGCCAACTGCCATGGAGCTTCTAATACCTGCATGGCCAAGGGATACTGGCATCACCACCCACAGCTCCACATGCCGTAATCTCCTCCTTCCCACACCAACCCCACTCTCTCCGCCCCAAGCAACAGGACTGTGCAAACAAGAGAGAGCCTAGGAAATCTGAAGCCCTGGTGAGTCACATGTTGTCTCTAGATCATACCTGCCTGACCTGGAGAATTCATATGAAATCAGCTCCTTCCTGATACCAAGTGTCATAATGGGTGACTGGTTTATCCCCTGGTAATCCAAAAGTACCCTACATACCTTGTTGGGTAGTAAACTATTGTCTCTCAGCTCCAAAACCCCCTCTATCCAGTTCTGCGATACTAAGGGAGATTCTGCAAATGACATTTCTTCTTTGCTAGCTGCTTCCTGATAGGTTCTGGCAATAGGGGGCACTTGAAGGAGATTGAAAGCAGGAGAAGGAAGAATGCATTCCCTTTACTTGTTGTCTCTGCCTATATCACCAAGCAGCAATGCTTCATTCCCTCAGCAGAAGTACAGCCTCCATCTTCTTTGAGATCTGAATCCCAGCTCTAGGAGGCCTACCCTCCAAGCTCCTGAGATGCCATCAGAGGCCATATAGAACCTCCTCTTCCGAGGTTTTAGTCCCAGTTCCCCTGGACCCCTCCTCTGATCTCTTAGGTCCTGATAGCCCTAATCTCCTCCTTCGTTCTCCCATCCATAGGAGTGGTAGCAGCTTCCTGCAGTTGTTATTGTAGTTATTGTGTGCCATCAAGTCAATTCCTGCAGTTACTACCTTATATTACCTCATACTACTCTTCTACTCTCTCCAAAACTTACAGCTCCAATTCCCTAGATTAAATTCCCCATGTTGAAATATCTAGTGTGATTTCTGTTTTCCTGCCTGCACCCTGACTAATACAATATTCAAAAATTCTTTGTGGTTGTTACCTAGAAGAGAAATCCGAAAATCAATCCAATGTATTCTTAACTCAAAATGGCAGAAGACTCTAATAGAAGTAAGTATTTCACTGTGGGTTTGATATTAGTTGTCTGAATAACCTTAGATAAGTCACATAACTTTCTTGTGTCTCCTATCCTCAGACAATAAATGGGAGCAAATAATCCCAGCCCCTTTCTCTGTCCTATAAATGCACCAAGAAACACAGAAATAGTCTATGTGAAAGAACTTTGAGGTCTATTTTAGAAAAGAGCCATAATCTATCCAAACTACTTTGACTATCAATAGGCTGTTAAGAAACTTACTAGTCTGGACCTCAATAGGCTCTGCAAGAGAGTCCCTCTCACCTATATCAACCACACAGGAAATATTCCAGATATGCTCTTTTGTAAAAGACTCGCACCTTGACGGGAAGAAGTTCAAGTATCCCATTTCCTTTACTGAGAAGAGCAAGGTCACTCACTTTCAAAATAAGGCTCATGTTTGATGCTGCAACTCCAGATTGGCCATCCTTTCTGCTGAGAAAAGTATGTGTTAGGGGGTGTCTGATTTAAGGAAAGGATGAAGAGAAAGGAAAGAGGAGGAATGAGGGCAGGGATAGGAAGAAGGTATTTCTTTCATGTTCAGAGCCACGCAAGGTATTATATTCCTGTTAAGAATGGCTAGATTTGGAAGAAAATTGAGAGATTAGTGGAAAGTGGGGGTGGGGGAAGAGGCGGCACCATCTATTGCCTAAAATTGGCTCCCAAGAGGTTTCCTTATTGTTTTGCCAATTGGTTTTGCAATAAATTGGAGGAAATTTGGCAAGATATTTAGCCATGGCATGGGCAGTATATTGGGACCAAAATAAACAACTGTGAAAAACTTGGCAGTCCCTCATTGGATTTTTCAGAAATGAGTTCTGAGACACTGAGTTATGAATTATTTCTTATAAGTTTACTTAATGAAAATTAAAATAAGGCCACTGGTGACAAGTTTGGCTCTTAAAATCTGAGAGACAAACACTAAATAAAAAATTCGTTTATGAAACACACAAAAGATTGAAAAAAATCAGGATCAAGTCCAATATTAATATGACATTGCATATAATCAACATCTTGAACTCAGGGATTTAGTCTAGAAAATACACATATAGAAACTATCTAGGCCTTAGAGTACCTTGGAATTTTTTTTTTTTTTCTGGGAAGAGCTATCCCTGAGACCCACGCATTGCTATGTTTTCTTGAATGAGTTATCTGTGAAGTACTGAGGTTTTTGACAATTTGTATGCCAGGGACTCTTCTGGACATTTGGTGAAGCCTATGGGCTCATTATCAGAATAGTATGTTGAAATGCATAACTTGGAATATATCAGATTATAAAAAATTAATTATATTGAAATTGCAGTTATCAAAATATTTACAACACAAAATTGTGATATACAATATATATGCTTTTTTATTAATACTTTCAAAAAATAAGATTTGACTGTGGATCTAATAACTAGCAATGAATATAAATAATACTTTGAGAGTTTTACAACTACAATGTGATATGAATATATTTATGTTTCTATTGGTAACAGGTTCAGGTATGGCCAATATGATGGTAGCTTGTTGCATGTGTTCTAACTGAAAGAAATATTAAATTTCAATTAGAGGTTAGAAAAATTAAAGACGTAATTTCTTCCCACCCTTGTTTAAGGTCCCCCGATTTCTATCCACAGATCTTGTGGGGCTAAGTCTTAGACTTAAATATTAATATAATTTTAAAATAATCCCTTTTCTTATTTCCCCAAAGAATTTATTCTGCCCATCCCAAACAAATGGTCTCTTACTAACATTAAAAATTTTAAAAAAAGCTAAAAATTCTTTTTGGCTCTCTTTTGTCTCTATTGTGTTCTAAGTCCTCAGCTTTATATTTATATAATTCAAAGCCACAACAGGCAACAAATGGCACACTCTAAAAAGGATGATTTGAAAAGATTTAAAGGAATTATTTACAAAAGTGTGGGTAGAAGGGAACCACAAGAGACAGTACAGTAACCTGGGGCTCGCCATTTCTAGACCCAAAGGGATGAGGAAAGGCAACAATTACCTGATCCTGAAAGGACAAAGTCCTATCGAGTTTGCCATCCTTATAAGCCAATGACGTTCAGCAGCAGGAAGCAGTCAACCCAAGATTATTTCTCAAGGAGGGAGTCAGTGGAGTAAATACACTGACCTCACTTTCCTTCCTCCCCCAGTCCCCTGCCAAGGTTCTCCACTGGGCAAACACAACCAGAAGTCAAAGGGCAAGAGAATCCACTGCTGTCCATCCCAGGACAGAATGCAAGGTAGACAAGAGTGAAAAGTGATCTGGAGGGACAAGCAGAAGAAATCTAGCACAGTGCTGAAGACATTTCACACTCTAGTCCAAATCACTGTTCCTTCCTCCTCTCCCGCCAGTCCTTCACAGATATTCTCCATGATGTATATTTCAAAGCTTCCTAAACATGACAAGTTCTTTCAATTGTCCATGCATTAAGATAGTCTATACAAGTATACCATTAACTTCTCTCTGTAGTTGAGTTCCTGATTTGAGTCTTACTTTGTCTTCAGGATCAAGAACAAATACCGTCTCCGTTTTTTTTTTTTCTCAAAACCTTCTCCAATATTCCAAGGCAATTTTAGGCAACCCTACTTCTGTGTTCCCCAGCATCATTCCAGCATTTCCAAAGTACTGAATTCTTACGCAAATAACACACACCTCCTACATTTGTTTGCCAAATGCACCCTCCCCCTTTGAGGTATTTTCATAAGCACTGCTATGCCAATTTTTTTTACATGTTGCTGTAAAAAAAATTAGCATAGCACACTTACAAAAGTACCTCAAGGTGGGAAACAAACAGTTGGCAAACAAATGTAGAAGGCGTTCATTATTTACATAAAAATATGGTACTTCCCTAAAAGCATGGGTTTTCTGGAAGGCATTATTTGATGGCACATGAAATACCAGTTTGTGGGGATCCATGGGTCATATTTGGGGAGATGATACTTTCCTCCATTGTAGCAGTTACCAAATTCTTGTAGACCCCAGATAGAAAACCCCCAGATGGAGTGGATCAGAATTACCTAGAGAATGATCCAGATTGTCATAGAAGTGATGTCTTAGTCATCCAGTGCTGCTGTAACAGAAATACCACAAGTATATGGCTTTAACAAACAGAAGTATATTCTCTCACAGTCTTGTAGGCTAGAAGTCCATACTCAGGGTGTCAACTCCAGGGGAAGGCTTTCTCCCTCCCTCAGCCCTGGAGGAAGGTTCTTGTCATCAATCTTCCCCTAGACTAGGAGCTTCTCTGCACAGGAACCGCAGGTCCAAAGAATGCGCTCTGCTCCTAGCGCTGCTTTCTTGGTGGTAGGAGATCCTCCCATCTCTCTGTTTGCTTCTTTCCTTTATATCTCAAAAGAGACTGGCTCAAAACACAATCCAATCCTATAGATTAAGTCCTGCCTCGTCAACTTAACTTCCACCCATCAGCCCTCATTAACATCGTAGAGGTAGGATTTACAACACGTAGGAAAATCATATCAGATGGTAAAATGGTGGACAATCACATAATACTGGGAATCATGGCCTAGACAAATTGATACACATATTTTTGGGGGATACAATTCAAGCCATGACAAGTGATAAGCAAAAATACAGAAAAAAAAAAAAAGCACCCTTATTGGATATAAGGCTTGTCAATCCTACATGCTGCATAAATACACTGAGAATGAGATCTTTCCTGTAAGTCATAACCCTGTCCTCAGAATGTTAGGTGACGTCAAGTCTATTTTTGACTCATAGCAACTCAATGTGACAGAGTAGAACTGCCCTGTAGGGTTTTCTAGGTTATAATCTTTACTGGGTTTGTTTGTTTGTTTGTTTGTTTGTTTGTTTGTTTGTTTGTTTGTTTGTTTTGGTTTAATCTTTACTGGAGGCAGATCACCAGGTCTTTTCTCTCTCAGAGCCACTGGGTGGGTTCGAACCACCAACCTTCTGATTAGCAGCCAAGCACTTAACCATTGTGCCACCAAACCCAAAAAACCAAACCCCCGGCCATCAAGTCGATTCTGACTCACAGCAACCCTATAGGACACAGTAGAACTGCCCCATAGAGTTTCCAAGGAGCACCTGACGGATTCGAACTGCCGACCTCTTGGTTAACAGCCGTAGCACTTAACCACTATGCCACCAGGGTTTCCATCGTGCCACCAGGGCTCCTAAAATACACGTATTTGAAACATACACACACACACACACACACAAAAGACAATTGCATGTAATTTTATCTGAGCAAGAAACTTAGCTTGATCACTCAGTTCCTAGGGAAGGAAAATGTCCTAGAGACCAGATGGAACAGAATCAAGAAGCCAGAGAAATGAGGACAAGTACCTGTCCATGATATCAGCTGGTCTAGGACTATGTTTTCATTTTCTAAGAATTATTTTTATGAACTCAACCATTTCGTGTTGTTTCTATATTTTCCTTTTTCCGATTTTTAACAGTGTCATTTTTGAAAATATTTTAGATGGCCTTAGTCTAAAGAAAGAATTAAGAAGCCCCTCCACCTCTCACCCTCTCCAACCCACATAAGGAAGGGGAACAGAATCAACATAGGTTAAGTCTGCCTGTCATAGTATGAAGTGGGAAAACACCAAGAGGCAGGAGGAGCTTAAGTGGTAGACAGTTGAGGGCCTTGACCCTGCTGTCTCCTCCCCACTAGACTTGTATCAATCAAAGGCTTTTAGTTCTTATCTCAGATTGAGATGGGGTTTGTTTGCGATAGCTGCTAACACTGTAGTATTCTCATTCCACAGAAATGCCCAATCCCAAGTAGTAAGGATTCCTGAAACCCTTTGGTTCCTCACTGACACCATTTGCCCACACTCCCTTGTCCTTGAGGAGCCACGGAATCCTAACTGGACTAGAAGTGTTTATGATAATTTTTGGATGTCTCCTTTAGCTCCTTCGGTGGATGTAATGGATGCTGTGCCTTCATAGCTGGACTGCCAGAGGAAGGTTTTAAATCAGAGGTGATTTGCAGGAAGTGTGTCCCTGGAGCAACCTGGAAGCATGACATTCCGACCTGTCACACACAGTTAGGATCTCCATCAGGCGCTGGTCTTGTGTTGGCAAAGTCTTGAGAGTGACCCATGTGACCCCTTTGCTAAACTACAAAAGTAAATTAATCTCTTCCAAATGGTGTTCCCTACATTTGGCTATTAGCAGCCCAGATGGCTGAGTTAATTGAAATGAAAACCATTTTTCTGGTGACCAACCCATAGTTTCAAGTCTCCCCGCCCCAGCAGTGGCTTAACCTCTTTGCTACTCAAGCTCACAAAAAGGCAACAGGTCTTCAGAGGGTCGAGAATGCCTGCATTTCCTTGTTCATCAGAGGAGATAAAACAGAGGTAATGTGCAATGATGAAGATCCTTTGGGGACACGAGGAATTTGGGTCATTCTGCTTCTATGAGCAGGTTCCTGACGTCTCTGCATCTTGAATTTTCTATCTGTAAAACAGACTTAGCGAAACTGTGAACTTATGATGTTCTGAGACAAAAGGAGGAGGCCCAAGAAAGCTGAGAGTTGCTCTCGCCTTGGTGATTGTCCACCCCCATTGCTTCCTGTCTCTCTCTTCCCTTCCCTACCCATTTATGCATTGCCACCTGTTATGGATTGAACTGTGTCCCCCAAAAAGATATGTTGAAGTCCTAACCCTATACCTGTGAATGTGACTCTGTTTGGATATAGGATTTTTTTGTTGTTGCTAAGTTGGAGCCATGGTGGTGCAGTGGTCAGCAGTTTGGATCCACCAGCCGCTCCTTGGAAACCCATGGAGCAGGGTTTTGGGGGGCAGATTGTTAAGTTAATAGGTCATACTGGAACAGGGAGGATTCTAAACCTAATAATGCCTTCTGAGTGGCATCTTATAAAGGGGAGTACAGACACACAGGGGAAGACACCATGTTAGGATCTGTCTGCATGCTAAGGAACACCAAGAAATGACCAGGGCTACAGGAGCTGAAAGAGACAAGCATCTTCCCCAAAAGCTGACAGAGACAGAGAAAGCTCAGCCCTACATTTGGACTTCTAGCCTCCAGAGATGTGTGTGGGGGGCGGGGAACATATATATATAAAGGGTCACCCTTTTCTGATAGCCATGAAACTGAACTGACAACTAAAGGTGTAGATACACACCATCAAGTGACTATAGACTATCTCTTTTGCCATTGATATCTGGCAAAGAAATAAAATGTTGCTGAGATTGACATGAATATAACTAAACTCAGCTTATAATGTAGTAAAGTGTTTTGTGTCTGACTGTGTGTCTAGGTGTGGGGAGAAGGGTGATGGTCTTAAACTACACAAGCTGACGATACACTTACAATATGGCTTGTGGCTATCAAATAAATCCACTGTCGTTGAGTCTATTCTGACTCATAGCGACCCGGTAGGACAGAGTAGAAGCTATCAAATAGAGGTATACAATTCAAGCCCACTAAGGATGTCAATGGAAACTCTGGTGGCATAATGATTAAGAGCTAAGGCTACTAAACAAAAGGTCAGCAGTTCAAATCCACCAGTTGCTCCTTGGAAACCCTAAGAGGCAGTTCTATTCTGTCCTACAGAGTTGCTGAGTCAAAATTGACTCAGCGGCAATGGATTTGGTTTTTTATTGTTGTTTTTTAAGGATGCCAATCAGTAATATCCCAAAACTCAATGGTAGTCAATATTTTCACAATGACCAGGCAAAGTTTGTAGTCAGCCATATTTAGCCTTACTCTGACATTGGAATCCAAACCAACTTTATGACAAAGGAGGAAAGCAAAGATATTTAGAGAAAACAACTCCAGAATTGAAGGCTTCAGATCAGCTATAAACAAACTCGTGAAATGGATAAATATCTGTTTTTATGACAGCTGGATAATGAAAAAGAAAGACAGAAGAAGATTGATGCATTCAAATCGTAGCATTGGTGAAGAATGTTGAATGTACCATGAACTGCCAGAAGAACAAATTTGTTTTAGAAAGCAATAACAGCCAGAATACTCCTTAGAAGCAAGGATGGTGAGACGTTGGCTCAATGACTTTGGACACATCAGGAAGACACTTGCTAGAGAAGTACATCACGTTTGGTAAAGTAGAGGGTCAGCCAAAGAGGGAAACCCTCAATGAGATCAATGACATGAATGAACTCCACAGCCACAACAACGGACTCAAACATACCAACAACCATGAAGATGATGCAGGACCAGGCAACGTTGTTCTGCTGTGCACAAGGTCACTATGAGTCAGAGCTGACTATGACAATTAAAACAAGAACGTCCCCTTACAGAATTCCCTGTATCAGTGTCCTCCCCTCCCCAGCCCCCAGTGCTTTGACGTTGAGTCCCAGGGAGCCAGGACATCATTCCCAAATATGCAATTAGTATCCCAATCTTTCTTCTCTCTTATCACCTGTGTCATGTTCCAAGACGACTCTGCTGAAGGTGACAAAAGTTACTCCCCAAGATTAACTGGCACCTTGTTCACAGTCAGTGATGGTTCTTGGATGACACTTTGCAACAGATAGCTGCTTACAACCCATTTCAGAAAGGAATTAGTTACCGGACAGATTATAGGGATCTCAGCACATGAAGTAGCTCTATTTGGGCCAGGGGAGATCTTTCCTGGATCACACCAAGCTGAGGGCCTCTGATTCCGTATAGGTTTCTGGGCAGTTCCAACCATGAGGTCAGAGGTATGGTCACATGGCAGTCTTGGGCCCACGTCTTTCCACTTTCAACACAGAGGAGTGACCCAACCCTCAGAACCTGAAGTACAAAAGTCTTAGGGTTAAGCTCGGACTCTGCAATTCACTCCTCCCCCACAGGCAGAACAAGAACTAATTTTAAAGAAACCACCAAGACCAAGCTGGGGAGAGAGGCCCAGGAGAGCTAAGCCATGAAATAAGCAAAACCTGCCCTCCACCCAAAATGTTTACTTCCCTCCTGCCCTGAGCCTTCCAGGGGCTAAACACCAGTCTGGGGTTTGCGATGTTATCCACTCAACCCTAAAACTCCTTTTTCAGGTTTTGGATGAGAAAATCCTTTCCCACACTGGTCCCTGTCAAGCCAAACATTTCTGCCTTCGTCCTCTTTTTTGTTTTCATTAGGAATTCAAGTCTGGATTCCTGTAATAGATGAACTAAAAAAGAATCTTGCTAAAAATTCTCCAATGGCTTTGCTGGCATCTGAACGTCTATGAAGATGTCGTACCAGTGGATGCTTTGGGGTTGGTCAAAACTCTTGGCTACGTAAAGCCACAGACCTTTTGGATCGGGTATGTGGGTGCAACTTCACTCCAGACCCAGAGTACCACCTCTGAAGTCCAGGTCCCAGTATCTAAATAAACTTATAAAGAAACAACTCTCAGTTTGAGGGCTTAATATGTGTCAAGGGACTTGCTGAACACTTTAACAACATCATTTCATCAAAGTTATTTTGCTAAAATGAATCCTTACCTGGGAGGAAAATCTGAGGTTCAGAAAGGTCAAGTCACTTATCTAAGGTAACACAGTACTTTCAATGGGAAGTCAAAATTTGAGCCTGACCATCCTAACTCCGGAAGCCTGCACCATAGCCAGTAGAAAAGTGCCATCTTGAAGCCTAGAATGGAGTGAATTAGGACTTTCTTCTTTTTTCCTTCCCTGCTTCTCTCCCTTTCACCCTCACTCCTTTCCCTTCTTTCGTCCAGCCTATCGTCCTACCCTCTACTTTACCAAACATGATGTCCTTTTCTAGCAGTCAGTCTTTCCTGATGATGTGTGCAGAGTAAGCGCAAAATGAGGGAAACTCCGAAAGACATGGATGGACCCCATAGCCACAACAATGGACTCAAGCATACCAATGAAGATGGCACAAAACCAGACAAGGTTTTGTTCTGTTATACATAAGGTCAGACTAGATGGCAAGTAATAACAACCACCTTCCTAAACTATCTTGGATATATAAAATCAATATAGTGCCAGCAGACGAGCCCCCTGTGTTGGAAGATACCACACAATAGCCACAATAATGGACTTGAACACATACCGAGAATCGTGAAGACAGTGCAAGGCCAGGCAACATCTCATTCTGTTACACACAAGGTCGCCATAAGTTAGAGCTGACTTGACAGCAAATAATAACTCACACCACCTTCCTATAATTGTTACATATGGCCCTGTGCTAGGAAATTGGAAGTTTGGGGAGGAGAGGGAGTAACGTTGAAGGCGTGGACAGAGTTGAGAAGATGAGAGTTTGTCAACTAACAATTCATCAGGGTAAAGCAGAAAGAGAAGTTTTACATTGCAAAAAACTGTTTTCAACAAAACTTGAAATTTGGCTCCATACAGTTACAGAGATCCTTGGGAGAACCTACCCTCACTCAGTCTCAATTACCCAGATAACATTTTTGATGAAAACTTTTTCTCTGACTCCCGGGCTACAGGAAACTGGAAAAGGTTGCCCGGATCCGTCCCTGTCTCCAGGCAGAAGCCCTGAACACATTCTAGATCTTCTTGGAGGGAGACTCCAATCCTCACCAAAGATGCTCACTTGCCCTCCAAATTACACTCAATGTTGTCTCTGAAGTTTTTGTCTTGACCCAGCCTTGAGCAGGACTTACAAACCCCTGCGTGATCGCTTTGTGTTGTGCGTTGTTCAAAATCGGAGGCCAGAAAACGCTGCACCTCGGAAGGGCTGGCTAATGGAAACAGAGCCTGCAGCAATCATCCGGGAAGGCTGTATTCTGCCCACATCGGCAGCTTCTGCCCCAACTTTTTCCTCCAAGTGAATCGGCGCAGATGAAAACTGACTAATGTTCTGGTCCACCAGAGTCTGAAGAGCAAAACCGTGAAATGGAGGCTGTCCAGTTCTAATTTAATTCAGAAGAACAAACAGGGCATCACTCAGCAGGCCTCAAACCCCCAGCGTGAAGCTGATGTCCATGGAGCAAGAAGTTCTGGACCATCTACCCCACCTACTCCCTCTTGCCACAGAAAGTAGATTAAAAATAGCTCATAAAAGCCTCGCCTTGGTGAGTGACATTCTTGGGACTATATTGTTGTAAATCTTAGCCTTCTGCTTTTTTCATGTAAAGTCAACTGCACTGTAAGAAAAATTTATTTTACAAAATAACTACAGTGCTTATATGGCTAGCTTGCATTTGTCCCTCTCTCTCATGTCCCTCAAGAGCCTTTCAAATGCCACTTCCTCCGAGAAGTCTTCCCTGGTAACCCATTCTAAGATGGCACTCCCTGCTATGCAACGCTTGCCACCCTCCAACCACCCACCAGTTGCCCTTGAGTTGACCCTTATTCACGGCCACCCCATGTGTGTCAGAGTAGAACTATGCTCCATAGGGTTTTCAAGGGCTGATTTTTTTCAGAAGTAGATCACCAGACCTTTCTTCCGAGGCATCTCTGGGTAGACTCAAACCTCCAGCCTTGTGGTTAGCAGCTGAGCATATTAGCCCTTTGCGGCACACAGGAACTCCCATGACATCACATGGTGGTGGTGGTGGTGGTGGTGTTTTTAGCTACCATGAGGTCTGTAACCCCAGGCACAATGGAACAAACACTGCCTGGCCCTGTGCCACCCCACAATCGGTTGTGGATCAGACCTTTGTGATCCACAGGGCTTTCGATGGCTGATTTTTCAGAAGTAGATCACCGGGCCTTTCATCCGAGGCATCTCTGGGTGGATTTGAGCATCCAACCTTTCAGTTGGCATCTGAGCACGTTAACTATCTGCACTACCTAGGGATTCCTGCTACACTCTAAATCTGCTTTATATTTCTTTCTGGCATCACACCATGTTTTTGTTTACTGTGTCTACTTACAATTTGTCTTCCCTACTAGAATGTACCCTCCATGAGAAGAGAATTGGTATTTTACTCAAAGCTCTATCCCCTGCATTTTAGAACAGTACCTAGCACAGAGTAATGGCACACACAATATACATTTGTTTAAGAAATAAATCAATGAACTGATGCAAGGATCAATCACTGAAAAGCCCCTGCTAAAAATGAGTCAATGTCCCCACAATAACAAAATTTTTTAAATTTTTAAAAAGATTATAGCTTAGAAAACACTACGGGGCAGTTCTACTCTGTCATATAGGGTTGCTATGAGTTGGAATCAACTCCACGGCACTCAACAACAAGAAGGCTGGACAAGGCCATCCTAACAATAAAAAAAAAAAAAAACCTAACTTAGGCTGTGGCTGTCACACCTGTGGATTAAAGCAACGATGGGGTTAAAACTGCTAATGATTAAAAAAAAAAATGACTCATCACAGGGTTTGATATTTGAAATGTCTCTAATTGGAGAGCTACTCTGGAAAGTCTTGACCTTCGGTGATTCAGATCTGAACCCTATGTGTTGTGGTGACACTGGCGCTAGGGAATATCTGACCTGCAGGCCAGCAAAACAGCTGTGGAATCTTTCTACTTGTCACATGGACAGAAACGCCCCTGAAGAGGTACATAGTGCACAATTTGTGATCAGGAGTTGAAAATCAGACTTTCCAGGTTCAAATCCTGGATCTCCAGATGAGCAGCCTTGAGATATTTATTTCACATCTCTGAGTTTTAGTTTCTTTGTCTGTACAATGGGAATGATACTAACTGTAGCTATTTCAGAGGGTTTTAAAAAAAATTTCTGTGAGGAAAAATAAGCAAATACATGTAAGTCACACTTCCTGGCACATTATCGTGGTTGTTAGTTGCCGTTAAGTCATGGTGACCCCATGCACAACAGAACAAAATGGTGCCCAGTCTCGCACCATCTATATGATCGGTTGCAGATTGGACTTTGTGATCTATGGGGTTTTCATTGGTTGATTTTTGGAAGTAGATTGCCAGGCCTTTCTTCCTAGTCCATCTTATCTGGAAGCTCTGCTGAAACCTGTTCAGCATCTTGTACTGATGGGTGGTGGCTGCCCTTGAGGTGCATTGGCCAGGAATTGAACCCAGGTCTCCGAACTGAAGGCAAGAATTCTACCACTGAACCACCACTGCCCATTCTCATCACTTTAGGGACATTTTAATAACCTGAGAAGCTGCCTTTGATAGGCAGGCTTTGTGCATATAGGAAGCACCGAATGGCTATAGCTACTAGGTATTGTTAACATTATCATTTTAAAGAATAAAAACATAGTATTTCTATGAGGGTCAGCACCTGGGTGAGCCAAGTGATGCACCATGGGGCCCAAAATTTAAAATGGCACTCACACTTAGGTGCAGGGGCCCCGGTGTTGCAACAGTTAAGCACTGGGCTGCTAACTGAAAGGCTGGATTTCAAACCTATCCAGCAGCTCCATGGGACAAAGATTTGGCAATCTGCCTCCATAAAGAATACAGCCAAGAAAACTCTATGGGGCAGTTCTCTCACATAGGGTCACTATGAGTAGAGAATCAACTCCATGGCACATCACCACCACACTCTCAGGCACTGCCCCTTCCCTGGTGTAACCCCGACAGTGAGTGTCTCCTTAAATATTGTACCCTAGAGACATCACTCACCTCATCTTAGTCTAGTTCTACAAGAAATTGGGCAAGTCAGAAATAAAATTAGTATAAATGATTTTTTAAAAGTGCTTTGTTTTATGGTGTAAGTATGTGTGCAGGAAATACATGACTCGCAGACGAATCGCGATACAGGAGAAGGCAGGAGCCAGCGTAACAGCACAACAGACTGGTCTCTAGATCAACATTTACATCTTAGCAAATTTAGGGATCCCCAGAGATCTCTGGACAAAACTGTCCCTAGCAATGAGACCAGGGTTTCTCAGAGCTAATCTTCAGACTCATTTGAGGTTCCCTAGGCTACTACCCATTATATTCATAGACTGGTACAAACTCAAGTTATACAAACGGAAGTCCTTTAGATGTACTCATAAAGACCACAGTTTATCACTGGAATAAGATGTATCTCCAAATGGCATACCAAGGACATTATACTCCAAGACTTTAAACAGAATGAGAATAATATGGGGCAGAGGCTACAGGAGGAGCCCCAAAATATCAAATGCATCCCTTGTGCACAGGACCCCTGGGTGATGCAAATGGCTAAGCACTCAGCTACTAACCGAAAGTTTAGCTGTTGAAACCCACCCAGAGGCACCTCAGAAGACAGGCATGGTGATCTGCATCCAAAAGATCACAATCTTGAAAGCCCTATAAAGTGCATCTCTACTCTGCACACATGAGGTCTCCATGAGTTGGAATTAACTTTATGGCAACTGGTTTCGCTTATCTTTTCCACAGCATACTTCAGGGAACTAGCTTAAATGGTTCATTTGCATATATCATGATATAGTTCTTCCATGTTGTGTGGATAAACCAACTCCATGCCCTGACTCAATCTGTTTGACTCACAGAATGATTGATACACCATAAAACCAAACCAAAACCCATTACCGTAGGGTCAATTCTGTCTTGTAGCAACCCTATGGGACAGAGTAGAACTGCCCCATAGGGTTTCCCAGGAGCAGCTGGTGGATTCAAACTGCCAACTTTTGGGTTAGCAGCTGAGCTCTTAACCACTGAGCCACCAGGGTTCCTGATAAGCCATAGATACCCACAAATGACCTGGGCTTTAAGACTAAATGTCTCTGGGGCACATTGCTCCTAAATTCTGCCCAATAAGGGTGTCTAGGTATAACTGGTGGCAAATAAGTCCAACTAAATCCTCTCTTTCAGGAACTATGACTATTAGTCAAAGAGAAGACTGGTCTCTAAAGCTCATTTGTCAATGACGGTTGCTATACCTCAAAGTCCTGGGGTACTTGGATCCAGGGAAGCCCTATGATGGAAGAGACAGTATCCCTTTCTCCACCAAACCTGTATGAATTCTGGCAAAAAAATCCCTGGAAGCTAACCTGTGTGGGGGTCTTCTTTACAGAGTCTGGCATAAGGTCTTGTACATAATCTCCAAATATTTTAACAGATTTTAGGAAAGACACAGTCACAGAAACAAAGGAAGGAAGGGGGGGGGGGAGGGAAGGGAGGAAGGGGGAGAAAAGGAGAGAGGGAGGGAGGGAGGGAGCTGGGGAAGAAAAAGGCTGAAGTACCAAGAGAGAATGTGTCTATTTGTCATTATGTACTTCCAATACACGTTGTTGATTTTTTAAAGATTCAATGACGATATCCACAGTAATACTTTTGGTGCCTCCACATTTTTTAATTATTTCTCCATTGTGTTTATAAGAAAACTGAAGCTCAGAGCTATGAAGTAAAATGTTTGATGTACAAACCGGTCTGTCAGAAGAACATCCTAGATTTGCTTAGTCACAATACACTGTTCTCACCCTAAGTTAAATGCAACATCTAACACAGATAAGATTCAGAACTTGAAATAAACTCAAACTGGGAAAATAAAATGGAAGAGAGATTTAAAATTATAATCAAACTTTCTTTTAGTGACTGACTCTCAGGTATGCCAATGGGGCTGTTAAACCATTTAACTAAATCAAAGGCAACACAACGTATTCTTCCATTTTCCTTCCTTCTTTCTCTTCCACTGGCCAAAAGGTGGTGGTAGGTCATCATGCAATGGACTGCCACCTCAAGGATGGATCTCAAAATGTTGATATCCAGGTTCCAGATGTCCTGGTAAACAGCTGGGAGTGGAATGTGACTCCCAGGAAAAAGGGCTTGAGACGTGATTCCGTCGTTGACCTCCAGTGTTTGCTCTGACTTCTTACAGAGGAGTTCGAAGTAGAGCTGTGAAGTTTCCCAAGCTCCATTTGGGTCACTAAGGTCCACCCTGCAAACAACAGCTCTTAACCTTCTGAAGACCTTGTATCTTTGAAGCGGCAAGGAAGGAATTTTCTGGCTCTGCTTCTGGGCACAGTCATTACCCAGGGCCTTCTATCCCAGTGGCCTTAGCAACTGGGCACCAAGAAGTCTGTATTTAGTAATCTTAATAAATTGGACAATTGAGCCAAGAAAGCAACAAGAACTTGCAATATTACAGCACCTCCAGGTCTACACACATGGATCTGCCATCTCTGGAGTGAACTGAATAGAGAAGCGTTGGTGTCATCTGCTCTAGGGAAGAGCAAAGTCAAGGAGAGTCAGCAGACTTGACATAGTTCAAGTCCAATGTGCCCAATTTTTAAAAACTCCATTCACCTGTCACCTGACCGTTTCTCCTACCATGGTTGTGGTGGAGACTAGATTTATCACTCAACTTGGTAGAGGCAAAGCAGGTCTTACTTTCCATAATTCTAAATATGAAGAAACTGAGGCGCTTAAAGGTGACCCATCCAACAGGTAAACACAACAGGTAAACTGTGCAGCCCCGTCATCAGATTACCATCCCACTGCTCGCCCACCCTGAGCAGCAGCCCCTAACCTCAATATCGTCTCCCCTTCCTAGAGGCGCCACCTCCTCCTTCATGATGCGGTTTAATTTTCCCTTCTCCCAACAATGGCCGTCTGTAAGAGGCCCTCGGCGCCTGGAATTTGAAATTGTTTTTCTTCCCTCCCTTCCTGAGGACCAGATTGTTCCTCTACTCCGGCTGCCTGGCCGGTGCAGACCTAGCTTGCTGGCCCCTCAGGTTACGTGGGGGATATGGATTTGTTTTTGCAGGATTGCTCATGAGCGATGGAGTGCTGGCGTTGGCTTCCTTGTGAAAGGTGCATGGCACTTAAGCATGTGTTTGCAGGGAAGTCAACTTCAAGAATAAACAGAAAATACACACACTCTACATCCTGCCAGCCAAGCCCAGCCTCCCCAGTTCTGACAGATGATCCATTCTGACTTCCTTACATAGGCACACGCCCAGGCAGGCTGCAAGCCTTGAAGCATGGTGGGCGGGAAGGGACATGAGCTTGGATTCTCCACTTTCTAGCAGTGTGGGCTTGGAGAAGCTGTTTAACCTCTCTGTGCCACAGCTTCCACATCTGAACCAGGGAAAGCTAAGCCTACCTTGTAAAGTTTTAGGGGGATTGGAATTAATGCTTTTAACTCAATATGCCCAGCCCAGGCCTGGGAGAGTGGGTACAAATGCATGCTACCATGGTCAACATTCTTTTGGTTCTTCCAGCTTACCAAGCCTTCCCTGCTTCAGGGCCTTGGAATGTGCTCTCTTCTCTGTCTAGGGCACTCTCTCCCCTCATCTCTCCTCTCAGATACTCTTTGTCATGAATCACGCCCCTCATCCTTCCAATTTCAGTCTACATGCCATCTTCTCAAAGAGCACTTCCCCAGCTACACTGTCTGAAGGAGATCATTCCCATCCCACCCTAGTCATTCTCTATCTTGGGCATTTGTTGGCTTTCTTCAAATACTAGTCACAGTTTCTAATATTTTTACTTTGTTCTGTCTCTGTGTCCAAGCTTTAAGATCCTTGCGGGTTCCTCTCTGCTGTGACAGCACCCTGCTTGGAAGTTGATATGGGTTCAATCCATGTCTGTTTAATTTGTAAATGAATGTTCTTGCTTTGCCTGGGTTTAATTAGTTCAAGGAAGAGATCAATAGCAGCCACCATAACCCAGGTTCTGAAGTACCTACTTCATTTTCAACACTGGCATTATTACAAGTGAGTGTGATGGGGCTAGAGCAATTCCAGTTGTTGACCACTCTAACTCCCAAAATTCATTCAACTGATTCCTCTGAAACTTTATGGTCTGATCATGGACTTGAGGCTTCAACAACTAGGGTTTGACAGTTACCACTGACTTAGAAATGCCCTTTGACCTTCTGGGCAATGTTACCATCCAGGTAAAGGATGAAGGTCAGTAGCAGAAAGATGCCTAGCCCAAAAGGCCAAGGAAACTAAGGGTCTTATTGCCAGAAAGGACATCACAAAACTTCAAACTCTTTATCAAATATTCTATAGTTTGGGGAGAGCATACTACACCAGCTGTATAATGTTTTGGGTTTTTTGTTTGTTTGTTTGTTTGTTTTACCATATCTGCTTAGAAATCTTCTATATATGCCTGGAGATCTTCTAAACTTCTGAGTATGTGTGTGTGCTTATAAAAATATCTAAACCATCTAAGAATTTAACAGTAGACTGGTTGATAAGAAGTACTAAAGTACTATCAGTGAAAAATTAATAGTAGGAATTCACAATTAAGTTCTATTCGTACAATACAGATTTCTTGCATACAATATGAATTTGCCACATACAACAAGGATCTGTTGAGCGCCTTGGATTACAAAGAAATGGACAATACAATTCAGTGCTCAATAGATAACAAATTTGCACCGGAAACAATGACAAAACTATTCCAGGAGCATATAAAAAAGAATAAAATAGTATTAAAAAAAAAAAACTATGTAAGTGTTTTGAAGGTTAGAGTGGGTGAGAATTAGTCAGGAAACCCTTTCTAGAAGGAAGAGTTTTGGTCAAAGTCTTGAAGAAAGTAATTGAACTGGGATAGATAAAGAAGAAATGTAAAGTTTTAGAACTGAAAGAGGGATTTTATTTATGTTTTATTATTATAAGTCTAACCCCCTTATTTACAAGTTCAGAAAGTGAGGCCCAGCAGGGATTTTTCCCCAGCTGGTTCCTGTAGTTGAGGAGGGTCCAGGAGTCAGGAGTCCAGGCTCCCAGTCTTTCCACTACATCACCCTGCCCAGTTTAGAAGGAGGTGGGGCAAAATCTCAGCCAAGACACCGAAATGAGTGAGCAAGATGTGGCAGTGGGTGCAGCAATAGGACTAGGCTAGGAGAGGAGAGACGTGCCGGGAAAGCTTGGAGGTGGACAGAGGGTGGTCGGTGGCTGGTTTCCTCATAGAACATCCTTATTTACAGCATTGGTCTATTGACTTGCTGAGCAGCACCTGATTCAACCCTCTTGAAACTAGTCACCAGTGCAAACAGAGAAGCACATATATCACTCCCTTTACCTTGAGCATCGGGTGCTCACTAAATATTTTTGATTTGCTGTGACTCCAGTGCTGGACCTATACATGTGAGAGAGAGGAGTCTGTGAGTGCCACCTCAATAAAATGTGCTGCTTAACACTGGGGATGTTCAGAGCAGGAAAAAGTAAAGCATCTCATTTACAGATAGCAGGCACTGTTCCTTTTGAGCAATAATGCTCTTGGTGATGTGGAAACAAGACAGTTCAGCTGGAAGAATGTGGCAGAGAATAGAAATGTAGCATGGAGGTGCCATTTTCACTCTCCCTTTGCTGATTACAACTACACCCAAGCCTGGCGCCATTGGATGTGGTCCCCTTTCTCTGTTGGAGAAAGGGCCTTCCCAGAAAAATTTGGATTCCACAACTTCTTCTTAATAGCTGTATGACCTTGGGCAAGCAGCTCTTTAAGCCACAGTCTCTTCATCTGCCAACACAGGTAAAGTGCCTATCGTACTGCCCGGCAAAGGTCCCCAACTGGTACTAACTCTCCTTCCCTTCCCGATAAAAGTGGCCCAATGACAGGTCGTGCAGAGAAAGGGAGAACCACCTGGATGGGTCTGGTAGCAGGAGGATATGAGTTTGAGGAGCTGTCAAATTCTGAAGCAAGTCTTCCAAAGAAGTAGAAAGAACGGACCCATGGCTTGAAACGAAAAGCAAGTTCAGAATACACGGATTCAAAGTTCAGCGCTACCAATTTAAGGCTAGAGACTCTGGGGCAACTTACATTCCCTCTTTCAACCTCAGCACTCACAAGTAAAAATAAGAAAGTTTTCATATTGACCTCTAAGGGCCCTTCTAGCTCTTTGGCTCAAAGGCTTTAAACACTCCCATGGCAAAAAGTAGAGCTCTCCTGATGATCCCACCAGACAGTGGAAGCCAAGTAGGCAAAGACTCACATTAGGACCTAGTGATCCTCAGGGTAGTAACAGAGATGAAGGTAAAGCACACACACCATTTTCATTTCAGAGGGTCTCTGCTTCTTCCCCTTAGGTTCCAGCTATATTTTGGGGGAACTGACGTGGGAGAGGTACTAACGGCAACACTTTAATCTCTTTCAAAGGAGCCTGAGATTAATCAAGTAGGCAAGAAAATCCATTAAAACCATCTGTCACTTTGACCATGCTTGACTATGAAGTAAGACCCTGTTCCTGAGCATTTTTCTCCTGGCTGCCCTTCTAGTGTGAAGGGAGGGAGGCTGAGAGGGTGAGGTAGGAATTCAAAGTGGAAGTCCATCATACCAAACAGCTGTCTCAAATTACATCCTGACCTTTGTTAGAAATGTGCTTGAGACGTGCTCAGAGTTGATTTAAACACCTCCAGGATGGGCCAGGGACTTCTGCGGCTCTGGTAGTAACAGACCAAGGATCCTGAGAATTTCCCACTGCCCAAGGTAGAAAAAGCAAAGGACACACATACTCTTTGACTTGGGGAGGCTGATACTGCTATTCCCACCCAAATTATTTAATCTTGGGAAGCTAGGCTTCTCTAATTTATGGTCAAGGTGTGAGTATTTAAAACATGTGCAAAAGATTAAAGAGCACGAACAGTTACTCCCTGTCCCCAATACCCCTTCACAGGAAAGGACGCCATTAAGATGGATGCCAATGCCGACAGCTCCAAGGTAGATACTGGTCTGTAAACACATTCTCTCTTCACCCAGCCCACATCTCCCTCCTCAATGAGCTGCCAGGCACTCATAACACATTCCAGTCACAAACTAATATGTCACTGGAATGAAGCTACACCAAAGCTGTTTGTGTGACTAATAAACCCCACGTCAGTGGCATCCAAGTAGGAGAAAGACTTATATCCTACACAGTGAAGAAGTACTTCTTGAGGGAAGGAGTCTTGGAGGCTGAGAACAGAGAGGTATCTGGGGAAAGTCATGTATATGAATAAATCTCAACTGTTCAACTGTTAAGAGGTATCTTAATCAACTCTTGCCTGTTATGGATTGAATTGTGTCCCCCTAAAATAGGTGTTGAAATCCTAACCCCTATACTTGTGGAGGAAACCCTGGTGGCCTAGTGGTTAAGTGCTACAACTGCTAACCAAAGGGCCGGCAGTTCAAATCCGCCAGGCGCTCCTTGGAAACTCTATGGGGCAGTTCTACTCTGTCCTATAGGGTTGCTATGAATCGGAATCAACTCGATGGCACTGGGTTTGGTTTTTGGTTTATACTTGTGGATGTAATCCCATTTGGGAATAGGGTTTTCTTTGTTACGTTAATGAATCCATGTCAATATCGGGTGTGTCTTAAACTTAATCACTTTTCAGATATAAAAAGAACAGATTGGAAGCAAAGACAAGCAAGCACAAACTGGGGAAGACAGAAGCGAGGATCACCAAGAAACCAAAGGCTGCAGGGTTATAGAAGTTGAGACAGGATCTTCCCCTGGAGCCAACAGAGAGAGAGCCTTCACCTAGAGCTGATGCCCCAATTTCAGACTTCTATCTTTCTGAACTGCAAGCAAAAAAGTTTTTGTTCTTTAAATCCACCCACTTGTGATACTTCTCTTGCGGCAATGCTAGATAACTAAGACATTACCCTTCTCCCCAAATCTCCACAAAGAAACATTCATAAAACAGAGCTAGAATACTTTCATAAAACAAACAAATAAGCAAACAAACAAAATTTTATTTACTTCTGTCTATGCTTTGGGTATAGAAACTTGGGGCGAGGGGGGAGAAGGTTCATAAAAAAAAAAAAAAAGGCTCCCCCTCTGGTGCCTTCTAACATATTATTTCTACATTAGTATTATCAGGCTAGTTGCCCATAGACAGATGCCGAACAAGAAGCTGATCACGTTTCCCAATCTTATTTGCAAACAAGCGTTCATTTCCTGCTTATCAAGGCAGAGTGCGGGCATTTTGTCGACTCAAATCATTGTCTTAAGCCAGTGATGCAAACCACTGAGCAGGGTTGGCCCCAGCCCGAGCCTGGCCGCTCAATGTCATCCAGCTCAAGGAGCAGATAATTAATATTGAAAGGTGTGATTGCAGCCCACTCGGCCAGGTAATCAGCCCCTGATTTCTCTTCAGGATTCTAGACCAATTGGAAATCTTAGCCCAAGAGGAGGCTGGATGGAATTATCCTGGAAGTGTAGTATCCCTTTTCAAATATAAACACCGGACAATTACCCTAGCCGGTTCGCCCTTCCGTGCTCAGTGCACTGCGTCCCAGGCGCTGAGCAGGAGGACCCGGCTCTTCCCAGGCAGGTCTGCCTCCCAGCCTGGGCTCCTCGGGGCCCTTCCACCAGCTCATTCTCACATCTTCCAAGACTGTCGCAATCTTGAGATGTCTCTGCAGACCCAGCCTCCTCATCCCGATGCTTGTTTTGCAAACATTTGGCTGCTTCATGGGAACCTGCCTCGACCTGAGCCCTGAGCTCCTCTTGGCTGGAATGGTGAAGGCTGCTGGAGTAGGGCTGCTCTCTTTTCCCACTCAGAGCTGATGGCTTAGAGGTGACAAACTGGAATGCCTCTTTCTGCCATCCCTTCCAAGAGCCTCAGTTCTCAGAGCTCAACAGCCAACTGTGGCATAAAACTTGGTTAAGTATTGAAAAGGCATTCACATCTAAGCAAAACTCTGTGGCAAGTAGATTAAGGATCAGAGTAGGTCTTTCTTCTTTCTGATCACGGGTGGCCCCTCCTCCACGGATGGGAACCCATCTGACAAAGAAGATACGTATGGCAATGCAGTTATTTCTATAGCAAAGGATGCCTTTCCATTTTCTTTCCAGTGCTTCGCTTTAACCATACTCACAAGGGCTAACATAGTGAGACAGCAAAATAAACACCAGTGGCCATAAAATACTGACTCTCTGAGGCTCTGATGGTGGCCATACAGCCAACTACCTGCCCCTGCACATGGAGGGAGGGCCCAGCGTATAAACAAAGTTTGCATGCAAGGCTCCATGTATTATCAACAGATCACGTTCAGGCTCCTGCCAATCCCACAGCAGACACATAACTCTACATTATGTAATGTGGAGAGCAGCAAGGTTTACAGAAAAGAGGTTTTTTGTTCCTTAGAACCTGTCTTCCACCCAGGCCGAGATGCCCTCTGAAGAAGGCAGGCAAAGCACCAGAAGAGGTGCTCAGAGCTACAGACTATGGCTGCTTCTTTCCTCCTCTAGTAAATGCTTAGATTATAGTTTGGATCAATGGACAAATGCCCTCTGGCCTTCTGAATAAGCCTATCTTGCTTCCATTGTGCTATATGTTTTTCAACTTTTTATTGTGAAAATTTTCAAATGTGCAGAAAAATTGGAAGAATCACACGGTACCACCCACGAGATATATTTTTTAAGTTATTGTTGTTGTTAAGTTATTGTTGTCAGTTGCCACCTAGTCAGCTCTTACTCGTGGTGACCCCACGTACAACAGAACAAAATGGTGCCAGGTCCCCTGCCATCTTCATGATTGCCAGCATGCTCGGGTCCATTGTAGCCTTCCATCCTAGGGGGCTCACCTTCCAACACTCTATCAAACTAGATTCTGTTGTGATCCATAAGGTTTTAATTGGCTAATTTTCAGAAGTAGGTCACCAGGCCTTTCTTCCTAGTCTAACTTAGTCTGGAAGCTCAGCTGAAACCTATGCAACTTGGGTGACCCCAATGGCAGAGCTGCCAGCATCACAGCAAAATGCAAGCCACCACGGCATGACAAACTGACAGGCAGGTAGTGGTTTAAGCTGTTACTCCCTCGTAAATGGCTCTTGAATTTTTATCCTTTTCTCAAGCAACATTTTTCAAGACCCTTTTTACGGGAAGCCTGTGGCTACTCACCACCTCGTGGTTGCCCAAGTTGCCCTCCAGGGCTTCTCTCGGCCCGCTGTGGAATGAGAAGGGCCCAGTTTCCGCTTCAGACAAACCTGGGTTTCAATCTTAACTCCCCCACTTACCAGCCACGTGACTTTGGACTTTTTACTTTACTGCTCAGGCCCTCTGTTGGCCTTCATTTTAATACGGGCATAAGAACTAACCCAACTAACCTGGTTTGAGTGCTTACTTGACACCAGGAACAGTCCTACATGACATGCACTAGCTCTAATCCTTACAGTGATACCCTGAAGGAGTGAGTATTAATCCCCATTGTAGACAACACAGCTGGAAACTCAGGCCATTGGACTCATGAGACCGCACTCTGAACTTCTATGCTCTCTGCTGACTGGTAGTGCTGCTGCGAGATGGACAACAGTTTACATGACACACTTGTTGTTGTTAGGTGTCATCGAGTCAGTTCTGACTCATAGTGACCCTATAGGATAGAGTAGAACTGCCATATAGGGTTTCTAAGTAGCAGCTAGTGGACTTGAACTGCAGACCTTTCAGTTAGCAGCCATAGCTCTCAACCACTGCACCACCAGGACTCTATGACACGCTTACTACAAAGCTTTTACTCACAGTGGGTATTCAACAAACAATTCAAGTATTGTTGAAGTATTATTATTAGCACTGGTAGTATTTTTACAGAGGGCATCAAGTCAGCACCCAATTATAGCTGAGAACATACCCAACAATAAATATTTTTCTTTTCCCTAGCCTCCTGCATGCTATTCTTTTAACAGATGAGATCATTACTATTGCCCTGTTGTTGTTAGGTGCTGTCAAGTTGGTTCTGTCTCATAGTGACCCTATGTACAACAGAACGAAACACTGCCCAGCCCCGCACATCCTCACAATCGTTGCTATGTTTGAGCCCATTGTTGCAGCCACTGTCTCAATCTATCTCTTTGAGGGTCTTCCTATTTTCACTGGCCCTCTGATTTACCAAGCATGATGTCCTTCTCCAGGAACTGGTCCTTCCTAATAACATGATAACATGTACAAAGTACATGAGACAAAGTATTGCCATCTTGCTTCTAAGGAGCATTCTGGCCGTACTTCTTCCAAGACAGATAACTATTGCCCTAGCACTAAGGTATTTCCAGTACCAGCAGGATCACCCATGAGAGACAGGGTTCAGTAGAGCTTCCAGAGACTAAGACAGAATAGGAAGAATGGCCTAATGATCTACTTCTGAAAATCAGTCGGTGAAAACCCTATGCATCACAGCAGAACGCTGTCCATTATAATACTGGAAGATGAGCCCCCTAGTTTGGAAGGCACTCAAAATACACATTTGCTGCAACAATGGACACAGGCATACCAACAATCGTGAAGATGGCACAAGACAGGCAACGTTTTGTTCTGTTGTACAGAAGGTCGCCATAGGTCAAAGCCAACTTGATGGTAACTAACAACAACAGCACTAAGGGCAGCACCCAAAAACAGAGATGTCACTCGGAGAACTGTTCCCTACATGGCTTGCAAAGCACTGCTTTGAGTACCCAGATTTTAATTCAGAACACTGGATGGTATGGTTGGGATAAAGTAAAGGTAAATGTTAAAATGCCATAGTTGGGTACTTTTATGTCACATCAGACAAATAGAATTCAGACACAAGCACTTGATAAGGTGTATCTTTTATTGGCTGGATCATTGTTTTAAAAAAAGAAAGTGATGGAAATTTATCAAATCTAAACTCTGTCCATATGGTCTACTGTAAACATGACTATTGATGTTGTAGAAATATTTCCAGACTAGTTCATCTCTCGTCTGTTCTGCTCAAGGATATTTTCCATAGTGACTGCCATACAAATACTAAGCCCTGAAGGTTCTGGCACTGGTGCCTCAGAGATGATTAGCTCTTCTCTGTTTCTAGGACAAGACATGGAATTCCTAAAGGCAAACCACTGCCATCTTCCAGCCCAAGAAGTCCTTGAGTGCATCCAACCTTTCCCTCATCAAACTTCTCTAAGTCTCTCTAACCAGACTTTTCCACAAGAGTCTCTTTCATCAGAGATCTCTAAGGTGAGTCTCCTGACTTTAGAAAAGGCAAAAAAAAAAAAAAAAAGTGAGTGGCCTCTAACTTTCAGCAAAGGACCCCTTGAGTAAGAGATACAACGAAAGCCCTAAGATATGACATGCTTTTCTAAAGTCATAAAGCAAGAGGGCCAAAAGAAAGAGAGAACCCAGAGGGCACCTGTAGCAGTAAGCCAATAATAGTGTCATTAGCATAAGTCCAGAGACCCGGAAACTGAAACAAGCCCAAATGTAGAAGTGTTTTTGAAAAAGTTGAAAGGACCCTAACCATATTGTCTTTCTCATAGGGATTTAGTGTCAGATTCACAGATTCAGACACTAGTGAATCTGATCAACTTTGTATCCAAGATGGGAAGGAAGAGGCATCACCTGAGTCTTCCTCATTCATTATTGAAGAAGACAAGTTGGAGTTTGGTGAGTTGGAGCTAGAGTCTGGAAAGAAGATGTCCACCCCAGGGAAAAAGACAAAGATCCAGAGAAGGGATGGGGATGACCAGAAGAAAGCAGACCATTGACTGACCCAGCAATGAAACTCTCCCCAAAGTAGTTATAAGCCAGTCAAAGGCTGTAGCAACACAAATAGGATTCTTGCCAAAAACCTAGAGAAGGAGAAGCAGCAAGAGAGAAAGAGGGGTAAAATAAGGCAACAGGGCCCCTTAGGAGCCTACATACATCCACGAGAATTTTATTTGAGAACTTAGTATTGAAAAGAACTATCCTGCCAAGACATCTGGCCCCATTAATCCTTTCTTGAGCTGTGGAAGTTCACTGCCAGCAGCAGACATGTCATTGCAGAGAAACAATCAAGGATGGGAGAGTAAGCAGTGCTTTAGGTGGGCTGGCAAAACAACGTTGTGGACTGACCTGTTTTTTAACATACCCACAGAACTACATGAAGCCAAACGTTCTTCACGCTGGGCCAGACTTTCCTACCCCACCTTGGGGGTCTGCCAGTTTTTGCTGGCTCTCTCTCCAATGTCAAGCCCTCTTGTGAAATGACTGGTACTTCCTGCTTCCCGTCGCACCCCAGACCCAGACACGCCACCTCTCCCCAGGTATCCGCCCCTATGGCTTAATGAAAAGGAGCCAAGGGGCTCCTGAGGACACAGAAGCCCCTGTTCAGGTAAGAGGACAAATGCAACAGGGAAATTTCCTTCCTTGCTTCCTAGTTTTCTGCTGCCTTTTCCTTCTCTTCCCATCCCCTCATGTGGTCCCTGCTTCCTGGCCTTGGTTCAACACCACATTCCTGTTTCTTTGTGTCCCAGCCTCCCAGCTGCAAAGCCTTGGGGATGTTCAGAGAGTTATAGCTCCAAGAAATTCTCGTCTCCATAGACCTGTCTACCCACCTCCCACCTGGCCTCCAGAGAAACAGCCAACATTCCTTCAGTCCCACAGAGAAAGGGTGTGACTTAGAATTACTCAACGAAGCCTCCAAGCCAGCATCTTATGCCCCCAAAACAATAGAGTTGTATTTGTCTTGGACTCCATGAGTTTTGCCTGGTTTCTCCCCTGATTAGCAGAAAGAACTCCTCTCCCTTCTCTCACTTGGATCAATCCACCAGCCTCACTCTTCTCTTCCAGTAGCATTCCATCCCCCAACATTGGTAAGGTGGAGCCTTGGATCATGAACATGAGTGATGTCAGTGAGCTTGAGAAATGCCATCCATTTCTCCTGGGCTTTCTCACATGTGGGAATCATCTCTTGGGAGCCCACATCCCATCTTGGATCTGTTTGTTTTGGAGGCTAATCCCAAAACGCTGGGTGAGGTGTTAGTCAGACTGACCTTTCCTGTTTTCTGAGTCAGTGATCTCAGATCAGTAAGTCAGGCTCTAAGTGTTGAAAATTAAAACCAATGTGTGGAGCCTGTAAAAGGGAAGCAGGAAGGTAGGAGCCAAGAGGTGAAAGGGCTAGGTGATATCTTGGTTTTTGCCGAAAAAAACAAACAAACAAAAACTTATCTGCTACCGAATTTATCTTCACCAAAAAGAATTCCGCTTATTGGGCATGAGACACGTTACAAAGAAAATTACATGGACCCAGGACTTCTTCCTGACACATGCTGCTTCAGTCAGAGCTAGAACATGTCTTAAGTCTCAAGAGAGCTTCCGTCCAACCCCAAACAGCCAAATCTCCTGGTACTCAGGGAATGTTCTGTTTGATTCAGGGCCTCAAACTGGTTCACTCCAGTTCAAATTCCCACTGAGAATTTGCATTTCTAACAAGTTCCCTGCTGAGAATTTGCATTTCCACCCTAGCTATACTAAATCAGAATCTACAGTTTAACAAGATCCCCAGGTGATTCTTAAGTATAAATTCCTGGGAACTTGTTAGAAATGCAAATTAACAGCAAGGGTTCAAACCAGAATGAACCAGTTTGAAGCCCTGGCTTAATTATCTACTGAGTTCGTTGGGTATGTGGGGCGGCAGTGAATACTGAAGGAGTATCTTGCCTCTCACCAGGCTGAGGCACCTAGAGTACCCACCAGTCCCACTCCCAACTTATCTATCGAGCAAACAGATCTAATAGGATAACAATGATAATAATGCCAGGTGTTTTGTTTGGATTGGCCTTTTAAATTCAACTCTTACCTCAGAGGTCAAAATCCTCAGCAAGCCTGTAGCCTTAATACCTATGGAAACTTAGACTAGACAGCTTCTCATTTTAAATATGAGAAAACAGACTTGTCGGGAAGCGGGATGTTCTATAGAGGGTGACACAACACATTCACAAGAGCACAGAGGTCAGATTTTTGGTCTAAGGAACTCCCGACTTAGGGTTATTACTTGAACAATACATGGAGGTGGTATTAAGTTGACAAAAATTGGCTTTTCTGTTTAACAAAATATTCTGACCATCCGCTTAGGTCTCCTTGCTGCAGAGTCGTCAGAACCCTCACGTCTCCCAAACCAACAAAACATTTTACTCCCACCTAACCAATTCCAGGAAACCTAGTGGCGCAGTGGTTAAAGCGCTCGGCTGCTAATCAAAAGGCCAGTGGTTGGAACCCACCAGCTGCTCCAGGGGAGAAACATGTGGCGGTCTGCTTCCATAAAGATATAAAACCTTGGAAATCCTATAGGGCAGTTCTGCTCTGTCCTATAGGGTCGCCGTGAGTTGGAATCTGCTCAACAGCAGGGGGTTTTAGTTTTCGGTAACTGAGTCCAGGATATAGTCTGGCCTTTCTTCCGTGTACACGTATCGAACACAGGAGGTGCAATTTATTACAACAAATATTTGTTGGACATCAACCATGTACAATGCGTTTGCTCAAATCAGATAGTAAAAAAAAATATTACATCCACTAACACATCAAACCATTATATGGTAAAACCAAAAACCAAACTCATTGCTGTCGGGTGGATTCCGACTCATAGTGACCCTATAGGACAGGGAAGAACTGCCCCATAGGGTTTCCAAGGAGTGCCTGGTGGATTCAAACTGCCGACCTTTTGGTTAGCAGCCAAATGTTTAACCACAGCACCATCAGGGTTTCCTCTCTCCACATATGTACCCACAATTCAGCAACTCTTTACTTCTCCTACAAGCCTGCCTCAGGAGAGATGACTTGATTATAAAATGGAAAGAAACTCTCCCTATTTCCTATTCTCCGAGAAAAAGTGTGCATGTGTGTATACACACACCTGTATAGAATAGTTATTTGTCTGGTAAGATTTACACATACGTCACAGATGGTGACATACGAGACCTTTTGAAATCTAAACTCCAAGGACGCACCAATTTTTTTACGGCTCTTCAAAAAGAGAAAAAGCGAACTGGAAAACTCAGCAACACCCTAAAGGACTCAGATCCCCTGTCTATATTGCCGGGTAATTGTTAGCAGAAATCAGCTGTAATAACAAGCCATTTGAAAGGAATGCCAATTCCATTCTATTCTGGCTAAAGAAGACCCAGAATCTGCCTTTGTTCCTAACCTGGGCAGGTTTGAGAAAATAACAATACTTTCTTTCAGAAACTGTGGGGAATCTGAAAGGTAGGCCTTCTGCTCTCCTACCTACTCTCCGGCAGGTGAGATGACTGCTATCTGGAAGAGAATGTTCATTCGGGGGGGTCAGCCAGCAGTACCCACAAGAAAGCAAGCGCCAACCTCATCAGGCGAAGCAGAGTGAGGGGGCGGCAGGCAGAAGGTGTCTTGCTTTCAGAAACTGACAAAGGAGTTCCCCTCCTTGGTGTAGAGTCAGCAGGCCCTCCAGTCTTTTCAGAAGCTCTCCTTCGCCATCACGGCTGGCCTTGTGTTTGCAGTCTGGGACTGTTTTATGCAGCTGCATCCTTCCAAGAGTCTGAGGTTTAGGGTTTGGGTGAGCTTGATGGTTAGCCTTGTTTTTTTGCTTTTTCTTTTTTTTTTTTCTTTTCCCCTACCTTTTTATTCACAGTTTCCAATACACAAAGCACTTCAGAACATCCATGGAAACCTCCATGGCCACTGACTTAGAAAACAACTATGACCAAGTGTCAGACACAGGAGAAGGCATATGGGAGTCGCCAATTATGTGACAAGAACATGTTGCTTTCTCTTTTTCTAATCAGGTCCCAAAAGTGGCATTCCTTTGCAAAAGGCCACACTGACAAGGGCTTTAGTAAGCAAGCAATACATCGCACGGTGACATATTCAGAAGTGGAGTCGTTCTTGGGTTGGTGAATTGGGGAAATTGTGTAGCCCTGGGCCGGGTCTCTCTTAGGTGTTCAGGAAAATGTTTGTGGAATGAATGCATGCTGCCCTTTTTAAGGACTCTCTGTCATTGTTAGAACACCTGGACACTTCCCAGAGTCCTATCATTTGAATTTTTCATTGTTCTAGTAGCCACTGAGGAGCCCTGGTGCCATAATGGTTGAACACTTGGCTGCTAACCAAAAGGCTGGCTCCATCGGAGAAAAGACCTGGTGATCTGTTCTCATAAAGATTATAGCCTAGGAAACCCTACGGGGCAGTTCTAATCTGTCCTATAGGGTCACTATGAAGTCGGAATTGACTCAACGACACCTAACAACAACAGTATCCACCAGCCTCCCTCAGTCCCATAACGGGGAGCTGAGATCAAGGAAAGTCAATAAAACTTGCTACTTAGCTGGTCTTTTTTCCTTCTCCTGAAACCCTCTGTCATAGTCTTTAGCAATGTCCCTCAGCCTCATGCTTTCCACTTTTCCAGTCAATTATACAAAAATAATAGCCAAAAAATTAAGACTGAATCTGTTCACATTCCACAAAGGATTTTTCCAGGTCGAAGGGTTGGTGACATCCCATTTCTGCTTTTGAAAATCTGGACAAGACATGAAAAGGAGGCCCAAGAACACAGAGAAGAAAAGAACCCTAATATACACCCATGTAAAATGAAGTAAAATCACTGGAAAACAAAGTCAACCAATATACCAAACTGCAAGCCCAAGGGATTCTGGCGAAAAAGAAATTAGAAGAAGGGAGGACACGTTGGATGGGCAGGGCTCAAGTCACACTTTGTTCTCTGCCCGGAGACAAAGACAGCTTTTTCGGAGACAAAGACAGCCAAGCTTTGATTAGTGGAGAAGGGAGGAGATAGGATCAGAGATACCGTTCACAAAAGAGTGGAGCCCCATCACTCCACGTGACCCAAAAAAGAGCTTGTCTCTGAGCCAAAGGGCAAGGAGAACAATCAAACAGTGGAGAAGCGGATCTCTGGGACTGGCTGGGCTGAGTGTGCGTGGGAGAGAGAGCCCCACAGCCACAGCAACCTGTGGAATTCTGTATGTGCATGGGGACAGGGATGTGGGGGAGGCTGGAACCCACCACAGGGCACCCAGAGCCCTGCCTCTGCCATTGTCTGTGTGACCTTGAGCAGGCTGCACAGTATTCCCAGAGCTTTTGTTTCTTCGCATGGGAAGCAAAGCGAGTAGTTTCTTCCCCTGGCAACCTCATAGAGATATCCTGGGAATATAGTTGGTGAGGGGATGTAAGACACTTCAAAAGTGGGTGCCTGAAACAGCAGCAAGGAATTTCATTAGCAATGAAATTATTTCTCCAGCAATAGGAGAGAACCCACTAAAGGGGATGGCTATACATGCTTTGAGTCCCTGGGTCGTGTGAACGGTTAAGACACTCAGTTGCTAACCAAAAGGTTGGTGGTTTGAGTCTACCCAAGGAACCTAGGAAGAAAGGTCTGGCAATCTACTTCCAAAAAATCAGCCATTGAAAGCCCTATGGAGCACTGTTCTACTCTGACACACATGGGGTTGCTGTGAGTTGGAATCAACTCAACAGGCAACTGGTTAAGCTGGTAATGTGTGCTTTAGGGTAAAGCGTATGGGGTGGGGGAGAGGGAGAGAGAGAGGCTGGATAAGGAGTGTGCCCCCAGCATTTGCGTATGTGAATGAGTGATTGTGCAGTGTGTGAATGAGTGTTCAGTGTGAACTGTGTGGGGGTGTGATGAATTTGTCCTGGCCAAGGCTGGTTATGGCAGGGGAGAGGGTCAGAGACCACAGTGTGGGTGGAAGTGGACATGGTGCCTTGGACAGGGTAGAGAGGACATAAGCTCGAAACAGACCAAGGCTAAGCCCCAAGGCTTCTCTCCAAGCCAGCACCCCACATTTCCTACATGGGGTGCCTGCCCAAGGGCTGGCAAAGAATGCCTGCTCTTGACGCCTCACTGCATGCCCCACCCATGTGAGCAGCAAGGTTCACCCAGGAGAAGCAACAAGCTGTGGCACTTTTGACACTTAGTAACTAAATAAATGCCAGTGGAAGTTAAGTCCACCCACCCCCCGCCAAGCAAATAAATGCAGGAGTTTCTGAAGCCAGCGTTTCGCTTCCTGCTCTTCTTTTCTCTCCTCCTTCTTCCAAATACTTCATTGTTTCGGGTTAGGAATAGGCGTGGGGATGAGTGATTTTGTTTTTCCAATGCCTAGGGTTGGGGGAGTCGATAAAGGGAGTGAAGTCCAAACTGAATTGCAAGTCCCAAAAGGTCCTAGTCACCACACACCCAGGTACACACTTTCAATCCCTTTCCCTTTAAATGTCTCCACTCGCCCCCCGCCCAGGAGGGTCTGGGGACAGATTTGTGCTTCTGGGGCTCTTGGGACTGCAGCTCCTGGGGCCATCTGGGAGTGATTAGGCTACAGATTTCAGGTAGCTCCAGCTACACGTGCAGCCCACATGACACCCCCTAATTCCGTACCCACGGCTCTCCTTCTCCAAACAAACAGCAGTGCCGTCTGCAGAGAGCAGAAAATGCCATGCTCAGAGAAGCAGTAGAGGAAGGCCTGGTTATAACTGTCTCCCCAACACTGAGTTCCCCACAACCACCCTCGCCCACCATTCATTCCACAGGGAGCCTCACCGCCATGGCTCATGCATAAAAGGGGCTGTGTGTTGTGTTTAGAAAAAGAAACAAGAAAACTAGGGGAAAAAATATTTATTATTGTTTTATATTTGGGTAGCAAGGTCTAGGGGTTTTAGAGGTCCTGATGTGTTAACAATGACTTCTGTTTGTAGTTTGATTGTTTTCTCAAAACTTGTAAATTCAGGCTGGAAATGTATAAAGATGGCAGTCTGAAAGCTCCTATATTCATCTCTCCAAATATTTTCCAAAAACATGTCCCAACACTCATTCTCATAGAAAGAAGTCAGAGTGCAGGAAATTTGGAGGAGGGTTTGGGGACAAGGACAGACTCCCTTATAAGTGGTGTAGGCAGCCATCTACAAGACACATTTTGAGGACAGTCATAAAGACATCCTATCTAACTGGCCAAGATGCCTCCGCAATGCCTCTGAGAGTGAAATTCTACCATTAGATATTCATTCCTTTGGCTTAAGTTTTGGTCATTCATTCCATCAAGGAGCATTTGTTCACCATAGTCTATATGCCACATTCTGGGGATACAAAGTTGCTAAGACTAAATCCTTGTTCTCGAGCAGTTCACAGTCTAGTGGTGGCATATTACGCATAAAGAATAAAGGACAGCACAATAAAGACATGAACTAATGTCAGAAGATCACAGAAAAGGGAGAAATTATGTATTTGAACTGGATCTCCATCCCTTATTAAAATCTAGCTGCCTCTTAAATGGAGAACATACTAAGCCTTACTAGCCATTTACCGTATAGTCTAAATGAGTCTCACATCTTTCCCAAGAGAACAGTGAGTGAAGGAAGCTTTTATCTGGGAGACATACCTGTCCTCCCAAAAAAGGAAAGGAATGTGGCGAGAAAGGGCTGTAAGGAAGGCTCAGTAGTATAAGAGAAAGGCAAATCTTGAGGATGGGGAATGAGTCAGTATATAAATCAAGGAGGCAACCCTAGGTCTGCCCCTGAGTCACTGAGAAACAACCAAAGAATATGGAAGAGGCGTAAGGAATGAGGGCTGCTCTAGGATTGAACAAGCAAAGGCAAATCAATAATTCTTTCCCTCTAGGAAATTTTTTTTTTTTTTTTTAGGAAAACATTAAGGCGCCCTGGTGGTACAATGCTTAAAGCATTTGGCTGCTAACTGGAAAGTCAGCAATTTGAACCCACCAGCAGCTCCACAGGAAAAAGATGTGGCAGTCTGCTTCCGTTAAAGAGTGCAGCCTTGGAAACCCTATGGGGTGGTGTTTTAGATTTTTCAGAATCAAAAATCTTTTCTTTGAACCCATTCTTAAGTCTCAAAGGCAACCTCACTCTTCTGATTTGTTTGCCTAAAAACCAAAGTTCCTCTGGCAGAAGTAAAATTGGGGTGGAGGGGCCTGAAGACAGGAGAAGAGGTAGGTGGGTTTGATTCTGTCCTCTGCCTCACCTGGACAGTCCTCTTGACTGATGCCATGAAACCAGGAGTTGGCTCAGGCAGGTGAGCTTGGAGGCAAATGTGCCCACTGATACCACCCTGGAGCCCTGCTTTCCTCAGCCCTACGTTCCTGAGCAAGATTTAGAATCTAGAGAACAGCCTAAGTGCCAGGAAAATAGAAAGCAATTAGTGACTTTTGCTTTAGGCAGAATCGAAAGGGAAAAAAGAAATCTTTGAGCCCACAAAACTCCACCTCCCTGGGCCTCTTCCGGAACCACAGTGTTCAGCCCACTCAGTCTTTGGCCAATGCCACTCTCTCCTCCCCCAGAAGATTGCTTCGCTCCTGGAAAAATCATCTGGAAACTGTCATCACCACTGTGCTCGTTGGCAAAGATCCCCCAAAGAGAGAGTAAAGAGTACCACACACTACAAGGCATTTCTGGGCTTGGACCAAGAAAGGGGTGGGGGGGTGGCACGTTGATGGACTCAGCCAAAGGAGTAGCACAGCATCCCCAAGGGAGACAGGAGGAGAGGGACAACTCCTGGGGCCAGGAGGGAAGAGACGGAAGGGAGGCCACCACTGAGCTAGGAGCTTGGGGACCACTTCTCACTCATGCTTTTTCTCTCCTTCAGCGCTTTGATGGAGGGGCAAGGAAGGGAGGCAGCTCTCTGTGACCCATGCATGCGTTGTTTCCAGGAAAGATGAGAGGAGTGGGGAAAGTAGGCAGAGAAACAGAGTCTTGGAACATAAGGGTAAAGCAAAGCATGTGTGGTGAGGACAGAGGCTGAATCTGACAGGAACCAAAACACGGAGACAGTAACAGCAGAGACCAAATCTTGTCCCCTTTGGATGTTCAGACTCATAATAAGCCCTCAAACAATATTCCCTGAAGTGATTTACCTGGTGCTTGGGATGATCGTTGGAGCCCTGGAGGTGCAGTGGTTAAGAGTGTGGCTGCTAAGCAAAAGGTCAGTAGTTCAAATCCACCAGCCACTCTTTGGAAACCCTATGGAGGAGTTCTACTGTCTCGCTATGAGTCGGAATGGGTTTGGTTCAACAGCTTAGGGATGATCATTGGACAATGAAAAAGGAAGACCAAAGAAGAACTGATGCACTTGAACTGTGGTGATGGAGAAGAGTAAATAAATCTGTCTTGGATAAGCACAGCCAGAATCCTCCTTAGAAGTGAGGATGGTGAGACTTTGTCTTGCTTACTTTGGACACGTCATAAGGAGGAACCAAACCCTGGAGAGGGACATCAGGCTTGGTAAAGGGTCGGCAAAAAAAGAAGACCCTCAAAGAGATGAATTGACACAGTGGCTACAACAATGGGCTGAAACACAGCAACGACTGTGAGGATGGTGCAGGACCAGGTGGCGTTTCATTCTGTTATACATAAAGTCGCTATGAGTCGTAATCGACCCAATGACACCTGACAACAACAGCGTGATAATTGTTGAGCTAATTGGGAGAAAGAAGACAAGTGAAAGAATGACAGGAAAAGAGAGTGGCAAGGACAGGATCTCTCCACTCTGTAGTATTTCCTTCACCCAGAACTCTGTTCTGTCGTTAGAACTGACACTCAGACCTGTCCACCCCACTCTCTCAATTCCTGCAAGGCCCCCCTCCCCGACCACACCACTCAAATTTGCAAAGCCTGACAGTCACCTGGTTTGCTTCCCTGTGACATGGCATGCTTTTAACATAGCTGGGATTCAAAATAACTCTCTGCCCAGTGCTTTCTCAGGACAGTCTGGGGTCAAGCCCCTGCGGGCAAGTGGACCCTGGAGTGATAGCCTGCAGAGAGCTTTTGAGTCCAAATCACCTGCCCTGCTGTCCTTTCCTACCGAAGAGCTCAGCCGTCAATCAGACACAACCTTTTCTGATGATGGTGGAGGAAAACATCTCCCATCGCAACCTACAAGATGTCTCCACTGCTCCAAGAGATACATAAAAGCAGACGAGACTAAGAAGATAGCATGATAAATGGAGAAAAGATTGAAGTCCTCAAGGATTTCATTTTACTTGGGTCCACAATCAACGCCCACGGAAGCAGAAGTCAAGAAATCAAAAGACGCATTGCATTGGGCAAATCTGCTGCAAAGGACCTCCTTAAAGTGTTGAAAAGCAAAGATGTCACCTTGAAGACTAAGGCGTGCCTTACCCAAGCCATGGTATTTTCAATTGCATCATATGCATGTGAAAGCTGGACAATGAATAAGGAAGACCACAGAAGAGTTGACGCCTTCGAATTGTGGTGTTGGCGAAGAATACTGAGTATACCATGGACTGCCAAAAGAATGAACAAATCTGTCCCGGAAGAAGTACAACCAGAATGCTCCTTAGAAGCAAGGATGGTGAGACTGGGTCTTACATACTTTGGACATGTTGTCAGGAGGGATCAGTCCCTGGAGAAGGACATCATGCTTGGTAAAGTACAGAGTCAGAAGAAAAGAGGAAGACCCTCAGTGAGGAGGATTGACACAGTGGCTGCAACAATGAGCTCAAGCATAACAACCATTTCCAGGATGGCACAGGAGCGGGCAGTGTTTTCTTCTGTTGTGCATGGGGTCGCTGTGAGTCAGAACCAACTCGACGGCACCTAACAACATTCTTCTGCCAACCTAAGCTGACAAGTTCGAGAGCTTTAGGGGCACCCCAAAAGGAAGCAGTTTCTATAACCAGCCCATGCCTGGGACCCTGCTCTGTTTGCTCTGTTGGACCTTCCCTCCTTTCAGCCAACCTGGAAAGTGGGAAAGAAAGAACCAGGTTCCACCCTAGAACTCAGTGTGAAAGAAAATAGCCTACCCTTTCCCATTGGATGTGAACAATTTCTGCCCTAAAGATTGTGCCAGGGACATGTGAAATTTGGGGGTTCTTTTTAATGATTTAATGAAGGGGAGACTGTTCCTCTCTCCTATGCCAGTCCAAATTCATGAAAGTCCAAAATAATAAATGAAAAGAAAGAAACAGAAAAAAATGGGCATTTCAGAGTCCACTTATTCCTTTTCCATCATTGAGAAAAAAAGGGACTTGGGAGAAAGATGGCAAAGAGAGAAAAAAAAAAAATCTCTGCTTCCCCAAAATCCCTAGACTCCCTACAGGATGCTGGGTGAGTCCCCAAGGCATCCCTTGCCTCTCCCTTCAAATAAACCCAGGATGGAATCGGGTAATGATCCAGTCTCCATTCTCTGCAGCCTTGCAGACAGAGCGCACCATGGAATTAATTTGAAATAAACAATGACAAGGCAGGAAGCCCAGCGGGTCCCTGAGTTCCCTACAGGCCCCCTACTTCCCAAGCCCAGAAAGGTTTAACGAGGTCCCTGGTTTGCCACCCTCCAGCCAGCTCGGAGAACTATCTGGCCAGAGCCACCCACCCCCATTCCCACCCCCACCCCCACCCCCGACGCTTTGTTGTCACTTTCCCTTAAACTCCAAAGTTGGGGGCTGACCTCCTGACCTTGGCTCTCCCCGGGCAAAACGCGCCACCCGCCCGAGCTCCGACCATGCTGAGCGCTCCTGCCCTCAAGCCTTGCTCCAAAGCGGAGCCCAGCACTCCGCAGAGACGCCAAGCACAATGTGGCCCTTGCAGATCTACAGATTCGCGGACCCAGGGCACTACGCTCTGCCCGGACGTTCCCCGGATCCTGCTGAGTTTGAACGAGAGTGCAAAAAGAGACGCACGACGATAGTTTAATTCCGACGGTCACCTTTAGTATTAAGTCGTAATAGCATCGCCTCCTTTTCTGTGGTTTTATGGAGACATTTCCCCGTTAAAGACCCGAAGTAATCACCCACCCCACAGGACGTCTTGGAGGGAGCAGCTGGTGAAAGCTCCCCCAGGCTGAGCTGAAGTCTGCGCGATAAAGCCCACCCTCCCTCGGAAAACTGTACAAAACTGGCCGGAGAATCAGCTCTCCGCGCTCAGCGCCCTTCCGAGGCTGAACACCCCTAAACCGAAAGGTGACGCCGGGGGAGGGAGGAGAAGGAAGGCGGGGTGCGGTGCGACCCGCGCTCCAGGGAGGAAGTTCTCGGGAATGAAGTTGGCCCTCTGGCCTGGTCCAGTGCGCCACAAACGCGAGGCCCCTGCAATGAGCGCTTATTTTCTTTTTCATTCGGCAAAGCAGAATACCTTCAGGTGAAAATGCCTGTAAGATGTTTAAAGGGGAAAAGTTGAGCAGGGGTTAAAAAAAAAAAAAAACTTGGTCTAGGAAATTTCCCGAAGGATGTTCTAGGGGTGCGTCGAGAAAATCTGGAAAGCGCGCGGCTCCTAGTTCCTGACCAAGGCCAGGTATTTTAGGGAAAATGCTTTTGTTTTTGTTTTCAAGGCGCATTCCTGTTGAGAACTCAGTCATTTGGGGGCTGGGGCCTCCCAGTCCCACCCCTCCTCTTTGCCCCTCCCCGGCCAGCCGCTCGTCCAGGCTCTCTATTTGGCTTCGATCTGCCCCCGCCCCACAACGCCCCGCTGAATGACAGCCACCAGATGCCCCCCGACCCAGCCGGGTCACCCGGGGGCAGACTGGTGGTTAATGCCAGCTTACCAACCACTCCCGCTCACCGCACCCGTCTCTTTTCGAAAACAGAAAAGGAAAGAAAACTGGGTCTCCCCCTTGGCCTACAGTTTTAGGGGGCGCCGAGATTAAGCAGTCCTGGGTGACGCGTGCCGGACAGCCTCCCAAAGTAGGGCGCCTGTTTGGAGAAAAATATACACGTAGAAACGTACATTCACAGGCGTTTAAGGAACTTGCTGCTGGGAGGTCTGGCGGCCTGAGCTGGGAATCCACACTTGGGCAAAATGTCCAAAGGTCACTTTTATTCTGTCCGACAACAGATATTTATTGTGCACCTATGAAGGTATCTGGTACTTTGCTTTTCCCTTTAGCTGTTGCTTTCCAGCCCAGAGCCTGTCCTGAGACTCGGATTACCGGTTGCTCCCTTCCAAAGGCAGCTAGTGTCTGGCGTGCAGAGCGAGCGGCAAACGCGCTCCACGCCCAGTGAAAAGTACTAATTACAGAGAAGCGGTTTGGAGCCGCGGTCTCGGGGACCTGGGGTATCCTTGCCGGGGCTGGGGTCTTTTACCTCCAGGGGATCTGGCCCGGGGGCTGGAAGAGGCACGGGGTACCTCTTCCCTGGTCACCTCTATAGAAAACGTTGCCAGGGGCTGAGAGACCACCGGAAGACGCTGCCGCTCACAGAACCAAACTCTTCTTCCTGGGACGTGCGTCCCTGCTGAAAATGGACTAGACACGGCCCCCACTTTTGTTAAGGGATTTTGGAGAGGGAGATTGCGGTCCTTAATTCTCCAGGTAAAGGGAACCCCATCTATCCGCACCCGCTTCCAGTCGGAAAACTCCACAGAGCTGCGTGTTTGCGTCGCCCCGCAGAGCCTGCGAAACGCGCCCTGCGCGGGCAACACTTGGCTCCTGCCTCCTCGTCCGCATAGACGCGGAGGGGAAATTAGGCGGCCCCCGCCAGGGAAATTGAGCCCGGCGCCAGTCCGGGACGCGAAAGGCGAAGAGGAGCTCTCGGACCCCGGTTTTCCGAGGTAACCCCCTGGGATCCGCTCGCATCTCCGAGTCTCCGCTCTCGGCGGCAGACTTCGCGGCGCTTGCTGAAGAACCCGCACCGAATGCCGGTCCCTTGCCGGCCCCTAGGCTCGACCTGCGCCCTTTGCCTCCTCACTCCCACCAGACTGAGAAGCGCTTAGCCCTAGGCAGGTTTAACTCTTGGCACATTGCTCCGACTAAAACTGGGTCAAGAGCCTCAGTTTCCAAATCTGTAACATGAACCCAGCGCAGGGAGGAGAGGTCAGAGGCGACGCAAGAAAGTCACATTCAAGAGAGCTGAGCCCCTGAATGGGGGTGGGGTATTCGCCAGAGGGAAGGCATCTGCTTCCAGAAAGGCAAGACGGACCCACTCGCGAAGCGACTGTGCCCACGCTCCACGGTCCTCTCCTGGCGGGCAGAGGGCCAAGCTAGGCACTGGGCGGGGGTGGGGGAGATCTTCTTGTGGCCTCGATCTTCCCATTCTGTGCAGAATAAAAACGTGGGCTTCGCCAATCCTTTGTGTGTGTGTCTGTCTGTCTGTCTGTCTGTCTGTCCGTCTGTGTTCGTGCGCGTGCGTGCGCCCCGTACCATATAAATACACAGGTCCCACGCTCCCCTAACTAGGCTGCCCAGAGGTGGACCCGCGCTACAGGGAATACCGCGTAGGAATTCCTGCAGAGATAAATCTCAGCAGCAAAGCAGTCCTGATTGAGTGGAACACACCACCCTCCCCGCCCCCCCACCACCATCAAAGTTTGCCCGCAAGTCCTCCGAGTTGGAGACAGTTTCTAGGCTTTTGGCGCCCCCTCTGGATACAGCTGAGAATTGCAGTCCATTTTTTAAGGCTTAACTGATTGTTTATCATAAATTTTCAGAAAGTTACATGAGTACGAGATGCTTGCACCAAACGAACCGAAAATGCAGAAAGCACCGTAGTTTGTGACTTATATGTCTACATTTCACGTATCTCTTACGACATAATTTTATTTAAAATATATTTATATGTGTACATATACACCTTGACAAACATTTTGTGAAATATTCAAAATATCTTAAGGTCATAGTGGTCCTCACTGCCTTCATGTCTGTCAACACGGGAATGACGATAAAATACAACTGAATACAGGCGTTCTGGTTTAAAGCTCTGCTCGACTTTGCTTGAGTCTCCTGGATCGGATGTCAGGGAATCACAGTTATTCTCACAAATACCCCTCCCCAGGACAGAGAAATCTGTCCACACTAACCTGGACTTTTTCTCCTAATAAAGGGCGACATCGTTCTTACACTTTCTGAGAGTAATCACACAGCCATGAATATCAGGCTAGTGTATCGAGGTCTCTTAAACTCGTAAACAAGCTAAAGAATACCAGAGCCATTCCATGGGAGTAGCATTCGTTTAAAAAGTAAACATTGTTTAACAGGGTTGTAACTTACTACCTTCTGAAGAGTTCCGTTTTCTATAATAAATGTCGGCTTCTTCGGAAGAAAATGAGAGAAAACAGTTTTGCTTTGTTTTGTTTTGTTAATCTTCAAGGAAAAAAAATCTTTTAAATCTTGAGATAGTGTCCGCAATTTGCAAATCAGAATTCAACAAGCCTTTTAGATGATGCGGGCCGATGCAATAATTTCATTCGAGGCGAACGTTTCCAAAAGCCAGGAAGAGGGAGTTTAAAATCAAGCCTTTTCCAGAGTTGTGCGTTTATTTGTGAGTCTGAAGACACGCAACCCGCAGACGACTTGAGATTTTTCTTCTCTCCCAAAACAGATAACTTCTCACTTAGCCAACCTGTCTCAGAGGAGGTCGTGTAAACAGAAAGGTAGCGCTCAAATCGCACTTCGAAATACATCAGAGACACCCTCCCCCCCCCCTCCCCAGGACTTCCAACTGTCTGCAGGTCAGAAAGGACAGGAGAAAAGTCAATACGACAGGCGCTTCGCCCCTCCAGGTGTTTGGTAAAGGACAGAGAAAGCAGGAGAGCAGCTCAGCTCCCGAAAGCCGGGTGTTTCGTCTGCAGCGGTGCCGATTTCTCCGGCCTGTTACCAACTAAGTGACCGGCCTGGGCCTGGCGGCCCGGGACGGCCCAGTCGCCAAGTTCGATCTCGGAAAACCGGAGGAGTTTGCAAACTCTTTCCAGTGGCAACCCTGCTGACGTTTTGGACTCGGCCAGGAGGCGAAGATCAGAACGTCAAAGCAGTTATGCTGTCACTGAGGAGCGCCAGTGGTGTGGGGGTCTGGGGGGGGGTCGGGACAGGGGAAGGACTTGTCAGAGCTCAAGGTCTGTGTGGCGCGGGACCGCCCGCGCGAGCGCGGGGCTCGGGAGTCGTGCCTGCTGTTGCCTCCAGCCTTCGCGGGGACTTTGCTTTTCACTGAGTCCCTTTGCAAGAGCGCAACCAGCCGCGCCAGCCCTGGCGAACCCGAGCATGTTAATCTATTTATATGGATTATTACGGAGGAACAGCGGGCGTTGAGTCACCAAAACATTTGCTCCAAAAGACCATTTCTAAGCACTTTCTGAGGAGGCAGGCTCCAGGCGCGCAAACCGGGCTACGCATTCGGGAGCCGCTGCTTTTCCAATACTTCAAACTCCAGCTAAGTCGCGGTGCCACCAAGCTAACAGTGAAAAGACATGCTGGAGGAAGAGGGCGGGGGGACAGGCCCTAGTCTAGACACACACACACATACTCGCAAAGACTCGCGCGGAGATGGCACCCATATTCTGACAAACCGACAGCGCTGCAAACTTACACACTTGGCCCTCCTGGGTCCCCCGCCTTCCCCGCAGCCCCCACCCTCACCACCAGGCGGTCCACCCCTCGCCAGCGTTCCCCTCCCCTATCGTCCCCTCCCCTCTCATCACCCAGCCCAGTGCCACAATCCTCCTCCCCCCAAAATCCGGCCCAATCAGATGCCTGAAATGACGGGCCATGATTGGCTGGAAGTTTCTAAGGTGAGGGGGAGTATTTATTAAAGAGACCCGGGGCTGGGAGTTGGAGAGCCGAGAGCGGAGGTTGAAACTGCCTGGAAACTTCAGAGGCGCTGCGACTTGCCAGTTTCACCCCGGGAACTTTTCTTAGCTGGAGGAGGAGAGAAGGGGTGCAAGAGCCCCCACTTGTGCTCTTCCTTCCCCTCCTCCTCCTCTCCAAATCGCCTTCTCCCACTTGGAGCGGGCACTGCGGCCTGGCCACCCAGCGCCCTCCTAAGTGCTCGCCGCTGCAGCCGGGGGACGCGCCAGCCTCTTTGGGCGCCGCTCGCCCCGCGTCTGGGCAGCTGAGGGGAAAGGAGCCTGCGCCTCACGTCCCCCAGCCACCGCAGCTTCTCGCCTTTCCCGGCCACCCGCCCCCTGCCCTGGGCCCGCGCATGAATCTCCTGGACCCCTTTATGAAGATGACCGACGAGCAGGAGAAGGGCCTGTCTGGCGCCCCCAGCCCCACAATGTCCGAGGACTCGGCGGGCTCGCCCTGCCCTTCAGGTTCCGGCTCGGACACGGAGAACACGCGGCCCCAGGAGAACACGTTCCCCAAGGGCGAGCCCGACCTGAAAAAGGAGAGCGAGGAAGACAAGTTCCCCGTGTGCATCCGGGAGGCCGTCAGCCAGGTGCTCAAGGGCTACGACTGGACGCTGGTGCCCATGCCGGTGCGCGTCAACGGCTCGAGCAAGAACAAGCCGCACGTCAAGCGGCCCATGAACGCCTTCATGGTGTGGGCGCAGGCGGCGCGCAGGAAGCTGGCCGACCAGTACCCGCACCTGCACAACGCCGAGCTCAGCAAGACGCTGGGCAAGCTCTGGAGGTAGGGGCTGGGCGCGCGGGCCGGGTGGGCGCCGCGGCGGCTGGGAGCGCGAGCCCCGCTGTCCCCTCCCCGCTCCCAGCGGGGAGCAGGCACAGGGGCGGGGGGCCGGGGGAGGGGAGTTGGGACCAATGTAAGTTGGCTCGGAGTTTGACAGAGTTCTTGGGTGGCTTCTGTTGAAAGAAGGGAGAGGGGTTAGAATGGAAAGGGTGGAGGGGTAGCCAGAGGATGGGAGGGTACTTGATAGAGACACGGTGGGAGGCGGGCCAGCCCCGATCGCCCGTCGCGGTGAAGTTCTATTCGGGGGGGGGGGGGTTGGCTGGGAAGTAAAGTTTGCCTCTCTCGTCTCCAAACCGCCCTCTCGTGCTGCCCAGCACCCACAGAGATGGGCGGGGGGTGCGGGCAGAGCCCGAAGCCAGGAGAGACCGGTCCTGGAGGTGAGAGACAAGAAGGGAAGCTGCTGGAAAGAGGTGGCGGCAGTGAGGAGGTGGAAAGCTTCTTGCAGTTTACGTGGATTTTCGGGGAGTTTTTAAAGGGCGTTGGGGAGCTTGCGAGGGGGCATAACTCCAGTAGCAAAGGCGTTTGGAGCGGCAGCAGCGGGAACCTGTTTTCTTCTGCAGGGTTTCCAGAACAGCAGAGAGGGGGCGGGGCAGAGTGACCGCTCAGGTCGGGCTAAAAGGGCCGAGATTGCTTTTCTTTGGCTGTTTATTATGAATAGCAGTGTTACTTAAAGCACGGTCCTGCGGCAGTGGCTGCAAAGGAAGGAAGACGGAGAGAGGGCCGATGTACGAAGAAATCGAGACGTCGGGTCACTGCCTCCTCCCCGCCGACCTGACAGTTCGGCGGCGATCTATTGACACCCCCCTCCTATCTCTCTGCCACCCCCCCTCCCCAGGCTGCTGAACGAGAGCGAGAAGAGGCCCTTCGTGGAGGAGGCAGAGCGGCTGCGCGTGCAGCACAAGAAGGACCACCCGGACTACAAGTACCAGCCGCGGCGCAGGAAGTCGGTGAAGAACGGACAGGCGGAGGCGGAGGAGGCCACGGAGCAGACGCACATCTCCCCCAACGCCATTTTCAAGGCGCTGCAGGCCGACTCGCCGCACTCCTCCTCCGGCATGAGCGAGGTGCACTCGCCCGGCGAGCACTCGGGTGAGTCCCCCCGCGGCCCCTGCGCCAGGCCCCCAGCCCCGCCTGGCACACCCCCAGGCTTTCGCCTGGAAGCGTCGGCCTGGGGACCTAGTGCTCTCAGGCGAGGGTCATGCTGCCCCTTTCAACTAGTCTCGCTTCCCTTCCTGCCCAGGCCCCACGAGGCACCTCACCGCGCGCGCACAGGCGCGCGCGCGCACACTCACAGACTTCAACCCAATCCCTGCACCCTAACAGATGGATGTTTTATTGCGAGGTTTTACAAGACGTGGCCCTTTTCTTTGCGCCCCCACCCCAAAAGCATACACAGGGCTCTTCCACAAGTAGCAGTTTGGTCTTCCGGATCCTCGGGGCCTCAGACCCTCCCCTGATTAAAGGAGACTGGCGAGTTAATCATTCCAGGACTTATCTCCAGCGCAGCGCGCCTCCCGCGCGGGTGTGGACCCTTATTACACCCTAGCAGAGAGGGAGGGTCCCCGCAAGGTTCCGTAGGCTTTGCCTTTGCACAGCCCATGCTGATTTTCCGGTGCTTCTTCCTCTTCCGTTGCCTGCAGGGCAATCCCAGGGCCCACCGACCCCACCCACCACCCCCAAAACCGACGTGCAGCCTGGTAAGGCTGACCTGAAGCGCGAGGGGCGCCCCCTGCCCGAGGGGGGCAGACAGCCCCCCATCGACTTCCGCGATGTGGACATCGGCGAGCTGAGCAGCGACGTCATCTCCAATATCGAGACCTTCGACGTCAACGAATTTGACCAGTACCTGCCGCCCAACGGCCACCCTGGGGTGCCGGCCACGCACGGCCAGGTCACCTACACGGGCAGCTACGGCATCAGCAGCACCGCGGCTACCCCGGCGGGCGCAGGCCACGGGTGGATGTCCAAGCAGCAGGCGCCGCCCCCGCCCCCGCAGCAGCCCCAACAGGCCCCGCAGGCCCCTCAGGCGCCCCCACAGCAGCCGGCGGCGCCCCCCCAGCAGCCCGCCGCGCCTCCGCAGCAGCAGCAGCAGGCGCACACGCTGACCACGCTGAGCAGCGAGCCGGGCCAGTCGCAGCGAACGCACATCAAGACGGAGCAGCTGAGCCCCAGCCACTACAGCGAGCAGCAGCAGCACTCCCCGCAGCAGATCGCCTACAGCCCGTTCAACCTTCCGCACTACAGCCCCTCCTACCCGCCCATCACCCGCTCGCAGTACGACTACACAGACCACCAGAACTCCGGCTCCTACTACAGCCACGCCGCAGGCCAGGGCTCCGGCCTTTACTCCACCTTCACCTATATGAACCCCGCGCAGCGGCCCATGTACACCCCCATCGCCGACACCTCCGGGGTTCCCTCCATCCCGCAGACCCACAGCCCCCAGCACTGGGAACAGCCCGTCTACACACAGCTCACCAGACCTTGAGGAGACAAAGGGTGCCATCGCCACGAAGGTCATAGAAATAACCGAAGCAAGAAAGAACCAACCAGAATCTCCTTGGGACTTTTTTTTTTTTCCTTAAAGACATTGAAGCTGAAGGCAACTCTTACACGAATTCCAATGTAGAAACACTACATCTAAACACATGACCACCTTCTTGGGAGTCAGTGGCCAGGCCACTTGGCTAGATGGATCAACAGAAAAGAGACTGGACTGAAAACCTTCTTCAGAGCAAGCGTGGAGGCTGATGGAGAATCGCATGACCCATTTGCTCAATCTCTCTGCCTGTTTGGACTTTGTAATTATTTTTTAGCAGTAATTAAAGAAAAGAGTCCTCTGTGAGGAATATTCTCTATTTTAAATATTTTTAGTATGTACTGTGTATGATTCATTACCATTTTGAGGGGATTTATACATATTTTTAGATAAAAGAAATTAAATGCTCTTATTTTTCCAGCAGCTAAACTACTCTTAGTTGAACAGTGAGCCCTAGCTTTTTCTTGCAACCAGAGTATTTTTGTACAGATTTGCTTTCTCTTTAAAAAAGAAAAAAGGAAAAAAAAAAAGTAAGTGTGTTGGTGCATTAACATAAAAAAAAACATAAAATTGTGTTATGTGATCAGTTTTGGGGGTTAGCTTTGCTTAATTCCGCAGACTTTCTGATTGGAGAAGCTGCCTTAAAGAAGTAATAATAAAGGCCTTACTTTTGCAAATATGGAAGTAAACACTAGTCTAAGGAAGCATTTGGTAAGCTTTATCGTATATATATATTTTTTAAAGCAAGAGAAACACCTTGAGCCTTAAAACAATGCTGCTGGAAAATAACCTGCTCGCTGTTTTAGTGCGTTTCCCCCCGCCTTTGCTTGTTTGCTCCAATTATAAGAAAGAAGCGAGGGAAAGAAAGGCAAGCAAAAGAGACGTTATCTGTTTGGGGAATGTTTCCGCAGCCACTGAGTGCCCCAAGCGCACTGCCCCCTGGTTGCCTGCCTGCCCGGGCGCCATGTGGGACACAGATGCTGGCGTCAGCTCTCTCAGACTGTCACCTGTGCCTCTCTGATCACCAGCAATTAACCTTCAGGACATTCCATGTGCTAAAGTTATTTATTTTGTATGGAGAGGTTTTAACGGGGGGGAAAAAAATCTTTTTTTTTTTTTCTAATTTACCTTCTTTAAAATAGGTTGTTGGAGCCTTCCTCAAAGGGTATGGTTATCTGTTGTTAAATTATGTTCTTAACTGTAACCAGTTTTTTTTTTTTATTTATCTCTTTCATCTTTTTGTTTATTATTAAAAACAAGTCTCTTTGAATTCCTTGTCCTAGATTTGTACAAATGCCTTTTTGTCCGTCCCTTTTCTTTCTTTTTTTTTTTTTTCTTTGTTGTTTTTGTTGCAAACAAACTGGAAACTTGTTTCTCTTTTTTTGTACAAATGAGAGATTGCAAATGTAGTGTATCACTGAGTCATTTGCAGCGTTTTCTGCCACAGATCTCTGGGCTGCCCACATGGAGTGTGTGTGTGTGTTATGACACAAACCAATGCAAGCGTGTGTCATGGCTATTCCCCTGCCGTTCTCATGGAGGAGGGGGGAGCGGAGGACTGACAACCCTTAATTACTGACTGCTGTGGCCGAAGAGTTGGAGGATTGCTTTTTAAAAAAGACAGCAAACTTTTTTTTATTATTATTTAAAAAAAGATATATTAACAGTTTTAGAAGTCAGTAGAATAAAATCTTAAAGCACTCTTGTAATATGGCATCTTTCAATTTCTGTATAAAAGCAGATCTTTTAAAAAAAATATTTCTGTAACTTAAGAAACCTGGCATTTAAATCATATTTTGTCTTTAGGTAAGATTTGGTTTGTGTTTGTGTTTTGTTTGTTTCGCTTGTTTTTCCCCAAACCTTTTGTTCTCTCTGTGAAACTTACTCTCCCCCCCTTTTTTTCATTCTTTTCTTTTGTTTTTGTATATTATTGTTTACAATAAATATACATTGCATTAAAAGGAAAATGGCCTTATGAATTCATCCACCCCGTTCTCCTGTTAAAAGGATGACTTGCAGAGTTTGGGCACGCAACCCTGGTGGCGTAGTGGTTAAGTGCTACGGCTGCTAACAAAAAAGGTTGGCAGTTCGAATCTGCCAGGGGCTTCTTGGAAATTCTATGGTACAGTTCTACTCTATCCTATAGAGTCACTATGAGTTGGAATTGACTCAATGGCAGTGGGTTTGGTTGGGTTTTTTTTAAGAGATTCTTAAGTGCGGCTTGCTGTGATGGTTTCGTTTTTGTTTTTGAATGTGCCATTTTAGCACATAACTGTCCCCAAATATCTAAGCAGAAAAATCTGGAAAAGTGGCACCCCAGTAGATCAAACCGAGACTCACATGTCAGTAGTTGCCCAGTATGGCAAACTGCTTGTTGTGGTTTTAATCTCAGGCTTCAGGGCAAAAGCTGTTGCCATGTAGAGGTCAGAAGGGAATATTAGACCTGAAGTCAGTAGCTTGTTAGTAGAGACAATGCAGAACGCCGGATGGAGTGACTTGCTTGTCTTAATTTAATATAGCAAACTTTCTGCTGTTGGGGAACACATACCAAAGAAATGGGGTGTCTACTTAAAAGGCAAAGGAGAACAGAGTCTAAAGTGGACCAGAGGGAAGCCTGTCATATTAACCCATTATATGTGTCACAGCCTTCCTGGTGTCTCTGCAGAGACAATGGAGTGAGATTACCTTTTTTTTTTCTCTTTTTTTCTTTTGTTGTTCCCTCCAGTTTAACTCCTTCAGAGCAGATGCAAAGCCCTGGTACAAGTCATAAGACCTAATCTTGTTTTCCTTGGCCCCCGTGAGGTGGGGAGTTTCCAGAATCAGAGAAACGTTCAGGTCGTTTTTTTCATTAAACAGATGAAATCACCCCTCCCTTCCCACCCCCACACAGACACACCCCCAGCTGACTAGGGAAGCATCTCCAAGCAGAGGAGTCAGCTCCACCACCTCAGGCTGGCCTTACTGCTGGGCCTGTGTGGCGGACAGTCTACCATCTTTAACCCCACTGATATTACCTCACATTGTCTGTTTTTGCTTATTGGATTCCTGGCTTATGGCCCACACCAGGATCACAGCAACCAGGAAAATGGTAGTTATCAAATGGAGGCAACATTAGCCCTCGGCCTCCTTTGCAAATTCCTTCAGCAAACATTGATTGAGTGCCTGTGATCTGTGGGGGCACTGTGCAAATCCCTCCCCGCCCCTTCCGACCTGGAATTCTGTTCCTTGTTTGGACCATAGCATCCCGTTTGCTCAGGCCCAGAGTCTATCGTACATGCTTATAAAGTCTCTTATTTTCCCCCACCCCCACCAACACTCACAAAATCCTTTAAAAAAAAAGTCTTTAGTGTTCACGAATTCTTACGCACCCTTAGCTGCCCTAATCCCTTTTTCTACGAAAATCAACACATACCATTTCACCGGGACCACTCTGGGTCCCCACCAGGTCTCTACTGATTGCTGAATGGTTCCCTCTTCTCCTAGGGGTATGTTCTGTTCCTCAGCACGGGACCTTTGGCGGGCCCTCTTGGAGCCAGAATGTTCTGTTCTGGCATAAACTTGCTAGGTGACTGAGGGCAAGCTGCTTTATGTTTCCCTGTGCCTCGGTTTCCCCTCTGGCTGAGAAAGCTTGTAACCCCTCCCTCTTGTGAAACGATTGTTATTGAAGCAGCTTTTAGCAAGGAGCAGCCTGGGAGTTGGCTGCATCTGAATCTCCTGATCTCCATAGCAGTCCTAACCAATTGGGATCTCTGAGAATGATGCCCAAGAACAAGGGTTTTTCACAAGTTCCCCGAGTGGTTCTGATACGCAGTAAAATAAAAGGGACCCTGGAGTGCAGGAAGAGAACGCCTTTGAATCCCACTCACCCCCATCCACCAGATCTCCTCGAAGCCCGATATCACCAGATTGCAAAATAGTTTAGAGGAATTTTGTATTCTAAACCCTATAACACAGCTTATCACTCTGGCAACAGCAACACAGCTATTGGTCTGGAAACCTAAGGAAGGGCTTTCCATACTAGAAAACATTTGTTTATAGGTCTGGAGTTATTTATTTATTTACTTGCACTCAAAATAAGACTTATTTTGGGGATGACTTTCACAAAAAAGGAATTTTTTTTTTTTTTTTAAACAAAATGGAATCAAAACAAACTGGTTTAGAATCAGCCTTCTGGGCTATTATAAAAACAGCACCATGTGGCTCAGTTTGAGCTGTGTGTTTGGCTTTCCCACCTCAACGCCAGCCCATCCTTCCCCTTCCTCTGATTTCCCAAATGAACGTTTTTGAGGTACCCACTCTGGGACGTATAAGTTAAATTACTTGATGAACTATCGCTGTAGCCAGAGACGGATTTACCGTGAAGCTAATGAAGTTTAAGCTCCAGGACCCCTCGCTGGCATAGGCTCCTTCTAAGGCCCTGGACTTAATCTCATATTTATTTTTATTTCATATTTATTTATATTTCTTTTCTTAAAGAGCACCCCAGACCCCACACACACCCCCACCCACAAAACTGTCTAAGCTTCAGGCCCCACAAAACCTGTGTCTGCCTGTGAGCACAGCTTTTGGCTAACAAAATATCAGGAGCTGCAAGCAAGATAGTTTTCTTTAAGAATGTTAACCATGACATTTGACTTCCTTCCTTCTTTCCTTCCTTCCTTTCTTTCTTTTATTTTTGCAGTTTTCTGTTCTCAACAGTATCTACCACAAACCCGTCACGGTGGCATCGATTCCAACTCTCAGCAACCGCATGTATGACAGAGTAGAACTATGCTCCCTGAGGTTTTCAGTAGCTGATTTTTCAGAAGTAGATTGCCAGGCCTTTCTTTCGAGGAATCCCTGGATGGAATCAAACCTCCAACCTTTCAGTTAGCAGCTGAGCACGTTTACTATTTGCACCACCCAGGGACTGCATCTGCCACATTGGATGTACCTAATAAATCCCAACCTTCCATCTTAACCATGACCCTGATGACAATGCCACAGAACCCATTACTGGGGTCTGTATGAGTCAGAATCAACTTGACAGCAATGGGTTTGGTTTTTGGTACTATAACATTCTACCACTTACCACTTGAACTTGGACAAGTTTCTTATCCCTTGGAGACTTGCATCGTCATTTCTCAGATGATGGTAATAGTATCATCTCGAGGACATAATGAGGGCTAAATGAGGTAAAGCACACCACAAATGTTAATTACTTGTATGCTTCACTTCTTTATGTCCCTTCTTCCTACCTGCCCCCTGCCTTTTCTTAGGATCTCACATTGCCACCTACAGCCAAAATGTTTATTGGGCCCTGATTGAGCTATTCCTCTTCAATCGTTCACATACTAGAACCATTTTACTATGGGTTTCTGGAGAAAGATTCTTTCTAGACCTAAATACAACATAGCCTGTCTAAGATTAGCTCTCATTTAAAATAACTGGGCTAAATTTGGAACAATACTTCCATTACCTTGAAGCTCTGCCAGATACATCCTGTGAATTTTCAGGATTTTATATTGAACTTAGAGGAAACCCTGGTGGCGTCGTGGTTAAGTGCTACAGCTGCTAACCAAAGGGTCGGCAATCCAAATCCGCCAGGCGCTCCTTGGAAACTCAGGCAGTTCTACTCCATCCTGTAGGGTCGCTATGAGTCGGAATCGACTCGACAGCACTGGGTTTGGTTTTTTGGTTTTATATTGAACTTAAACCCATTGCCATTATTTCATATTGCCATATTCTATGTGTTTTGTTTTTTTTTTTTTAATGTTAGGAAGATTTTCACCCCTTGTTCTTTCCAAAAACATTTACTGATCACGACGGCGGGTCCCCGCCCTCGTGAAGCTTACATTTGAGTATGGGTGAGGCAGGCACAAAGCCAATAGTCTTCTCTGGTATTTTCTAATTTAAATGGACTGTCAAAAGAACAAACAAATCTGCCTTGGAAGAAGTACAACCAGAATGTTCCTTAAAAGCAAGCATGCAAGCCCACATCTCATATTCTTTGGGCAAGGTATCAGGAGGGACCAGTCCCTAGAGAAGGACATCATGCAGGGGAAAGTAGAGGGTCAGTGCAAAAGAGGAAGACCCTCAAGGAGATGGATTGACACAGTGGCTGCAACAATGGGCTCAAGCATAGCAACAATTATGAGGATGGCGCAGGACCGGGCAGTGTTTCATTCTGTTGTACAAAGGCTTGCTATGAGTCAGAACCAACTCACTGGTGCCTAACAACAACAAATGCTATGAAAAAAAAAAATGCAACTGATTGAGACCACTTGGAAGGCTATTGCAGCCGTCCAGGGGAGAGACAATGATGGCCTACACTAAGATGGCATGGTCCCAGGGTAGTTGACGGGTGTGGGGAAGGTTTTGTGATAACTTGCTGATCTATTTTTCTTCTCTTGATCGCCATCCAATTTTCAGTGACACGAGGACTCCTGTGACCTAATGTACATAAAGGTGAGCCAGTTTATCTTTACCTTAACCATCACTCCTCCCAATGACCCTCCATTAGTCTTTCTCTGTCCTTCTTAACCATCTACCCATGAATCCTACAGTTCTTTTCTTTCACTGAAGACCACAGAGAAAAATCCAGTCCCTGGTCTTCAAAAGGGTCTCTTGATCTTCAGAAATTTCATTAATGCACCCCGCAGGCTTATGGAATCAGAAATTTGGAAGGTGTGGTGAGAAACCATTGAGTTGGATTATGCTGTCCTTGCAAAAATCTTTCATACAATAGATCAGCCTGATGAGCACTCCTGTAATGTCTTCTACAATATTTCTATTGATTGAGAGCTCCTCTCTCCTATCACAGAGTTCTTCAATTGTGGGAAATTTTTCTTTCTGCAGTTTCCATTCAGTGGTCAAATGTGGCCAATCTCCAAACCCATATGCTGTCAGTTTTGCCTTTCTTCCAAACGACAGCCCTTGAACTATCTGTACACAGTTTTCAAGTTTCCTATTTTAGTTTTTTTCTTTCCCTCCAGGCTAAGCATTTCCAATGCATTTTATGTATGATATGGTTTGCAAATCCTTCCATATCTTGCCATTCTTATTTGAATGTTCACCTCTTACTAGTATTCCTCTCAAATTAGTATGCCCAGAATTATTTCCAGGACTCCAAACGTGGTTTGACTAGTATGAAATACAAATGGATTCGCCCCTCTTATAATCAGGAATTCTGCTTCCATTGAGTTAAGTTAAAGTTGCATTAGCACTTTTAGCAGCCAGATCAACCAGTTATATTAGGGTGAGTAATTTCTAACCTATCCTGTAGTTGTCCAATTGATTTTTTGAAGCTAGTTACAGAGTTTTACATTTACCCCTATCTTGACTGGAATGTGTGACACATATTGGCCATGTCTCATAGGTTCAGTGGAAGAAGAAAGTGGAAAAAGGATTTACATCATTGGGCTTTTACTTTGCCAGGCAACTGTGACAGATGTTTTATATACGTGATCTCATTTAATCCAGCTAATAACCCTTAAAGACAGGTGTTATTATTACAGTTTTATAAAGGAGGAAACTGAGGCTCAGAGAGATTAAGCAATTAACCTAGGGTCATATAACTTGTAAATGGCATAAACGACCACCATAGGCTTTTTCCCCCCCAGACTCTTCAGTTTTCAAAAGAATTCGAAATGGGGTCCATAATGGGGAAGGGAGAATAAAAGGGGAAATGCATTTCTCATGTTGTAAATTATGTTCCAGGGAATCTCTTTAAAGCAAAATCTGAGCCTATAACTCCCTTATTCAAAACCTTCCAAATGCTACCTACCCACTTAGAAAAAAATCCAGTTCCTTACCATAGGCTACAATGCCCTATTCTAGGTGTAGCCCACAGAAGGTTCCTGGGTGGCATGGACAGTTTGCACTTAGCTGGTAACCAAAAGGTTGAAGATTCAAACCCACCTAGTGGCTCCAGGCCTGTTGATCTGCTTCCATAAAGATTATAGCCAAGAAAACCCTATGGAGCAATTCTACTCTGTAACACATGTGGTCTCCTAAGTCACAAATCAACAACAAACTAGACCATGGGCCAAATTTGGCCTGCTGTCTCTTTTTGTAAATAAAGTTTTATTGGAGCACAGGCACTCTCATATATTTATGTATTGCTTTTACACTGTAATGGCAGAGTTGAGCAGTTGTGATAGAGATTGTACAGCTCACAGCACCTAAAATACTTATTTGGTGACTCTTTACAGAAGAAGTTTGCCAACGTTTGTCCTACGCAATCTAGCCCTTGCCTATTTCTCTGGCCTCATCTCTTACCACTACTCCCTTAATCTGTATGTCCCCAACTTTCTGCCTTCTTTCTCAAATCTGCCAAGCTGTTTGCATTTCAGGGCTTTTTCACTTGCTACTTCCTTGGCCTAAAGCACCCTTTCATCAGAATTTTCCCTGTGTCTTCTTTCCATCTTCCAGGTCTTAGCTCAAATGTCATCTCCTTGGAAGGACCTTCTCTGGCCACCATAGGTAGAGTGGTCCATACCATCCATATCCCAGTCATTCTCCATTTCATTATTTTTCCTTTTTTGTCACACTAATCACTGTCTGATATTATCTGGTAAGATAAGGAGCTCACAAGAAAAGGGACAAAGGTAAAGTAATTAAACAAACAATAGTGTTGAGTATTGAGCTAGAAGTGTGCACAGGATGCTAAAATAAAGAGGACGGTCTTCTTGCCCCTTGCAGGCAGCCTGCTGGACAGAACTCAAGGTGATCCCATGCCTTCTCTCTCTCCCATGTGACTCACATCTGGTCCATAGCAACAGTCACACATCCTTCACTCAGCAGAGGTTAGCACTTCTCTCATCTCACCTTCTAGGCACTTGAGTCAGACATCTTGGGTCTGCGCCTCCTGACTGCAAGAACACAACTCAAAGCTTTGTCAGTAATCCTTTTAAAGTCCCATTAGCTAAACTTTGGGTCAGTAGATAACACCACACCTTCCCAAAGAAGAGAGAATGGTTATCAGTTGCAGGCCAACAACTTTCTCCCAAAAGTATTCTTCATAGATCTTCTTTCCCTCTCCTCTCTTAACTTTATTGAAGTAAAATGTATACATAGTGAAATGCATAGATTTTAAGTGGACAACCCAATGAATTTTGATAAATGTATACATTTGGGCAACTACCCATGCAATCAAATTATATGACATTTCCATCCTCCCATAAAGCTCCCTCATGCCTCATTCCCCAAGAGAGGCCCAATCTGATCCCTCATAGACAACCTCCATATATTAACTTTGCCTGTTCTTGAGCTGTAGATGAATGGAATCATACCATATGTACCCTTTTATATATGACTTATTTTACTCAAAATAATTGTTTTAGGAATCATCCATGTTGATGCATGTAAAAAACACTCAGTTTTTTTCTATAGAGGAGTGGTATTCCATTGTATGAACAAACAACAGTATGTTTATCCATTTTCCTACTGATGAACACTTGAATTTCATTTGACTTTACACAGATGAAGGATACTCAGAATAATAATACCCTTTCTAGGGGCTCTAAGCAATAAAGTTTGGAACTATTGTGAATAAAGTTGATATAAAGTTTTTTGTTTTTTTTTTTTTAAGTCTTAATCTCCCTTGAGTAAATGGCTAGAAGTAGGATTTCTGGATCAGAAGAAAGGTACAGGTTTCACTTTATAAGTAACTGCCACACCATTTTCCAAAGGGCTTAAATCCTTTTACACTCCTACCAGCAATGTACGAGAATTCCTGTTCCTCTATATCAATACCAACATTTGTTGTTGTCAGATTTCTTAATTTTCACACCCATTTCCATGGGTGTGAAATAGTATCTAATATTTTTGATCTGCATTTTCAGCATCCTCTCTTTTTCGACGCTGTACGTAATTCCCTTGCACATTGTTTTGCATTACAGAGTTCAAGTGACATTGGACCTGACGACCCCCTACACTCTTTTGGAACCCAGATGTTTATTTCCTTTATTTGGAAGGGAAACCTTTGGATATCCATTTTTCTTATGACTTTTCATTTTCTCAGCTGCCTCAGCCACTGTATGAATCTGCTAGACCCATATGGGGACATGCCAAGTACTGTGAGGACGCCAATTGTACTGGCCCTCCAGGTCCAGCTAGAGGCAGAGAGGGCTGGGAATCAGAAGTGTCGAATGTGAGACTCTCAACTCTCTTACAGGCAGCTTGGGAGGTGGAGGAAGTCAGGAGATAGAGTGGGGAAACATTAGATAAAGCCCAAATAAACATCTGAAATTCTCAGTACTTAGGCAAATTGCCCCACGTCCCAGGAGCTGACCCACATCTATGCAGATAAAGGATCTTATAGAAAGATGTGTGAGGGCATCAGGACTTTATTGCTTAGAGTCCCTAGAAAGGGTATTCTTATTCTGAGTATCCTTCATCTCGGTAAAGTCAGGAAAAAAAAGAAGGTGCTTCTCTTCCAGGGTTCCCCGAAGCAGAGACACAGGAAGAAGCCTGGAGCCCATTTCCCCCCAAAGCTTGAGGCCCCCGAGTCTCCTGATGATCATGAAGTAGTCCCCATCTTCCCAGGCAACAGCTCTGCCTCTCTCCGGAGCCAATTTTGAAAGTCCCTGAAATTTCTGAAACCTCCACTTGAACATGAGCACACATCTGACCTCTGGGTTGATTTCATCACCCAGCTGGCCCCTGTCTGAACTCCTGCCTCCATGGAGAATTCTTGAAATCCATCCTATTCTCTACCTGCAGCTGTTTTCTTGGTTTTAAAAAAAAAAAAAGATATGGGATTTTTAAATCCCTTCAATGTCCCTGCCTTTGATCCCCTCCTCCCACCTCTAATTTTTATCTGTGTTATCTGGTAATTCCCATCCAGCCATTCCATGGGTGGCTAGCTATCAAAATCAAGTCCGCACCCCATGCCAGCCAGCAAAATTCAGGAAAGTAATTTGAGCCAACCGAGTATCAGAAATGAGCCATGAGCAGTAGCTGATCAATGGCTACAAGGCCAAATGAAAATCAGTTGCCCAACTAGAGGACAGCACCCATGGCTCTTAATCAAAACCAGTCCTCATGGGCATACGGTGTGGAAAGAACTGTCTTGCTCTGGTCTAGTCAGGCTCATTGCCCAAGTGACCATAATAATTAAGACAACAAATATTTATTGTTCTACCACCTGACAGGCTCAAAGCTAGAAATTTGTAGTACTGACGTAAGCGAGGCAGATGGTTCCCACACCTAGTAGGGAGAAACCATTATTAAACAGGCTAATGAAAATGGGGGAATCCTTATTGAGATGGATTGCCACAATGGCCACAGCAATGGGCTCACACATACCAACGATAGTGAAGATGGCACAGGACCAGGCAACAATTCATTCTGTTACACAGAAGGTCGCCATGAATCAGGGCTGGCAGCTAATAACTGTGTTAAGCAAACAATTTTAATAAATTACGGAGCGTTATGTCCCTGGGTTAAATATAGCCAAGAGAGTTCAGTGAGTGAAGAGCTTACAGTCAGGAACTCTAAAATTCATCATGTAAATGGGTAACATTTTTAAATTCAAATGAAAAAATAGAAGGCTACTTAATAAATAACTGGATTACTTGGGGGAAAAAAACCAATATCCTGATTTGTACAGCCAGCTGCCAATTGACTAGCATTTAGTTTATCCTACCTGGCAAGGTTATACTTTATTACTAATTTTGTGATTTGTCTTAAATTAGACTTACCATTCATTATTAATGATTGGGGTGAATAAAGGTAGTGAATTTCTCACTTTTCCAAAAACTCTTCTTCTATTTTGATTATGATATCTACACTCTTCCCCTAAGACGCCATATTTTCGCTCTTGATTTCCCAGAGCTATCCAGCCCAAAACCCCCTCTGGAGAAAAAGTCCAATCGCTCTTGAAAGGGGGCCAATGATTATGACTAAAAATCTTTTCTGCTTATTCAGTGTATCATCCTGGTCAGTTGTGGACAAATGGCATATTAGCCTGCTGTTTATTTCATGTGCCAAGAACCCAACAAAAAGACAGGTTTAAAAAAAGTTGGGGGAATTTATGTGAGACTGAAGAAAGAACTTGGCCAAGTTGAAAAAATGGCCAAGTTAAATACCAACTCAGCAGTTACGAAGCCCATTTGTAAGTCTTCTCTGAGATTTTAAAAGATGAGCCAATCTCTATCTGACAGTCTGGTTTAGAGGGGGGAAGGGGAAGACGGGCATAAGGCGTGTCTAATGACCTGCAGAGTGGGCCACATCTATCCTGAGGGTACTATTTTGGGGGATACCCACCCAGCCTAGGAGCAGAATCTTGACAGACTGCAAACCCCCTTAGGCCTGAACCCACTCCACAAGCTGCTCTTGTGCTACCACAGCTGTTTCCGTTTTTTATTACGATTTTCTCCGCCTTTCATTTTTCAGGCCAAGGAGAAGCTCAGGGGGCCCATCTGTTTCTCTCTTGCCCTTTTCCCTGTTCCCAGAAGCAAAGCATACATATACACACGCGCACACACCAGGCCACCACAAACTCCTCTTAGGGCAATGAAAAACAGGAACCAGAAACAAGTGTCACCCACCCATAAACACCCTCAGGAACTGCAAGGAGAGTCAGCTGCAGGGAGTGGAGGTGGTGCCCTCAGAAAGCCTTCAGGGAAGACTGTCATGGGAGGAATATTCCATACAGGAGTCAAACCTTCTCGCTAGGACAAGGTGTTTTCTTCCTAGGAGGACTTTTTTCTTTTGCTTTTGTTTTTACTCAAAGTTCCCTATTAAAAAGCTGGGAAAATAAATTAAAAAGCTGGGGAAGTGTCTTCAGTCAGTGCTATGCTTCAGTGCGAATTCTCTCAAGTCCAGAAAGCCTGAGATAAATGATCCTGTCAGGCTAAAGAAAAGCTAGAAATTAATGGAAAGAGCAACTTTCCCCTTAAGATGAAGTGAGAAAGAGAACATAAAAGGTAGCCCCAATCTCTATGGCCCCAAGGATAAAGCTAGGTCCTCTAGGACATCAGCATGCTGAAGCCACCCAAACCAGACTTCTTGTGACTATCTTTCCTTCATCGTGTGGCAGGAGTAAATCGCCATGTCCTGTCAATTCCTTCTCTCCAGCTTCTCTCTCCAGAGTCACCTACCTAGAAGGAGCTGCTGCAGTCCATGCTGAAGTGAACACAGTTGGTTCCCTGATTCTGCTGTGGTCAAAATTTTCTGGAGCGTCAACTTCCTTCTGTTTCTGGGTGGTTCAAGAACCTACAGCACGGGTTCCTATAGACAACTCTGTGCCAAGAAACCCTTCAGGTTCTTTTACAAGGTCTTCATGGATGCTTCTCCTGTCATCTTGCTCTACGATCTACACCAGCCCTTACCTCAGTTACGCTGCTGGCTCATTCATTCCAGTGCAGCAGGGTTTAACCTTGGCACTATTGATATTTTGTGGTTTGGGGCGGGGAGGGGCTATCCTGCATATTAGAGGGTGCTTAGCAGCATCCCTGACCTGTATCTACTAGATGCCAGTAGCACCCTATGCCTCCAATCCCAAATCACGGACAATCAAAACAGTCTCTAGACATTGATGAATGTCCCAGGGGGAGGGGCAAAATTACCCCTCAGCTAAGAATCACTTGAAACCCTGGTTTTGTGGTGTAGTGGCCAAGACCAAAGCTGCTAACCAAAAGTTCAGCAGTTCAAATCCACCAGGCGCTCCTTGGAAAGGGTCACTCTAGAGCTTTCGTTAAGGGTAATAGAAAAATTGGGGAACAGCTAATGGTGATGGTTGTTCATGATGAACATAATTCATGTCACTGAACTGCTCATGTGAAGATTACAGAAATGCCAAATCTCCCGTTACCTGTATCTTACCAAGATACCAAAATAAAGATTCACTATTCCAGGTCTACGTGCACATGACCTTTTGTCTGGGGCATGCTCCTACTGCCTCTCCTTATTTAGAACTTGGGAGACATAACTCATCTCCTCCAAAATAATTGAGTGAGTCACTTCTATCATATTTGATCCTCAATGGCCCTGTGAGTTGGGGCTCATTAGTTTCACTTTCCAGGTATACAGGTGAAAAAGTAGTAGTCAGAAGAACCAACAAGACACTCAGAGTCAGGGTAGCCTGAGAGCTATCCTAAGGCAGAAAGCAAGGACCCAAAGTAGAAGACCGTTGACCAGATTACATCTGTGACTCTAAGCTTATGGGCAGAGGGACAATAGCACATAACTCTGCTAACCTGTTCCTTCTTCCAAAGATTATACTAGAGTGTATCTATCAAAAGGACGTCTTATATGAACCTTGAAGAAGGTCCCTGCACTCACCAGGGGAGATAGATTGGGTATCTTTCTTTCTTGTATGTCCATACTGCATTCTGACTTGGGATTCAAGGAGGAAAAAAAAAAATCTAACCACTCATCCATTCATAATAAATTGTCTCTCATCCTCCGGTTGTTAGAATCAAATACCATCTTGGGAAAATTTACTCCCTGAAAATGATGCAGAGTTCCCATCCCCATAGCATATAAGCGAACCATACCATAGCCCTCAAATCCTAGTTCTATTCCCAACTTATCGTATATGCATTTGAATGAACAGATGATATCCCAGAAGGAAAGAACGTGATACCACCAGAGGTGCCGAACTTGCATTATACTTACTTTTGATCATCTCTGTTTATCAGGGTCTGGGATCTTCCCGTTGGGCTTGATTTTCCACCTAAGGTCTCATTATCTTGAGCTGCCAGGGTCCTGAGTTCCTTACCACCCCCAGTGGTCTCAAATCATAAATTTCAAGGCGCTATTAACATGGCCAGACAGATTTTTAAGACTCCTGTAGGCAGCCTACAATTAACCTTCTCCTGTCAGGTGGAAAATCAGCTCAATAGCCATTCAAGTTCATGTCCAAACCCCTTTACGTTAAGGAAGCCTTAGAAGGTTATTCGAGTCTCAGAAATAGAAGCTCTCTGAAGCTATGGAGACAAGAAGAAATTCAAAATGGAAATAAAGCCAGCCATGGGATGGAAGGGTTGTGTACATGGCTCATGTACATATGAGTGATGAGGCAATCATGAAGGCCACCAGTTGCTTTTGTACCCAAATCACTAGTGGAGCAATCATGCAACTGTGTCCTATAAGATAAGAGCCCATATGATTTTACTGGTCTTTTCTGTCACTGGAAATTTATGTGCACTTAATTTATATGTACTTATGTGGGGCAAATAGCAAAGTGGCGAATTGGACATGCTGGGGCACTGGCATTGATCACGGAGTAAACTGAGCAATCCCATGGTGAAACAGAAGAAAATATTGGTGCACAAAGTCTCTCACCTGTGGTATTGGGTCCATAGCTAACAACTCGGATGAGCAGTACCACAACCAGGTATCGTGAAGAATGATGCCAAAGGATGCATGTGTCATCCCAAGGAAGGGTTGGAGCAGAACCGATAATTGCTCAGAAGACTTCATGAGCCAAGATGGCCGGGAATTACTACAGATAATAAAGAGGCAGAGCCCTGCATAAGCTTGGCCCAGCTTACATTGCTGATTTGATTTCTCACTATTCTCTTTCTCTTCAACCACTTATGACCTATTCACATTGAATAATGTATTCTTTCTTCTTTCTCTTCCTCCTTCTCCTCCTTTTTTCCCTCGCATATTTCTTGGGTCTGTTTTTGCTCATATATGTTCAAATTCTACCTGGATTTCAAGACTCATCTCAAATGTTACTTCTTCCATGAAGCTTTCTCTTACACCCTCCCCCCCCCAAAATCTCTTTTTATGACCAATAGATTATTTTCTTGGAGAAGATGTCTTTGTATTCATATCTTGTCTCCTATCTTTGGACTGTACATTCCTTGAAGGCAGGAGTAAGGTATAATTCATCCTGACATATCTAGAGTGAAAAGAACAATGCCTTGAGCATAGTATGTTTAAAAAAAAAAAAAAATTGCCCTCCAGTTAATTCCAACTCGTGGCGACCCTATAGGACAGGGTAGAACCGCCCTGTATGGTTTCCAAGGTTGTAAATCTTTACAAAAGCAGATTGCTACGTCTTTCTCCCATGGACAGGCTGGTGGGTTCAAACTGCTGACCTTCTGGTTAGCAGCCCAGCACTTTAACCACTGCACCACCAAGGCTCCTTATAGTAAGTAATAGGCATTCTACAAATACTAATGTATTAATGAGAACATGGAGGTAGAGTCAAGCAAATAGATACACTGGTTAGACAGCTTCATCTGCATGTATGTTTTCGACTTGTCTAAAACTGTTCCCTTGTTCTTGTTCCCTTTTAGAATTGATGGTACCACCACCCACCCAGTTAAAAATCCGTGCAGCATCTTCAAGTTTTCCTGACTCAATTATTCTTCACGTTCATCAATTCCCAAGACCTCCTGATCTTACCTTGTAAATATGCCTTTAATCCATCCCCCTCGTCCTTACTACCACTGCCCTGGCTCAGAATTTCTCTCCCCTAGATTGTTGCATCATCCTCCTATTGGTTTCACCAAATTCAAGCTTATGCTCTTACAGTTCATACTTCATGTTGCCCCAGGAATGATCATTCTAAATCAATTCTGATTAGACCAATCTCCTGTTTAAAAATATTTCAAAGGCTCCCCTGGCTTATAAAATAAAGTCTAAACTCTTTAATCCAGCCTGGAAAGCTCTTGGAACCCTGGCGGGACAGTGGTTAAGAGCTCGGCTGCTAACCAACACGTTGGCAGTTCGAATCCACCAGCAGCTTCTTGGAAATCATATGGGGCAGTTCTACTCTGTCCTATAGGGTCATTATGAGTCTAAATCAACTCAATAGCAACTGATTTGGTTTGCGTTGGATGGCTATCAGTGACCTGGCCTCTCTCAGCTCTCAACGGCTTTATCTCTTGCCTCTCCTTGCTTTGCTCTTTCTGGTGAAAAAATACCATGCTATTTCCATTCCCTGCTGTGCTGTGCCTGAAGTTCTCACTACTGATTGGACCCATTCACTTGGGTGCTTCCTACTCTTTTTTCAAGCCTAGCTGTGAGTCACCTCCTTCAAGAAGCCTCCCCCTCCCCTAAGCTGAGTCAGCCCCCCTTCTGTATTCATTGTGCCTCACTGTCTCCTCTCTTTTGGCATTTGCCACACTGTATTCAATACTCTGTTTTCATACCTGCCTCTCCCATGAGACCAAGCCCCCTGGTTAGGTCAGGGTTTTATTCACATATACCACAATTCAAAGGCGTCAAATCTTTTGTCTTCCTTATTCATTGTCCAGATTTCCCATGCATATTAGCCAATTGAAAACCCCATGGCTTGGGTCAGGTGCACCTTAGTCTTCAAGGTGACATCTTTGCTTTTCAACACTTGAAAGAAGTCTTTTGCAGCAGATTTGCCCAATGCAATGCGTCTTTTGATTTCTTGACTGCATGCTTCCATGCTTCCATTGGGTAACCTCAATGCCCAATGCCTGCCAGAGTGAAGAGCAGTTCCTGTTTTCTTTTTTTTGGTCACTGGTATGAGTGTTGCTGTTGTGCATTTGAGTCAATTTTCAACTCATAACAACCCCATGTGATAGAGTAGAACTGCCTCATAGGATTTCCTAGGCCGTAGTCTTTACGGGAGCTGATTGCCAGGTCTTTTTCTCGATATGGGTGTAACTGAGGCAATATGAGACTGCCATCTTTGGTGGAATGGTTTATTTCCTCATCACTAAGGGCCCCATTCCTTCAAAAGATTCAGAAGGAAAACCTAATACTCCAAGAAGGGTCGGGGATCTTCCCAGCTGGTACCTACTCATGTATCTGGTTCATTCTGGCATGGTTGGGAGAGTCGTTGGAAACACATGGAATTCTGTGTCCTCTGACTTGAGCGCTCCTATTGTGACATGACACCGTTAGTGTCACATCCTTATCTTAACCATTTTCAAAATATACGTGTGTTGAGAATAAGAAAGTAACAAAATAATGATGAAATAAAATAAGCCATGCCAAGATTTCCTCTGACTGAGAAAAAATTTCCAACTCTCTAAAAACTGGAATTCAGTATGAGGTTGCTTTTATTTCTTACCCCTTATCTTCAAATGACAATGTTAACAGTGCTGTTGTTGTTGTCAGCTGCCGTTGATTCCAACTGATAGTGATCCTATGCATAACAGAAGGAAACACTGCCCTGCCCTGTGCTATCCTCACAATTGTTGTTATGCTTGAGCCCATTGTTGCAGCCACTGTGTCAATTCATCTGATTGGGGGTCTTCCTCTTTTTCCCTGACCCTCCACCTTACCAAGCATGATGTCCTTCTCCAGGGACTGATCTCTCCTGATAACATGTCCAAACTATATAAGACGGAATCTCTCCACCCTTGTTTCTAAGGAACATTCTGGTTGTACTTCTTCGAAGACAGATTTGTTCATTCCTTTAGCAGTCCGTGGTATATTCAGTATTCTTCACCAACACCACAGTTCAAAGGCATCAATTCTTCGGTCTTCCTTATTCACTGTCCAGGTTTCCCATGTATATTAGGTGATTGAAAACTCCATGGCTTGAGTCAGGTGCACCTTAGTCTTCAAGGTGACATCTTTGCTTTTCAACACCTTAAAGAAGTCTTTTGCAGCAGATTTGCCCAACGCAATGCATCTTTTGATTTCTTGACTGCTGCTTCCGTGAATGTTTATTGTGTACCCAAGTAAAATGAAATCCTTGACTTCAATCTCTTCTCCATTTATCATGATGTTACTTACCGGTCCAATTGGGAGGATTTTTGTTTTCTTTATGTTGAGATGTCTTTGATCTTCATCAGTAAGTGCTTCAAGTCCTCTTCACTTTCAGCAAGCAAGGTTGTGTCATCAGCATAGCACCAGTTTTAATGAGTCTTCCTCCAATCTTGATGCATCAACGCTGACACATACTTTTCCCGACTTTAAATCACTCAGTATCCCCTTGTTCTGTCCGAATGACTGCCTCTTGAACTACGTACAGTTTCCTCATGAGCATAATTAAGTGTTCTGGAATTCCCGTTCTTCACAATGTTATCCATATGTGTTATGATCCACACAGACGAATGACTTTGCATAGTCAATAAAACACAGGCAAACATCTTTCTGGTACTTTCTGCTTTCAACCAGGATCCATCTGACATCAGCAATGATATCCTTGGTTCCACATCCTCTTCTGAATCTGACTAAAATTTCTGGCAGTTCCTTGTCGATATACTGCGGCAGCCACTTTTGAACGATCTTCAGCAAAATTTTATTTGCATGTGATATTAATGATATTGTTCTATAATTCTGCATTAGGTTGGATCACCTTTCTTGGTAATAGGCATAAATATGGACCTCTTCCAGTCAGTTGGCCAGGTAGCTATCTTCCAAATTTCTTGGGCATAGACAAATGACCCTTTCCAGAGTTGCACCTATTTATTGAAACATCTCAGTTAGTATTCCGTCAATTCCTGGAGCCTTGTTTTTCGCCCATGCCTTCAGTGCAGCTTGGACTTCTTCCTTCATACGCTACCTCCTGAAACGTTTGAACATCAGCCTTGGTGATAGAAAGGGCGGTGGAGGTTGCATGATAGAATTTTGCAAGACCAACAAGTTCTTCATTGCAAATACCTTTTTTCATCAACATAAACAGCAACTATACATCTGGACCTCACCAGATGGAATACACAGGAATCAAATCGACTACATCTGTAGAAAGAGATGGTGGAAAAGGTCAATATCATCAGCCAGAAAAAAGCCAGGGCCCAACTGTGGAACAATCAATTGCTCATATGCAAGTTCAAGTTGAAACTGAAGAAAATTAAAACAAGTCCATGACAGCCAAGTACAATCTTGAATATTAACAGTGAGATCTAACAGTTCAAAGCTCATCAGAGAAAATAGGGAAAAAAAATTCTAAATCTTGAAATGCCAGCAAAATACGATCTGGGCCTTGTGCTTGTACCTTTTTACAGGGAATCTGTATGAATGTGGAATTCCTGGGTGGTGCAAATGATTAAGAACTTACCTGCTAACCCAGAAGTTGGAGGTTCCAGTCCACCCAGAGAAACCTCAGAAGAAAGGTCTGACAATCTACTTCCAAAGAAAAACCTACCATTGAAAACCCTGTGGATAATTGGAGGCTAATTGCCTCCATGAACAACTGTCTCCTTTGCCATGAAACCAGAAAAACTGGATGGTGCCTGGCTATCATTACTGAATGTTTTGATCAAAGATTCTATAGAAAAATCCTGGTCAAAAGTTGGGGGGGGGGGGGCAGGGGGAGAATGCAGAAGAGAATTTCAAATTCTCATGGAATCCAGACTTTCTGGAGCCATGGAGGCTGGATGAAGCCCTGGAAGTATTGCCCTGAAATTATCTTTAAACCTTAAACCAAAAAATATTCCCTAAATATTTTTATATTTTATAATAGTTTGGCTTCATTAGTGAAGAGTGTCCGTCTTGAGCATTGTACTTTTTTAAAGAACTATATGGGATCAAATTGACAACGGAAACTGGAAGGGTTAGATAGGAAGCTTGGGGGGCAGTGAGTTTATGTTAATAGGGGAGAAACAATTTGAAAAAGAGGATGAGAATGGTTGGGTAACTTAAAGAATGTAATCAATGTCACCAAATTTTACATGTAGAAATTGTTGAATTGGTGTATGTTTTATGGTACATACCTTCAACCCAATTTAAAAAGAAAGAAAACTCTGGGGAGCACAATTCTACTGTGACACAGGAGGGGTCCCCATTAGTTGAAATCAACTTGACAGCAACTTTTTGGTCATTATTGTTATTTAAACATAGATTATAACTTTCTACCTGGGGTCACTACTCTGTTTTATGGCCAAATTAAATACCAAAGCCGTTTCTGAAAATGCTGCCTGGGCTGCGGGTGTTGTCATCAGCCCCTTTTGCCTCACTCTCTTTGTTCAGGATGTTGCTCTGGTGACCACTTTGCTCCCTACCTAGGCCTAAACGTCCAGGAAGGAGTCAGACATGTTGGATGAATGGAGTGTGAGGAAGTGAAGAGCAGGATCTGAGGATGCTAAGGAGGAATCTGGAGGCAATTAGGCCTGGGTTGCCTGTCTGGAAAACAGAATCAAAGTTATTATTTATACTATTATTCAGCTAGATTTTCAAGGAAGCTCTACCAACCCCAGTTAATTTGTGTTTCTAGGGGAAAATACATTCTGAGTTCCAAACAACAAGACTGCAGCTGGATGTTTGGAGAATCATCTATCCTTATGTTGGAGATTAAGTGTATTTTATTAAAAGCCATAAGATTGAATTTAAGATTTTTAGATGCTTTCTCAATACTTTCAGTTCTTACTGAGCTTGTCATTCATCCAAATACCGCCATTTTTTTTTCCATAAGAACCTTTACCAAGGCTGACATCCCTCTTATGACCATTTCTGGGCAACTGATTTCTGTAATCAAAACTGTCAGGACCTTACTTTTGACCCCATTAAAATTAATTTGGCTGGTTTTGATCTATTGTTACAGATTCCTGAGCTCATTCTGAATTTTGGCAGGTGAAGCTTTCAATATTAGCCCTCTTTCCAATTATCAATCACATTTCATAAGGATTTCTTTCATGGCTTCATCTAATGTACTGATTAAAACCTTGAGCAGGACCCAAATGGGAACCCACTTGATCCTCCCCTGGAGATTTTCTCTCATATTAACACCAGCCCATTAGTGAACAGCTGAAAAATCGTTGTAAGACATCGCAATCTGAAGCACGAGAGCAGGCATGCTGTCATGGCTCGAATCCCTGCATCTTCCAGTGCCCTCTGGCCTTAGCAACTGGCCAGATATTATGTTAGAACCTCATGAGTTGAGACCAGACAATTGGTTGGTGCTTCCATCAGACCTTCTAACCGGGGACACGAAAAACATGCCTATGGAATTGAACTGACAATAGCAACCCAAAAGGTTGGATAGAAAACTTAGGGGCCAGGGAATTTATGTTAATGAGGAAGGAACAACTCAGAAAAGGAGGGTGGGAACAGTTACACAACTCGAATGATGTAATCAGTGTCACCCAGTGGTACAGGCATTTTTAGGGCAGCGAAGCTATTCTATAGGATACTGTAACGGTAGACCTATGATGTCGTGCACTTGTCAAAATCTATAGGAGTGGACAACGCGAAGAGTGAACTCTACTGTTAACCACAGAGTGTGGTTAATAATGTACCAAGATTGGCCCCTCAGTTGTAACAAATGTGGCCTATGAATGCAAGCTGTTTAGAGTAGGAGAAGCAGTGCTCAGGGGAAGAGAAAGTACGTGGAAATACTCTTTACTTTCTGCACAATTTCTCTGTGAGCCTAAAACTTCTCTAAAAAATAAGCTCCATTAAAATATTCATTTTAATGACAGTATAAGAAATCAAATAGTTGCATTCCTTAAAAATGAGCATGATTTTTTTTTTTTTTTTTAAGTGCGAGAAGTGTTGCTGACATGCCCAAAACTCATTCTTCAAGCTGGTGGGTAGGTCATGAGTCCCATTAGTGAGATGTCACCCTTCTTCCTCCTCGGGAACATTGTGGGGACAAAGCTAAGCGCCTCAGAGGTACCTTTAAAAAGCAATAACCAATCGTCGTTGAGTTGATTCTGACTCGTGGTTACCTCGAGTGCATCGGAGTAGAACTGTGCTCCGTAGGGATTTCAGTGTCTGATTTTTCAGAAGCAGATCATCAGGTCTTTCTCCTGGGGCACCTCTGGGTGGACTCAAACCCCCAGCCTTTCACTTAGCAGCCAAGTGCATTCACTATTTGTACCATGTAAGGATTCTGAAAGTTACCTTTAGATGTAGTTATTTCAACTCCAGTAATGATTAAAAAAAAAATCTTTTTTTTCTTTTTAATCAAATCTTGTTCTGGGAAAAAGAAACACTCCATAGCATGTGACGCATTCCAGATAAGCCTTCTACAACTTGCAACAACCACAGTAAAGTTAGCCGGGATCTTTAGCTGACCTATTCGCTTACAATGTGACAAAACAGGGACAGTTCCTTCCCAAGGGCACCATTTGATCATCAGCCGCCCTATCCCACAGCACCTAGTCTTCTGCTTCTTTGGTTGCCCTCCTGGCAATATTGGTAGAGTCAATGCCATTGGTCCCCTAGCAGTCAGAGAGTCTACCTAAGTTACTGTATAAAGGACAATAGAGGCCAACGAAGACAGTGGAGGTCAATGAAGACAATGGAGGCCCATGAAGACAACGGAGGCCAATGAGGACAATGGAGCCAAAGAGGAACTGACTAGAAAAAAAGGGGGGGGGGAAGGGTAACAATGTTATTGCTGTTGTTGGGTGTCATTGAGTTGATTTTGACTCATAGCAACCCCATGTGACTGAGTAGAAATGCTCCATAGGATTTTCTTGGCTATAATCTTTATGGGAGCAGATATCCAGGTCTTCCTCCTGCAGAGCTGCTGAGTGGGTTCTAACTGCCAACCTTTCAATTAGCAATGGAGCACTTAACCTTGGCACCACCAGAGCTCCTTAGGATAGTAATAAAAAAAAAAAAAACAGCTAATGTTTGTTGAGCGCTTATTATGTGCCAGACATGTTCTAAGTGCTTTGCGTGCCTTGGTCTCTATCAAGCTGCAGGTAATGGGGAGGCATTGTTACCTGTGAGGAGACTGGGCACAAAGGAGTTAAGCCATGGGACCAAAGTCAGATGGTTAGTAGACAGTAGAGATGGGATTTGAACCAGAATCAACTAGACAGCACTGGGTTTGGGGTAACCTGTTTCCTATAAACTGGAATCGACTCAACAGCAACTAGTTTGGTTTTGGTTTAATCCATCTCCCAACCCTGCCCCTGGATGCTGCATGCTCCCTGAGTGTAGTGTGGGAAGGGAGACGGAGCCAAGCCACGTTCTGCCAAGTTTCAAGTCCTTCTTCAAGGCAGCACTAATGGAAAAGCTACAAGGCAGCAGCCTGCTGTAGAGCAGATTTCAAAACCCTTGAATAATGTCCATGCCCCCTTTGTCTCTACCCTTCGCCTGGACTCCACTCCCACCCTACAACCTGGCCTCCAGAGCGTCTGCCCCACCTGCTGCCATACTGCGGCTTCTCCCCAATTACAACAAGGCTGGCAGGGGTCAGGAGCCATTTGTTTTCAATTGCACTGCACACACTCACCTCCTTCTTCATGATTTCGTAAGAGATGGGAGGGAGAAATGTGGGGCTGGGGAGATTTTAAAAATCATTCCCTCTGCTTCGTACCACCCTTTCCTCCCCACTGAGAGCATGAACCCCAAGGGGATATTACAGTGGGTAAGGGACTGGGGCTTTCCACTGGGGGGTGGGAGGAGGAGGAGAAAGAGAGGGAAGGGAAAGGAGAGGAGGGAGAAAATGGGGACGATAAAGGGAGGAGAGAAAGGAGAGGAGAGGGAGGAGGGGGAAGATGAAGGGAAGGGAGGAAGAACAGGGAGGGGAAGAGGAGGTGGAGGAAGGACAGAATGGGAGGAAGAGGAGCAGAGAGGTAGAGGAAGATGAAGGGGAGGAAGGAGAAGAGGAAGAGGGAAGGAGAAGGGGAGGCAGACCTAAATATATATATATAATATATATATATATATATATATATACATACACATATATATATTCTGTTGCTATGGAGTCAATTCCAACTCATGGCAATCCTATAGGACAGAGTAGAACTGCCCATAGGGTTTCCAAGGCTGTAATCTTTACAGAAGCAGACTGCCACATCTTTCTCCCACAGAGTGGCTGCTGGGTTCGAACCGCCATCCTTTCAGTTAGCAGCCGAGCTCTTAATTACTGCACCACCAGGGCTCCTTGGGGGAGGTAGAGACAGTGAAAAAGGAGGGTGGAGGAGGAAGAAGGCAGGGAAAAGGAGGGAGGGGGAAGAAGACAGGAGGGAAGTGGAAGGGGAAGGAGACAAGAGGGAAGGGGGGAGAAGAAAAAGAGGGAAGGAAGGGGGAGAGGAGAGAGGAGGAGGAGGAGGGGAAGACAGAGGAGGGGTAGGCTGAGGAGAAAAGAGAATTGGAGAGAGGGGAAGGAAGGAGGAGATGAAAGGGAGGAAGAAGAGGAAGGGGAGAGAGAAAAGGAGGGGAAGAGGAAGGGGGAGGGAACATGAGAAAGGAGGAGGGATAGAAGAAGGGGGTGGAGGAAGAGGAGGGGGAAGGAGAGAGGGAGGAAGGGCAGGAGGAGAAGGGGGGGGAGGAAAAGGTTGCCTCCTCAAAGGAAGAGCCTTTTCCCATGGAAATGCGCCATGGCTGGTGACCATTAGCATCCCCAGGCATAATGAGGGTTCAGCCTATTGTCATGCAAATGAATTCAGATGACAACACTCTCTCCTGGACAACGTGCCCCAGCACAAGGAAGTTTCTCACACTGCCTCCGCCAATCCTCAGCGGCCTCCACACCATCTTTCATTAATTATTTTTCTCCCTTCACTCCTGCAAGGCTTGTTTGTGGCTACATGCCCCTTCCCTTCCCAGCTGCTGTGGCTGCTTTTCATTCTGGAGCCATTGACATCACCCAGATAAACAAGAAATTTTTTGTGTGTAATTTTTTTTAAGTAAATAAAAACTAGAGGAAAATCCTCATTGCAGGTCAATACAGAAAAAGAAGATTTTGGCTACAGAGAGGCGCTGAGTCCTTGGAAGCTTCTAGGGGGCAGAGCCCCTCTTTTTCCTGTTCCCCATTTGGTAAGAATATCTAAGCAGCTTCACTTCTCCCCACTTGTCTTGTTGGTCATTCAGGGCCTGATAAGATGGATTCTTCAAGGATGTCTATAAAGAGGGTGACTCCTCCTTACCATAAAAAAAAAAAATTTTTGGCCAAAAACCTCTCACTCCAGCCCACTGTCCAAGTGCTCCCACTTGTCCAGCCTGAAGCCAAGTCTTACCCTGTAGAGAGTTCTAGTCAACCCTAAGCCAGAGCATAACGATGGTAAACCTGGTGGCTACGGACAAAGCCAGAAGGGTGTGGGTGCAGAGCTACAGCTCATTCAGGCTGTGGCAGGGTCTCTGTAGTCCTCTTTCAACTCCTGGGCTCCTGGGTGTCTAGGCAGCCTGTCCCCACCCCTCCCCTAGCCCAAGGGTCTGATCCTGCTGCCTAAATTAAGAGCTGGCCCTCTCACTTACTTACTGATCCAGAACTAAAAAAACTTGTTCTGTACACAGCATAGCAGAGTGGTTAAGAGCACAGTTCTGGAGTCCAAAGGCCAAGTTTGAATCGTGCCACTGCCTCTTTTCTAGCTGTCTGACCTTGGGCAAGTCAGTTACTCACTGTATGTCTCAGTTTATCCTTTGTACAGAGGGTATACCCATAGGTCTCCTAGGGAAGGAGGCCTGGTGACCTAATGGTTAAGTGCTTGGCTGCTAATCAAAAGGTTGGTGGTTCCAACCGTCCCAGCAGCTCGGCAGGAGAAAGACCTGGCAATCTGTTCCTGTAAAGACTACAGCCTAGAAAACCCTGTGGGGCAGTTCTATTCTGTTACGTGGGGAAACTACGAATCGAAATCAACTTGACAGCACCTAAACCTATTGCCATCGAGTCAATTCCGACTCATAGCGACCCTATAGGACAGAGTTGAACTGCCCCATAGGGTTTCCAAGGAGTGGCTTGTGGATTCAAACTGTGGACCTTTTGATTAACAGCCTGAGCCCTTAACCAGTGCACCACCAGGGCTCCCACAGGGCTGTTAAAAACCCCTTGCCATCTAGTCAATTCCGACTTATAGCGACCCTATAGGACAGAATAGAGCTGCCCCATAGGGTTTCCAACGAGCGGCTGGTGGATTCGAACTCCCAACCTTTTGGTTAGCAGCCTGAGCTCTTACCCACTGCACCACCAGGGCTCCCACCGGGCTGCTAGGATAATTAAACACATGAAATACTTGTAAAGCACTGAAAACGATGCCTGGCACATTGTAAGCACTTTGGATACATGTTAACGTGCATCATGAATTCACATACTGGACTTTTTCTTTGGCTTACCTGGCTAACTAACTGCTTTGCAATTCAACTGAACCGCTTGCTCTACTGCTCCCAATCCTCCAGGCAGCTCTGTCCTGGTTTCTCTTACTCCCCAAAACACTTGTGACAATAACATGCATATTGGCATGCAGCAGTGCTAACACAGAAAGAATGCATCCAAGGGACTCCCCTTGCTCTCTAACAGTCGACATTACCACCATGCATCTGAGTAGCCGGGTGAGGAAAGACGTGGGCGGGGATGGACATCTTGGAAATCAACTTCAGATTAAACATGATCTGAACAACAGACAGGCTTTGTAGCCAGACACAAATTATGTGCAAATCATATGCAAACCTGGATGTAAATACTTTGGGCGTGGGGAGAAAATCCTTGAGGAGACATTCCCATTCCCTTCTCCCCTACTTTCCAAGCTGCATTTTGCTTTCTGATTGGTTGGTTTAGAATTAATTATGAAGACTCGAATGTGCCTATAGTTTTCAAACCTGCTGCCGTTGAGTCGATTTCAACTCATAGCGACCCTATAGGACAGATTAGAACTGCCCCATAAGGTTTCCAAGGAGCTGCTGGTGGATTGAACTGCCACATTTTGGTGAGCAGCCAGAGATTTTAACCACTGTGCCACTAGTGCTCCTCCTGGTTGTATGGGTAAGCAAAATTCAAGTGGAACTTGTTGGCTGGATACAAGAATCCCAAAGGTGAATACGTGTTAGAGAGGCATCAACCATAGAAGAGGCTACTGCTTGTCCTCCCCAGTCAGCACTGCCTAGGGGTTCAGAGTGAGGACCAGTGGTTAGCAACCAGGGATGATTTTGCTTCCCCTGCCCCAGGGACCATTTGGCCATGTCTGGAGACATTATTGATTGTCATCACTGGGAGCAGGGAGTATGCTACCAGCCTCTAGGGGATAGAGGCTAAAGATGTTGATAAATAAACGTCTTATAATGCATAGGACAGCCTCCTTTCCTCTGAACACTTCCTCGGGCACAAAGCATTGTCTTAGTCATCTAGAGCTGCTGTAACAAAAATACCACAAGTGGAAGGCTTTAGAAAACAAATTTATTCTCTCATAGTCTGGGAGGCTGGAAATCCAAATTCATAGGGCCAGCTCCAGGGAAAGGCTTTCTCTCTCTGTCGGCTCTGAGAGATGGTCCTTGTCATCAACCTTTCCTTTGTCTAGATGCTTCTCTGTGCAGAACCCAGAGTCCAAATATGGGCTTTGCTCTCAATGCTGCTTTCTTGGTGGTATGAGGCCCCCTTGTCTCTCTGCTCTCTTTTCTCTTTTTTATCTCAAAGGAGATTGGCTCAAGACACAATCCAATCCTGTAGACTGACTCCCTCCTCATCAACATAACTGCCATTAAGTCCGTGTTATCAGCATCATAGAGACAGAACTTACAACATGTGGGAAAATGGCATCAGATGACAACACAGTAGATAATCACACACTACTGGGAATCATAGCCTAGTCAAGCTGACAGATATTTGGGGGGACATGATTCAATCCATGACAAGTGTCAGTTGTGCTGAAGATGAGAAACCCTGGTGTGGGCTATAGACACAGACTGCCCAAAGCCCATCCCAGCTCTTTCTCTCAAGAGCTGTGCAACGCTGGGAAAGCTAGTCAGGATCTCGGGCCTCTGCTTCTTCATCTGTAACACGGAAACCATGATGATAATAGAAGCATGCAGACCACACGGTAGCGGAAAGGATTCTGTGGGTGCATGTAGACAAATCTCTTAGACGAGCATCTGCCACATGCTCTTGTTGTTGGGTGCCATCAAGTTGATTTTGACTCATAGCAACCCCACGTGACAAAGTAGAACTGCCCCATGGGGTTTTCTAGGCTGTAATCTTTAGCGGAGCAGATTGCCAGCTCTTTCTTCCATGGAGCTACCAGGTGGGCTTAAACTGCCAACCTTTCTGTTAGCTGCCGAGTGCTTAACTGTAGCATCACCGGGGCTCCTTTGTTTGCAACATAGTAGGTGCTATATGGAAGGGGTCATCAGGGTTATCACTGTGGGCAAAGTCAGTCCACTTCGTACCTCAGTATCTGGTCTTCAGACAAACCATGTCTCTCCCCAGAACTCAATTTATTTCTACTCAGGATTATCAGAGATGGGAAACTTCTGGAAAATTTTGGAACTATAAAAAACAGCCATGATGTGTATGCGTGACTAAAGAAAGACTTTTGGGAATTTTACAATTATGTAATGCTGTTCTTACATGGCCCCCTGGGAAGCTCCAAATCCCTTTGAAGGGTTAAGGATTAGAAAGACAAGCGTGCTGTGAAGACTTGATTGATCCATGAGATTGGAGTGCTGGGCATGATTTTTAAACTGGAAATGGGTGAGGGGCAGTGGGGCTGGAGAATGACCTCCATGAGGCATGACATCGGCCATCGGCCACAGTGGGATAAATTCTGGAATCGAGGCCTCTTCCCACTGTCCCACCCTGCTCCCCATCGGCTTTGATGCCCACCCAGAGGAAGGAGAGAGGGTCCCTTCTCATTTCAAAGCCCTAACGTCTCCTCCTGGATTCTGAATCCCACCTTTCACAACTCTGCCATTTTTACTCTTTCTCTGTGTGACAAAAGCTGAACACACACTGCAGTTCAGCTGCCCTGTGTTGAAATGCCAGCTCTTCTCTTTACAGCTGTGTGTCCTTGGGCAAGTTACTAAAGTCCGCTGAAGCCTGGGTTTCCTCACCTCCAGAACTAGTTCTCAGCCAGAAGTCAGATCCTTGCTAGATTGTGAATGTTTAATAAAGAATCTGTTTAAGGTTACCCCCATCAAAAGATTTTCAGCTTTCATAGCTACTTCTAGAACACCTTCAAGAGCTAAAGGAATAAATATCTAATGGGAGAATTCTCAGAATAATGACAGGCAATGGAACAAATCTGTTTGGCCTATCCCTCTTCTTCCTTCATCCTGACGTTGTTCACAACACTCCTTCTTCCAGTCTGAAAACAGCCCCGCCACCTGAGGATGTCTCAGTGAGAATCATCAGTAAGCAACCTAAGGAAGTCCCTGGATAGTGCAAATCGTTAACTGCTAACTGAAAGGTTGAAGGTTTGAAGCCACCCACAGGTTCCTTGGAAGGAAGGCCTGGAGATCTACTTCTGAAAAATCAGCCATGGAAAATCCTATGGAAGGAATAGGAGGAGGAAATAGAATGTGTGGTTAGTTGCCTCCATGAACAACTGCCTCCTTTGCCAGGAAACCAGAAGAACTGGTTGGTGCCCAACTACAGCTACTGAACATTTTGATCCAACATTCCGTAGGAGAATCCTGATCAAAAGGAGAAAAATACAGAATTTCAAATTCTGATGGAACCCAGGCTTTCTGGATCCATGGAGGCTAGATGAAACCCCAAAACTATTGTGCTAAGATATTCTTTAAACTTTAAACCAAAAAATAGCCTCTGAAGTCTTCTTGAAACCAAACAATAGCTTAACTAGTTAAGAATGCCTGCCTTGAGCATTGTGCTCTTTTAAGAACTGTCTATATGGGATCAAATTGACAACATCAACTCAAAAGATTAGATAGGAAACTTAGGGAGCAGTGAGTTTGTGTTAATGGAGGAAGAACAATTCGAAAAAGGAGGGTGAGAATGGGGGCAGAATTTGAAGAATCTGATCAATGTCCCTGCAATGTGCATGGAGTCATTGTTGAATTGGTGTATGTTCTGCTGTGTATATTCTCAACAACATCAAGCAATAATAAATTTTTTTTAAATTCCGTTGAGCACAGGTCTCCTCTGATACACATGGTGTCGTCATGAGTTGGAACGGCTCAATGGCAACTGGTAGGGAAGATAAGAGGATTTACTGGAGCTAGAGTGTGTATGCTCTTACAGTTCCTCTTGTCTGAGTTCTTACTCGGTCCAGGGCCTCAAAATGACTTCCCGGAGTCTGCAATAAGAAAAAGCTAAGTCCAGAAGCTGAACACGTCAAGCTCTACACAGCCGCTAGATCTCACGTACTGTGACGTTCTTTCTCTTCGTTCTCATTCTCTCTCACACACACAGTCTCCACCCTTCAGGGTCTCCCCACAGTTCAGGTTTTCTCCCCCATATTGCCCTTTTTCTTTCATCCTTTCTCTTCCTTTCTTTCCTCTATCTCTCCTAGATTCTCTTGTGGAAAGATGCTGGAAGTACAGGAGGCGGAGCAAGGACTGAGTTGGGAGGCTTGCTTCACTCTGTGGAAATGAACAACCTTGACCTCTCTTCCTAGTAAAGGTCTCCAGGATTTCTGTGGCTTCACTGGATTCAGCAAAGGACTTAAATCGGGCTGTCCTTCTCCCTCTTCCAGGAGCATGCTGCCCAGGGAAAGAATCATTTTCAAAAATCATTGCATTACCAAAATGTCCTTTTCCCAAAGCCAGCCTTCTGCATCCCCCTCTTTCTTCTACCCCTCTCCCAACTCCCATTTCATAGGTAGGGGGCCACAGACATGGCCTGTGTCTCTTGCTGCCTCCAGTCCCACAAAGAGAATGCAGGGTCCCCTGCAAACAAAGAGAAAGAAAGGAACAGTGGAATTTAGCCCATTTCGTTCACATTTGTTGCCTGGTTCTCATTTAGTCTGAGATTTCCAGTGGTCCCATTGCCCGCTCTCTTTGGGGATCTGTGCCTGTTGAACACTGTTAGTTTTCACAGATGCTCCCTTGTCCCATCAACAAAGACGGATGGTTGGACCCCCTGGCCGCCTTCCACATGACTTCATTTGCAAAGTCCAGGAGAAAAGGCTGAGCACCACATCACATCCCTTATCAACGTGGGGATGGATGGGGAAGACTCACTAGACAGAACAAGGGAAGACAACTCTGAGGGCAGGTCTTCCATCAAATGGCTCCTGCTTTTGACTTGGCTCGCAGCATAATACATCTCACCACGCCTGCCAATTGCCCGGCAGGGGAGTGGGGGGGCCGATGGTGAGGGAGGGAAAAGCAAGGCATCACTCAAGCTGCTAGCACTTGGCCCGCCATTCCTGTCTGTGCGAGGCTGCGCTTCTCTGCCCTCATCATTCACTTCTGCGAGGTGTCACAGTGTGAAGGGCCGAGGCATGCTTCCTCATGGTTTCCCTAATCCTCCGGTGTTCAGTAACATATGCATTCCCTCCCTCACCCACAACACAGTCTTGGCAGGTCTTCCACCAACATCTGTTGCCCCAGGCCTGCCACATGCAAGCTTCCCCCTTCATCAAATGACAGGGCCAGTAGGTGAAGCTCCTCTCTTCCTTCGCCTTCTGCCAGCTCGCAGCTTGGGGTCCCAGGGTCCAGCCCTTTAGCGTCAAACAAGCACCAAAGAGGCCAAGAGGCAAAGGCAGCCCGGAGAGTGTATCACCAGAGACATCTTCCTCCCAGCCTCCATCCAAACAACACCCGCCAGGGTGACCTCCTAGACAACATCAGTAATTTGTCTTGGAGATCCGCCATACCTACAGCAAACACAGGAAGGATTAGAACACAACATATGCCACACAGCAACAGAAACACACAAAGGTCCTGCCTGAGTCTGAAGGATTATTGAGGGGGAGGAGAGAGAGACAGTGAGTGGGAAAGACGAATGTTGAATAAGAGAAACCCCATTTATTCCTCCAGGACTGAAAGGAAATGGATGCTTCTGAACTGGGTGTGTTAAGGTCAAATCCGATAGGGGCTTGGAGTTGCAGCCGTTTTAAAGCCCACTGGTGACAGATGTGAACTTTTGCCAAATTCAGCCACAAAATAGGATCAAAGGAAGCTGAAAAACAACAACAACTGGGGCTCCCTAGCTCAAGTTTTTTGCTGCCCTTGGAATGTTAGCCAGTGGACCCAGTCAGGAAGTGGAAGAAAGACAAGGAAGGGATAAATGAAAATGTGTTGGAGGGAGAGAAATGTCTAGAAGCCAGCCTGATGCCTTGAAGATCTGGGGTATTCTCCATTTCAGCAAGAAAGCAGAAAACCCTAACCAGGGTGGAGAGTAAGCAGAATTCTGCAACTTAGAGAGGAAGTCTCTTGACTTTCTAAGAAGGAGAACAGACACGGTGTGTGAATGAATGCATCTTAAACGTGAATGGGATAGTAGAGCGTTGGGTTTGAGATCGGGAGCTTTGAGGCCATGTTGTTGTTGTTGATTGGTTGCTGTCGAGTCAGTTCTGACTCATGGCAACCCCATGTGTGCAGATTGCCAGGCCTTTCTTCTGAGGTGACTCTGGGTGGGTTCAAACTGCCAAATTTTTGGTTAGTAGCTGTGCACTTAACCATTTAGAATTTCTACCTTAAAAAAAAACCTTAGGGGAGATAAAATCAAAATTACTGTACTGTATTCAACAAGTCTAATCTCTAAGAGCCTCTATCACATGACGGTAAGTTGCAAATAAAAATTGTGTTGTACAAACATGTATGAATTTCAAATTCATCACTCTTCACACCGAAAGCCAGGCTCAGTAACACATTGGTGAAGATAGAAGACTTAACTAAAGTAACACAAATAATTGTCTTGAGAAGAAAAATACCCCTCAAACACAGTTAACACATTTGCTAATACTTTCTAGTTGTAGCCGTTTTCTAACTTGATCTTTATGCAATAAGGATAGTTAGAAACATCAGACACAATTTAATTATCTGGTTGACTCTACTACCGAAGAAATATTACCTCTTTTGCCACCTCTCCTCCAAAATGACTCCCTACCATGACTGTATAATCCAAAGACCTACAAATCTCAGCTACTTTTTGGCCCAGCTCCACGTAGACTGACTTCCCAGGTGTCAGGCCGCAGTCGTATTGATGGTCTGTGGGAAAGGAGATATGCTATGATCACTAATTCCAGGGCAAAGTCTCTTTACACCAGACACTCCATCCACCAACAAATGTTCCCAGCTGTGGGGAAGAAGATGGGGGCCCTGATGAAGGAAGACCTGCACTCCCCATGGGAGGAAGAGGTCGTCATCTACCGGCTGGCTATAGCCTTCTGTGGTGCTGCCTGCAGACAGGAAGTGGATGCCTCCCCACAGAAATATGCCCAAGGCCAGCTGCGTGCACCTCAGCAACACAGTGCATCAGCCTCAGAGGTTGGGGCTCACTTTACGCAGTCTCTGACCTCATGGCTTAACAGAGATCTTTGTGGTAGGGGTCAGAGGTAAAGGGGGGTATGTTTGAAAGGAAATCTCTCATTTTAGAAAAAAAATTAAACAGTTTAATTGAATGAATGCAATAGTGCTCTGCTTTTTTGGATGTTTGTTTGCTTGTTTTTTGCTTAATGCTGTAGAGTTGATTCTAACTCATGGTAATCCCATGTGTGTCAGAGTAGAACTGTGCTTCATAGGCTCCTTTTTCAGAAGTAGATTGCCAGGTCTTTCTTCCAAGGCACCTCACACCTCTAACCTTTTGGTTAGCAGCTGAGTGCATTAACTATTTGCACTATCCAAGGACTTGTGGTTCTTGTGGTTCTTAGACTTTTTCAAATATAGCAACAGAAGATTATCTATGATAGGCATAGCAAATAAGTTTCAATTCATCTCAGCAACCAACTCTGATGGGTTGGCAGTAGATGTCTGAAGCATTCTACTAAACTGGATTGTGAAACCATAAACCAGTTGCCTATGATTGATTAGCAATGTCTGCCATGAGTGTGGGTGGAAGTTGTCAGTGAATGACCAGCAATGTCTGCCATGAGTACGGCATACAGTGGCTGTGCTGGGTGTGCCTTGGATACTACAAAATAAAATCCCTAGTTTCTTGATACGGCTTTGCCAAGGAATCTTTGAAAAGGTTTTTTTTGTTTGTTTGTTTTTTGTTTTTCAATTTAACTTCTGGGGCTCCATTTCTATTTTCTTAGGCTACGGAAGGGTGAGGAGAAGGAATTTTTTTTTTTTTAATATTTGAATGAACTGGTATCTGAAATCAGTTTTTATTTATACCTATTAAAGCAAGAATGGGAACTCTGCTATAAAAATACCAGGTCCAGTCTTCGACAGTTAAGTGAAAGCTGATTTCTACCTCTGTAACAGATTTTTATTTTTGCCAACCTTAAATAATTTATCAGTAAGATTGGCTGTCCAGCCACTTAACCTACCCTTACCCATGGGCATCTTTGCATTAGCACTTGATTCTGAAACCTTACCATCGAAGGCTGAGTGAGGTGCAGGACCTCACCAGGGAAACAGGTACCTTCTCAGCAAGTGATGTTAAAGATGTGGTGTTGGTGGGGTGGGGCAGGAAACAAAAGAGTTGTAGTTTACATTGCCTGAGCTAGATCAAAAGACCTTTCTGTGAACTCCCGAAACTATTGCCCTGAGATAATCTTTAAGCCTTAATCTAAATATATCCCCTGAAGTCTTCTTAAAATCAAACAATAGTTTAACTAGTAAAAAATGTCTGCATTAAGCATTAAGCTCTTTTAAGCATTGTCTATATGAGGTCAAGGAAACCCTGGTGGAGTAGTGGTTAAGTGCTACAGCTGCTAACCAAGAGGTCAGCAGTTCGAATCTGTCAGGCACTCTTTGGAAGCTCTACGGGGCAGTTCTACTCTGTCCTATAGGGTCACTATGAGCCAGAATGGACTCGACGGCAACAGGTTTTTTTTTTTCTTATAGGATCAGAGTGACAATTGCCACTTGAAAGATTAGATAGGAACCTTACCAAAAAAAAAAAAAACAAACCCAGTGCCGCCAAGTCGATTCCGACTCATAGCGACCCTGTAGGACAGAGTAGAACTGCCCCATAGAGTCTCCAAGGAGCGCCTGGCGGATTTGAACTGCCAACCCTTTGGTTAGCAGCCATAGCACTTAACCACTATGCCACCAGAGTTTCCATAGGAACCTTAGGGGGCAGAAATTTTATGTTAATGGGGGAAGAACAACTCAGAAAAGGAACGTGAGAATGGTTGCACAACCCAAAGAATATAATCAAAGTCACTGAATTATGCATGTAGAAATTGTTGAATTGGTGTATGTTCTATTGTGTATATTCTCAACAACAAAATTAAAAAAAAAAAAATACCTCCGTATGTCTTGGACCTGTCTATCTATATCTCTCTGTCTCTCTCAGATCTTTGGAAGTCTCCACCATCTTTCAAGATATAAGCCCGAGGAAGGGAGGAAGACATAACCCTGAACTATTTCCCATGGTTCCTTCTACAAGGAAGATGAGGGAGAAGGGAGATATTCCAAAACTATGAATGAAATCAGAATTTGGAACACAAGGGAGATTGTATTGGCTTTACTTAGAAATACTTGATTGTTTTTCCTGGTCTACATTTTCAGATTGGCTTTTGTTGTCCTGATCAAAGGTACGGATATAACTAGTGCTTTTCACATCCTCCATCTTCTTGCCTTGAATTGCAGGTGTGATGCCTGGAGCTGCAGAAGCCACTTTGTGACCATAAGGCTACATTCAGGAGGATGAAAAGCCAACAAATTAAGTTAAAGCAAGGGAACATAAAAAAATAGAAGAAACAGACTTGGGGATCACCACTGGCTGCTGTTATGGATTGAATTGTGTCTCCCAAAAATGCATGTCAATTTGGCTGGGCCATGATTCCCAGTATTGTGTGATTGTCCACCATTTGGTCATCTGTTATGGTTTTCCTATCTGTTGTAAATCATACTTCTATGATGTTAATGAGGCAGGATTAGAGGCAGTTATGCTAATGAGGCAGGACTCAATCTAAAAGATTAGGTTGTGTTCTAAGTCAATCCCTTTTGAGATATAAGGAGAGAAGCAAGCAGAGAAACAGAAGGGCCTCATACCATCAAGAAAGCAGCGCCTGGAGCAGAGCGGGTGCTTTGGCTCCTAGACCAGAGAAAATTTGATGACAAAGACCTTCCTCCAGAGCTAACAGAGACAGAAAGCCTTCCCCTGGAGCTGACTCCCTGAATTTGGACTTCTAGCCTACTGGACTGTGAGAGAATAAACTTCTGTTTGTTATAGACATCTACTCCTGGTATTTCTGCTATCGCAGCACTAGATGACCAAGGCAAGTGCTGAACAAGTCCTGCCCTCCCAAGCTCCAGACTTCTTTGTGAAGCAGTTAAATACCTTTCATTTTTAAACCACTGTTATCTGAGTTTAGTTATTTGCCACCTAAAGGATTTCTGACACGATGGTTTACGTTACTAGTACAATTTGTTTTCTTTTAGGCATTGGACCTGTACTGATTTCCAGAACTGCCTTAAATTGGACCTTAAAAAAAAAGACTGTTAATGATGTAATTATAAATTGTCCAAGAGGCCGGAAAGAAAAATTGTGTCATGCCAGCTAGTATAAATGGGGGCTTGGGATGAGGACCTATAAGGAGAGGAAACCCAGAATTTCAGCCTGGTTGACTTTTCTACCATATTCTAGATGAGAAAGCAGCCTTAGGCCATCAGCCACGTTCTTCTAAATAGAGCATTTCCCAAAGCTGTGCCCTTGGTGTCAAAATCTCTGAGACTTGAATCAGAGACAGGGCCCATGTGTACACATACCCTCCGCCCATGTTCAGCTTACCTGGCAGCCAGCCTCTAAGTGAGTCCCCAGCACCTGTGTTAATCATTTGGAAGGCATGAATCCTGCCTTTCTCTACACACCACTCCTACGAACAACCCAGCAAACTGCTGTGGCTCTGGATTTCAGTGTCCCGGTGTATGGCCAGCATCATGCCATGTTTTCATCCTTTCCCACAGAGCCTTGAGGCACCGCCATCAAAGTGGTCAGGAAGGGCTTGGCATGGGCTGGGAAGACCAGATATCACTCTTGTTTGCCTGGGGACGACCAGCCAAGAATGCAAAAAGGAATCTCCTCACATCCTGATTGAGCCAATTAAAACCATATGTAGACCATCCTGCTGCTGCTTTTCCTATACACTCTCAGAAACAACTTGTGGGGAGAACGAATAGGGTTAACAAGACGGGAATACTGCTTTAGTCTCTGCTCTGTGCCTGGCACCGGGCTGGTAAAAAACAAACAAACAAACGGTTGCCATCCAGTGGATTCCAACTCATGGCAAGCCCACGTGGGTCAGAGTACAACTGTGCTCCATAGCGTTCTCAATGGCTGATTTTTCCGAAGTAGACAGACAAACCTTTCTTCCGAGGCTCCTCTGAGCGGACTCGAAACTCCAGTCTTTCCGTTAGCAGCTGAGCGCATAAACCATTTGCACAACCCGGGGACTCACGGTGCTTGTAGGTACTTTCGTATGTATTATCTTATCCAATACTTGCAAGAATTCTATAACCTAGGGGATATTTGTCCCCATTTTACAGATGAGGAGGTAAGGCTCAGAAAGAGCAGGTGATATGTCTGAGGTCCACAGCCAAGCGTGTACGTCAGAGATACGGGTGAACGATAAACGTTAATGCAACCATTGGTATTCACCCATGTCTGGGTGCATCTCTACATTTCCCAGACTTCTTTGCAATTGGGTTGGTCATGTCACTGATTCCAGGGGTGTAGACAGAAGTGGTACACGCCGCTTCTCGGCTGGACCCTGAACACATCTTGCACAATCTCTTCTATTCTTGTCCCCATGACTGGAAGCAAAGTCTCCACGATAGCTGAGCCACAAGACAAAAGGAGCCAGGACCTTGGAGTCCCCACTCAGAGGAGACAGCTGGCGACATTTTGGATTATGCTATCAATATTCTTGAGTTGATTTGTTGCGGAAGCATAATCTAAGCTACCCTGGCTTATATAAGGTCATGTTTCAAAGAAGGTCCATGACATACCACTCTATGCTATAGCATAGCAGGCCAGTCTTTGAACCAGTGGGAACAAACACTATTCAGGTTCATCACGGCCAGTACAATAACCAAGCAAGTGAAACTACCCCAGAATGAATTCAAAAGACAGGTTATGACCTCTGGAGGTATAATTTCCTTTTTTGCCTCCTGTGTTCACCTGGCCCAGCACTCAGACATAACAGAATCTAGAAAATCCGCATGGAATCTAATCTAGTTGGCCTCAGGTTGGGCTCGAACTTGGTGTAACATTGCGTTGTTGTCAGGTGCTGTTGAGTCAGCTACGTACCTACGTACCACAGTATAAAACACTGCCTGGTCCTGCACCATCCTCACAATTGTTGCTATGTTTGAGCTCATTGTAGCAGTCACTGTGTCAATCTATCTAGTCCAGGGTCTCTCCCTCTTTTTCACTGACCCGCTACCAAGCATGATGTCCTTCCCCAGGGCAGGGACTTGTTCCTCCTGATAACATGTCCAAAGCGCATGAGACAAAGTCTTGCCATCCTTGCTTCCAAAGAGCATTCTGGCTGTACTTCAAAAAAAAAAAAAAAAAAATTTGTTTTTTTTTCTTCCAAGACAGTTTTGTTTGTTCTTCTGGTTGTCCTTGGTGTGATACAAAAAAAACAAACCTATTGCGTCGAGTCGATTCCCACTCATAGTGGCCCTACGGGACAGAGTAGAACGGCATGCCCCATAGGGTTTCCAAGGAGCACCTGGTGGATTTGAACTGCCGACCTTTTGGTTAGCAGCTGTAGCTCTTAACCACTATACCACCATGGTTTCTGGAAACCCACTGCCATTAAGTACGACTCATAGCCAGTAAATTCCTCCTGAGGACCATATCTCAATTTCTCCTTTTTTTCAGGGTAAGTACAGTAAAGCCCAGAGTTCTCTCTCTAATGCATCCTAAAGGTACGTGGAATCTGCACCCCAGACACTGGGTAGAGTGAAAAGGAAAGGAGACCCAAAAATCTATGTTATTGGTAGAAATGATTTTAAAAACCATCTTCTTGTCCAACTTCAGTATCTTGTGACTGTTGTATATATTCCATCCAGGTTGAGCTAAACCCTGAGAAGCCAAACGAGTGATTATCCCAAGAAGATGAACTTTTATTAAGGAAGTGTCAAAGAAAGGTGGAGAGATGGATTAGTGGGCTGGAAAGGGGCTAGAGGCTGCCGGTGAAAAGCAACAAAGATTCAGAGAAGAGGATTTTGTACCCCTGCCCCTCATTCCTATTATGTAGCATCTTCCATGGTATGTGACTGTTGATAAATATTCATTGGGAGGGAGGAACGACCTAAAGTAATGCAAATCACATGCAAAACAAGATGTAAATTGGAGCCATTCTATGAAGTCAATAGGTGAGGTACTATGCATATTAAAAGTACAGGGCAATACAGCTCTAAAAGACCCAGAAGAGGCCCCTAATACTAGTGGGAGACCTTCCATTCCAAAAGGAATCTAATAGTCAAAGGGAGAACATTTTTGCCAAAGAATGTCACCAAGCATGGTGCAGGGACAGTGAGGCACGAACAGAAAGAGAAAAACAGAAACAGGGACTACTGCTTGCTCTCCCTACCCCTCCCCAGACTGTATTCAAAACAAGTTCTCCTTCATCGCCTTCCCATACTGATCAGACCTGATAATGATTGATTGGTCAAACCCACTGAGTGACAGGGAGGCTGACTGATCCACTTGTACATTAGCCACGCTATTCAGGATGGCTCCCACAAGGCTTCCAACAAAAGAGCAAGGGACACAGAGAGAGAACCAGTAAGGCTGGTCACTTTGAACTCACTGGCCCCCGACACAAGACATCTCTCCAGGCTTTTGTGTCCCCTGAAAACTCTCTTCCCATTGAGTGCTGCATGCATGGGTGTCTTGCCCGGATTTGCACTCATCTGCAGAAATGCAGAAAGTACAGGGACCATACACACACATGCGCACTTCTTGCCCCAGCTATCCTAAGAGAGCCGCAGGAGGGTTTGACCATCCGGACTGCTCTCGGCCAGAGAAGGTCACAGGCTGTTGCTGATTGGAGCCTGCCACTATGTTTGCTTTCTGTGCCCCCATCGACCTCCTGACAGGACAGAGGGACATGGAAATAAGTCAGGGGTGACCCTTCTGGTGACCCATAGCCTTGCCAGCCAACTACTGATTGCAACCTTCTGGCTTCAGAAACGGCTTTTAATTCAGGCCTTCTGGTTGCACCAAGGCTGGAGCTCTGCTGAGGCTGGCTGTGGTAAATGAGGCTCTGCTCCAAGGCTCCATGCACTCTCCCCAGATATGAGACAACGCCAGGTTGGTAGGAGAGGGGTGGAAGGTATGAAAGGAAGGACCCAAGGTAAGGGGACACAGAGGAGGAGAAGTTTCTAATTGCTCAGCTAACGGAGGGCCTCCTTTTGGGAATACACTTTTGTTAACCCCAGTATCAGAGTCCCTGGGTGGTGCAAACAGTTAAGATGCTGGGCTGCTAACCAAAAGGTTGGAGGTTCAAGTCCATGCAGAAACTCCTTGGAAGAAGGTCCTGGTGACCTACTTCTGAAAAAAATCAGCACTTGAAAACCCTATGGAGCGCAGTTCTACTCTGACACACATAGGGTTCCATAAGTTGGAGCTGGCTTGATGGCAACCGGGATCTCCAGTATTACGCAGTTATCCATGCAAGTCTCGGTGTTTTTCAGCCATGGATGCAAACACTGAGCATCTGGACTCATAAAATCCCTGTGTTCAAACCCCTGCTCTTCTGATATTAAGGTAGTATAACGCCATTCTCACCATTACCCAGTGATGTACTGTAACAGAACGTAAATGTAGACTCTGACTTGACTTTATATATCCACAGCACACGCACACACACCCCTCTGCACTTACATAGTATACCCTTGTCCACCAGTGACATGCAGCTTCTTACAGAAGTATCACACAATAAGCCATCCACATGGAAGGGTCAGAGCAAGCCCCTGCTCTCTGCAGCCTTATGCGTGGGACCATCTCCACAAGACAGAAGGGAACATCTCACAGGCTCTGAAAGCAGTAACTCCTCACACATAATGGTCTCTTTTTACAAAGGACAAACCTGAGAAGTGACCCGATCAGAATCCCTAGGTGGCACAATGGTTTGCACTCAACTACTAATGTAAAGGTTGACTGTTGGAACCCACCCAGCAGTGCCACGGAAAAAAGGCCTGGCAATCGGCTTCCATAATGTTTACAGCCAAGGAAACCCTATGGAGCAGTTCTACTCTAACATATAGGGTTGCCTTGAGTTGGAATTGACGTGATAGCAAGTTGGTTTTTTTTTTTTTTTTTTTGGTGGTGAGAACATCAGGACTTGAATTCTGATGGCTGGACTCCCCGCTCTGCGCCCTTTCCACCCCAGCACACCACATTCCCAGATGGCTGGATAAGCATCCAGTGCCTCCAGCCACTGCTTCCACACCCCCTCCCCAGCAGACCCCCTCTCTCCTCTGTGGGGTCTTACACGTGGGTCTACAGCAGGTAGACCTTTGTTCTGATGCCCTAGTGATAAGAACAGCCATAGAGACCTAAAGAGATACCCAAACAGGGAGTAGAGGTGAAATGCAAGATTCTGGGAGCCCTGCCCATCATGTTTCTTCTAATAATGTCTGAAGACTACACAAAACTGACTAAGACTCCTTGGTGGACCTCCAGGACAGAGCTGACCCAGTCTGAACCAGGACGGCCAGGCACCAACCACCCCTTCCTCCAGCTTCTCCAAGAGAAATTCAAACATATCGTATCTATCGGAGAATTTGCTTTTCAACTTCAAGGTCCTTTTAGGTTCAAGGAGTTGCAAGACAAATAGAATAAAAAGATGAAAGGGGCCTGGAGGAAGTCAGCTTTGATAAGCGATCTCTTACAGGGCTGTAAACCCCAGCCTCTTCCCTCTCTCTGGAGGAATCTGAAAGATTGCCTTTCAAACCCACTTTGTGGCTCAGTTTCCTCCCAGCCCAGCACAGGCTACCAGCCTCCCAGCAGAACAAAACCAGCCACCTCAAATCCTGTTGCTTGTATGCATGGAAACTCACTCCATCCAGGTGATATTTCTTAACATCTGACCTGCTTTCATTTTTCTTTTGCAGAGGTGTTGGTGAGATTTTTGTTGTTGTTGTTGTTGTTGTTTGAAGTTCCTTATTGTTCAAACTTTGAAAAGAAGCTTTTGTTGGCTTTTTGAAAAATCAACTGCAAAACCATTCTTAAGGTTCCCTCTAATGACTGGTGTGGAGTTTAGCCTAAGTGTTCTTCCAAATGCATGCCCTGCTTTTAAAAACGGGACCCCCTTGCCGGACATGTGTGCATTAAGCGTTGTTCTGTCCCAGTCTGAAGCTCAGACCACACTCAGGAGAGGCTTCAGACTAACGTATTCCCTGGAGCAGGAGACCTTCATTTACCAGGTCTCAACAGGATTAAGTTGCTCAGGTTTCCAAGGAGTCAGACTCTTTTATGAAAAGAGCTATTAACCTTTTCAGTCCAGGGCAGCTTATTAGAAAAGGATCTTTCCTTGAACCCTAGCTTCCACGGCAAAGCTGTTGAACATGGGCATCAGGGTAGTTTTCCAGTTTCAAGCTCCCCAAGTTATTCATTCATTCCTTTATTCATTTGCAGCCTTTCATTCATTCAACCAACAAATATGGGTAAGCAAACATGGCACCCACCCTCACGGAGCTCACAATTTAGCTGGGGAGGTGGGCAATAACCAAAGGTTGGAGTGGACAGAGCTTAGTTGCCAAGATGAGAGGGGCACAAGATGAATCCGAGAGGCAGGCAATAGCCTATTTCCTAGCTGTGGAGGCTGTGGAGGCCACAGGGAGGGTTTGGTCTTCAGCTAAGAACAGTGGGAAACCATAGATCCTAGAGACTCCTTTCTCCTGCTCTCATTCTCTTCCAGAGAGAACACACCCTCTTGGTTTGAGTTAAAACTTTACTTCCATTCACACTCAAAGTCATTCTCCGAAACCAGAGAGTGTCTTTCATGTTTATTCCACCCACAATGGCCCCTGACATCACGCCTTTCATGGAGAAGACAGAGTGGGTGTTCAAAGCCCAAAGGCCACTCATGAGAAAGCTCCAAAGAGTTGAGGTTTCCAGCCTGCGCCAGAATTTAGGCCCGGTTGGAAAACAAGTGTAAATTTAATCGATCAAATCATAAGCTGGCCAGGCTTTCCTCTTCTGTTTGGAAATGTGTTGGTGTGGTACAATGTTTATGTTTTTAGAAGCCAAGATGGGTCACTGGCCGTTTCATCTCGGGGTTGTTGTCGTCAAAACAGAACACTGCCCAGTTCTGCACCATCCTCACAATCATTCTTATGCTTGAGCCCATTGTTGCAGCCACTGTGTCAATCCATCTCGTTGAGTGTTGTTGAGTGTCTTCCTCTTTTTTGTTGACCGCCTACCATCCTGGGGGAGTGCACACTTCCTCAGGGGCAAGGCCATGGGTTAGCCAATAACTCCCCACAAGTCCCAACACAGGCACCAGACCCTTGCCTCATGGGAAAGCAGCTTTGCTAACAGCGACTCTTTATGGTGCAATAATTGTGTTGTTATTATTAGGTGCCGTCAGGTCGGCTCTGACTCAGTGACCTTATATATAACGGAACAAAACATTGCCTGGTCCTGGACTATCTTCACGATTGTTGCTATGTTGGAGTCCATTATTTTGGCTATTGTGTCAATCCATCTCACTGAGGGCTTCATTTGTTTTCACTGATCCTCTCCAATAACAGTGTCCTTCTTAAGCAATTGGTCTTTCTTGATGCCGTATCCAAAGTGAGCTGAAGTCTCACCATCCTTGCTTCTAAGGAACAGTCCAGATGTATTTCTTGTAAGACTGTTCGTTCCTCTGGAAGTCCACAGTATGTTCAGTATACTTCTCAAACACTATATCTCAAATGCGTTGATTCTTCTTCTGCCTTCCTTTGTCATTGTCCAGCTTTTGCAGGTATATAAGGCTACTAAAAAGATCATAGCTTGGTTTACAGCTGCACAGGATGCAAAATAAGCTGCGATGTAATTATCAAAATCATGGAAACATTACATGCTCTTTCCACCCTCTGTATCTTCATGGAGGATATTTCCTGGGCTTATGCTGACCCTCCTCCCTTTGATTGCTGGGCAAACCCTGAAAAGTCGTCATCCCTAATCCCTTTGCTACTCTTCCCTTAGACCCTACTGTACCTTGCATTTTACTCCTATTACCCTGGTGTTCCAACAGTTAAGCACCCAGCTGCTAACCGAAAGGTTGGAAGTTGGAGCCCATCCAGAGGCCCTGCAGGAGAAAGATCTGGTGATCTGCTTCCATAGATTACGGCCTAGAAAACCCTATGGGGCAGTTCTACTCTGTCATATGGGTTCACTATGACTTGAAAGTCGACTTGAAGGCACCTACCAACAACAACCAGTGACAAAATCTTGCAGACTGTAGAGTATGCATTTAGATCCTTGTCTGCATCCCTCTTGGGTCTAAGAGCAGAGACCACATCACAATTATGTTTTAGTAGATATTCAGTGTTTTTAGAACTGGAAAATTCTTCTTTCATGTTAGTGTTTCTTGTCATAAAGTAAAATAAAGCTCATGAAAGAGATGAAGACAAACCCTTTAAATCTTTCTTCAACTCTCTGCTTTTCAAAGTCCTCTCCTGAGATCTCTTATTTGTTCAAAAAAAACTTATATACATATAAAAATTATAAGAGAAAAAGAAAGCAAAATAAAGAGAGTAGTGAAAGATGAATTTTTCAGCCAAGTGAGAGAAAAAAAAAACTAGTCTTCGCTTTTTCATTATATTGAAAGCCTGAACTTGGATGATAGAGACCTTAACAAAGTTACTGAACCTACCATGGAAAGCTGCTAGACATGTCCAGTGAATGGAAATGGTAAGAAGCCAAAATGGGCTGGAAATCACTTTGGGCTTTGACTACTATTTCTCTGGAGCAACAGGAAGACTAGCTAGAAGATTAGGACCCCTCAGGCCCAGCTTCGGCTATATCAACCTGTGACCCAACCAACACATATGAGCCCATCACAAACATCACCTTAGCTTGCCCACTCCTACTTCCCTTCCCCCTTTCCTTGATTTAACTTGACTTGCCTTGCCCTGTATTCCCTTGTCTTCTTCTTCCTTCCTTTCCTTTTCTTCTCCCTCCTTTCCCTTCCCCCTAGTTCCCAGGTTTCTTATTGAATGACTCCATCTACTCCAAGACCAGCTTCCTTTTCTGTGTTCTGTCTTCTATGATGAGCTCACACTGAGTACAAAGGCAAAAATAGGAATAGGGACTGTTGGTTAATATCCAGAGACACTTGTTGTTGTTCTGTGCCATTGAGTCTATTCTGACTGATAACAACACTGTACAGCAGAGTACAACTGCCCCTTAGGATTTCCTAGACTGTAATCTTTATGGGAGCAGATAGCCAGGTCTTTTCTCCCATGGAGAGGCTGGTGGGTTCGAAACACCAAACTTTTGGTTAGCAGCTGAGTTCTTAACCATTGTGACACCAGGGCTCCTTCCAGGGACACCAAACCCAAAATAACTAAATTTTGTGCTGTCGAGTTGATGCTGACTTATAGCAATCCTTTAGGACAGAGTAGAACTATGCCAAAGGGTTTCCAAGTCTGTAATCTTTATGGAAGCAGACTGCCATATCTTTCCCCCACAGAGTGGCTGGTGGGTTTGAACCACTGACGTTCCGGTTAGCAGCCGAGCACTGCACTGGCAAGGTGACATTTGAGCACAGACCTGAAGGGCAAGAGGGAGAGAGAAAGTTTATAAAGCAAAGATTTCAAATTATCAAAGTTTCCACAGAAGAATCCTGATCAAAAGGGGGAATAATGTACAACGGATTTCAGATTCTCATGGAATCCAGACTTTCTGGAGCCACTGAAGCTGGATAAACCCCAGAAACTATTGCCCTGACTTAATCTTTAAACCTAAAACCAAAAGTATCCCCTAAAGTCTTCTTAAAACCAAACAATAGTTTAGCTCAACTAATAAGGAATGTCTGCCTTGAGCATTGTGCTGTTTTAAGAACTGTCTATATAGGATCAAACTGACAACATAAATGCAAAAGATTAGATAGGAACCTTGAGGGCCAGGGAGTTCATATTAAGGGGGAAGAACAACTCAGAAAAGGAGGGTGAGAAGGTTACACAATTCGAAGAATGTAATGGATGGTCGCTGAATTATACCAGCAGAAATTGTTGAATTGGTGTATGTTCTCGACAGCAACAACAACAAAATTAATTAAAAACAAAAAAGGTTGTAACAAAGTTTCCTGGGCCTCGCACACGCTGTCCTACCCTGAGGCCCAGAGAGCAAATGAAAATAGGAAGGGAGGAGAAGAAACGGAAACCGCATCACCCACTGCACTTGTTGCCATCTGGTGGGCCCTGGGAGTCATCAGTGATTGAGTTACTGTGTTTACACAGCCGGCAGGACACACACCGCTCGGTCAGGGTCCCCAGGGCTGTCAGGAAGGTCCTGGCTCCAGGATTTCTGAGGCCCCACATCCGGCTGCTAGAGCACCACCCCTCATAGGGGTTCAACAATCCCCTTGGGGTGTCCAAAGACAGGGGCCTTCAGAACCTTCCCAGTCCGGATGCAGGCCATTACCTAGTCCAAGTCCTAGATCTGACTCTCAAGTCGGGGAGGAGGATTTGGGGGGCCGTTGCCTGAACCAAGCAGAGAGTCAGTCCAGCTGAGCAGGCTGCTGGGCTGTGAATAACAAATGAATGGACCTGTGTAAAGTACTAACCCAGTGCCTACCCCAGGGGAACAGCTCGTTGAATGCCAGCTATCCTTAATAATAACCACTGCTACGACTAGGTTCTAGGTACAGAGCTAAGAAGCCTATGTGTAAATGTTCCCTGTGATCCTCTCTATTTTGGGCCTGTTTTAGAGTGAATATTTTTATGCTCGGGATTAGAAAAGTTCAATACCACTCACAAGTTGGCACAGCAAATAAATGGTGGCTAGAATTTGAACAACCACCACCACCCATCTGTCACTTTGTCATACTGTGGTGGCTTATGGGTTCTTATGTTGCTGGAAGCTCTGCCATTAGTATTGCAAATACCAGCAGGGTCACACCCAGTGGACAGGTTTCAGTGGAACTTCCAGACTAAGACAGACTAGAAAGAAAGATCTGGCAATCCACTTCCAAAAATCCTATGGATCACAGCAGAATATGGTCCAATGTAGTGCTGGAAGATGAGTCCCCTAGATTGGAAGGCAGTCAAAATACACAGTGGCCGCAACAATGGGCTTGAGCATACAAATGATCCTGAAGATGGTGCAAGAAGGGGCAATGGTTTGTTCTATTGTATGGGGGGTTGCCATGAGTTGGAGCCAAGTCAGCAGCAGCTACTAACAACAAGAATTTGAACATAAGCCTGTCCAATACTAAAACTTGAAGTTCCAACATCCGTGCTTTAAGAAAAAATAGAGCAAGTGGGTCCTGACTCTTCTCTTTCCAAACTAGAACACTGGGAAAATGACAGTTTGTATCATGAAAAATCAAGGAAAAATTCATGTACCTAAATCTCAACAACTTCTAAAAATGATTTACAGAGAGGCTGTATTTATTTTAGCTGCTAAGAACAGTAAAATATTTATACAACGATATGTGTCTAAACTCTCTAAATAATTAGAGAAGACAAGGCAAGTCAAACTGAGTTGGTTATTTGGAGAGTTCAGCCAAGTTTAGACACCATAACAAGAAGCACACAGTAGGTCCTCGATCCTGTAAACACGGTTGCATTGGAAATCTCCGAGGGTCCTTATGTGATCTGCTTGATTTCTTGGGAAGTGTTTGTAGCAATGTCAGAACTTGTTTCTCACTTCAGTGACACTGAAGGTCACAATGAGAAGGGCTCCAAAGACCTGTGGGCCTTGCGTGAAAGTCAGGAACGAAGCCCAGGAGGAAAGAGGTCCTCTCTGGAGTCACTCATCAACTTAGAGCAAGAACCAGAAGCCAGGCAGCCCCACCTCATCAGGAGCATCACGCAGGAGCCAGCTGAGGGTTTGGGGGAAGAGGACAGCCCTCTCTAACCTGTGGGCTAAAGTCGCCAAAGAAGCAAATAAAGATTCATATCTAGAAGAAAAAAAAAATACTAGTGCACCCTAACCTTCCGCCACAAACTGTCACCAGAAAACCATTATTCAGAGCTGCATCCGAACACCAGCAAGAGTCCTATAGATCTATGAGCCCAGGCCGGGCCCTTTCCCCGGAGTGAGGAGACCAAGGCAGGGGCCGGCCTGGCCTGGCCAAGTCAAACCGGAACATGGCGTCCGACGGAGGGCATTATTGACAAAGTGGGCACGCTAATGGCCCTGAAAGCAGGCTGGAGTGGAAGGATGAAGGCACCAAGGCTGCAGACAGTGTGCAGGAGAGGAGAGAACACCCAAGCTCTCGGCTTGGTGTTTCAGTTCCCTCCTTCCCGACACTGCTCCGAGAGCCGGCCTTTGGGCAGGCTGGCTGTTTAACGAGGCAGGTCGAGAATTTTCAGTCTCTAACTCATGTGTTTTAATCCTATTAAATATGCACTGGCTTCCAAATGCAGCTTTTTCAAAACCTTCTCCCCCAACTCCAGGCACCGCCCGCCCCTCGCCTTACTTAGTAGGACTTGCTGGATTCCAGCCTGAAAAGCCATTGCTCACTTGTTGGCAGGAGTCCCGCCAGCGTTTTTGCAAGGATTTGGGCTGTGATTCAGCTACCTGCAGCTGTTCCCCAGTTACCACCCACGTAAAGGAATTTCTGATATTAAAACGGATGACAAACTTCCTCCCCCCTGCCCCCAACACATTACTTTGATTGACACCCACAGCCCAAGTGGCCAGGTCCACCCTCACTCGCTTCTCCACCACGTTGACTTGACGACACATTTAATTCTATCCTTCTCGGGTAATACACATCTTCTCCCCATCCTCAACGTTATCCTCTGATAAAGACCATCAAAAAGTCATTTGGGGGACATTTAAACACCCATCTGCTAAATCTCTCAAGAACTAAATTCTGTTCTCTCTTTATCATTGAATTAAACCCTCTTCCCACCATTGCAATAAATCGTCCTAATTTCTCCCCCAATGAAGAATGTCATCAAGTGAGAATAGGAACATGGAAGCCAGGTTTTTGGAGCTATGGAGGCCGGAGGAACCCCTGAAACCATTGCCCTTAAACCTTAAGCCAAAAATATCCCCCAAAGTCTTCTTAAAACCAAAGAATAGTTTTTGCTTTACTAATAAAGAATGCATTGAACATTGTGCTTTTTTAAGACCTACCTATACGGGATCAAATTGACAACTTGATAGATTAGATAGGAAGCTTAGGGGCCAGTGAGTTGATGTCAATGGGGGAGGAACAACTCAGAAAAGGAGGGTGAGAATGGTTGCACAACTCGAAGAATGTAATCAGTGTCACCGAATTGTTCATGTAGATATTGTTGAATTGGTGTACATTCTGCTGTGTATATTCTCAACAACAACAACAAAAATAATTTTTTTTTTTTTTTTTTTTTTTAATGGGAGCGAAGAGAAGCAAAGCAAGAAGGAAGTCAGACTCTGTCTTCTACTTGGGAGCAGGCTGAAGTTGAAGACCCAAGTTCATGGAGCCTTTGCCAGCTAATGCTGGGGGCCGGCTGCTCCTTTCAGGCCATACAAGGATGCCAGGCTTTGCATTTGGACCAGATGGGATTATGTTCACCAGAGCACACTGAGCCAGTCTCCACAAAGCTGGGCCCAGGCCTGGGTTTCCAGCTACTTTCCTTTGTGTGCGTTGGCAGGAGGGGGGCACACAAACAGTGCAGATGGTCCGCAAAGGCAGCTCTTCATCCTCCTGCTGGCGGAAGTCTCCTCTCACCCTGGCTGCTCCAGCTATGAGCTTCTTTTCAAAAAGAAAGATGCAACTGAGGCTGATGGAACACCCACGAAAGCCTCCACGTTTAGCATTCGAGGCGTCCACCTTAAGTGTGGACACTCAAAAGGAGGCTTTTGAACACTGATGATGCTCGAACCCCAAATGCTGAGTCCTGAGCTTTCTCTGCATTTCCCAGTGAGGGTTCTGTTTGGCAGACACTCTACAGGGAGAAGTGGAATGGCCCCACCAGCTCCATCAACCCCGAGGCCAGTCCCCTTGCTTCTGGGCAGTAGCCAGTAATGTGATCCTTCAAGGTAGCGCCAACCCCCCCTGTTGGGAATCCAGCCAATCTTGGGGCTCTTCAGGAAAGAAAAATTCTTTTCACTGACCTCTGCAGGTGATCGGACTGAGGTCCCTGCAGCTTGAAATTTGATTTGATCTTTGATCTTCGCTTGCACAGCTGCAATCGTTATTATGCGCCATAAAGCGTCCCAGCGCCCTGTCTCATTCACCTGCCTGTAGTGAGTCCTTGGAGCCAGGTATTCCTGGGGCTGGGGCAGAATACTGCTGCTCTGCTTTTAGCATATAGCTCCCCCGCCCCAGTTTAGCCCTGCTTTCTCACTCCCCTCATTCCCAGGACTTAACCCCGAATTCCAGAACTGCAGAGATGCTCAAATCTTTCTAAATCAGCCCGTAGTCTAAAAACATAAAAATAAATTACTCTGTTTTAAGAGCCAAATATTTAACCAAGATTGTAGTCTCAGAAGGAGCAGCTGTGGTTCAGTGGTAGAATTCTCACCATCCATGTGGGAGACCCAGGTTCAATTCCCAGCAAATGTGCCTCGTGTCAGCCACCACCATCTGTCGGTGGAGGCTTGCATGTTAATGGGATGCTAAACGGGTTTCAGAGGAGCTTCCAGACTAAGACAGACTAGAAAGAAAGACCTGGTGATCTACTTCCAAAAATTAGCCAACGAAAACCCTATGGATCACAACAGAGTATTGTCTCATACAGTGCTGAAAGACGGTGCAGGACTGGGCAATGTTTTGTTCTGTGATACATAAGCTCGCTGTGAGTCGGAGATGCCTTGAGAGCAACACAACAACGGTTATGTTGTTATCCCTCAGAAGTGCTCACAAGTCATCAAATGAACGAAATCTCCCACATAGGCAACATGTAAAAGATTCAGTCAGACCTTGGATCTCGTCAGTCACTAAGATTGGGGTAGCTGAATTCTCCTGACAAGACCCCGTCTCCATGGGCAGCATCAGACCCTTGATGACACATTCGTGGCGGTTCAGTCTGCAAGGCCCTAAAGAAGGAGTGTTGTAGAAACCGAAGTGAGACACAGGTTTGAGGCCCAGGTCTGTACACAACTTAGCAGGATGACCTTGCTCAAAGGAGTCTCTTCTCTAGGCCTCAGTTTCCCTGTCTGCAATGTCCTGAGCTGCTGTGGCCTCACAGGCCAGGCCACTTTCTTCTTGGCTGGCCTCATGTCAGGCCCCGCCCAGGAATGAAAACCTGGGGCCCCAAACACTCCTTCAGATTATAATTCCTTTCCTCACTTTGCCTCCAGGAAGCCACCTTGCTAACAGAGGCCTGAGAAACCCACCTGAGGTGAGGAACCTGGCAATGAGCAGGCAAGAAGGGCCTGCTAAACCCTCTTCCGGCCCCAGAAAAGTACAGAACAGACACATGGCCCTTTGCCCTCAAGAACAGCCTAACCTACCAACCCCCTTAGCTCTTCCCATGAACTGCAAAGACTTGACTTCATCCAGTATCATTACAAAATAGTGGGAAATGTGTTGAAGTTAAGAGTTAAAATACAGGTTCTAAAATAGCCATGTGCCTTTAAGCAAGTCACTTTATTTCTGTGTGCCTCAGTCTCCTTGTCTGTCAAACAGTGGGATTCTAAATGACCTCTAAGATCCCTTTTATCTCTAAACCTATGTATCTATGTCTAAGTGTCCTCTGGAGACGCTGGGTGGTGCGAACAGTTAACGTGCTCAGCTGCTAACTGAAAGGTCAGAAGTCCAAGTCTTCCGAGTCACCTCAGAAGAAAAGCCTGGCTATCTACGGCCAAAAACTCAGCCACTGAAAACCCTGTGGAGCGGGGTTCTACTCTGACACAGACGGGGTTGTTGTGAGTGGGAAGTGACTCAATGTCAGCTGGTTTTAAGTGTCCTCTAGATAACCACTCTCTGTAAACATTCATCTCTGAAATTTGAGGCCATAAGGATGCAGAAATCAGTGTCTTTTGATCTTTCGAACTAACAGCAACTAAGCCAAAACTGGGGCACACCTGGTGAAGACTAACTCCCTCTTTGCCCCAGAGCCAACCCTCCCAGAGTCAGGAGGACTGATCCAGAGATGGGCCATCCATACCTATCCTCAGCATTCTTTTCCTTCCGCAGGGGGTCACCATGAGTTGGGGGCCACCTTATTGGCAGATAACAACAAATCCATCAGGTCCATGAGACCCTTTCCTCCTGCTCTTCTTGCCACCTGGGCTATGCTTCATCTAAAACACCCCCTTCACCATCTGCCCTACACCCACGATCACTTCCATCCTCATCTTTCTGCCTCATATCACATCATGTTATCTTGCACATTTGCCAAGGGCCTGCACTATGAGCCCCCGTGAGAACTTGGTCCTTTCGTTCACCAACAAATCCCCAGTGCCCAAAACAGTTCCTGAACCAAATTCGGCATTCAATAAATATTTAATAAATTCATTGACGAATGGGAGTTCATTATTCCAATCAAAGCAAACCAGGATGCAGGTTATAAGCAAAACTACTTCTGGAGTTTGCCTTTTTCGTGACTGTTTTTCATTCATTGAAAAATAAGTATGAACTTTTAAAAAGACTTGCCAAAATGGTCCGCAGTTCAATTCTGTCATAATAAAACACCACCCTGGTTTTTTTTCTTGTTTTCCCCTTCCTAGCCCCTATCAAGGTCTGTAATTATCTTGGTATTTCATGAGTTACTACCTTTTTTTAACTGTCTCCTCCATTACACTCTGAGCTCCATGAGAGCAGAACCTTTTCATGCTTGTTCAATGCTGTATCTTCAGTGCCGAGCTGATGGCCTGGCACATAGTAGGTGCTCAAGAAACATTTGTTGAATGAATTAATGAATGAGGACCTTTCACCAGAACTAGAAACGTCATTAAAGGAGATCATAAGTTCTTCAAGGCAATAACTTTAGATTCTTTTTCTTCTTTGCATCTTACTGGGACCTACCACAGAGCTTTGCACAGAGTGGGAGTTCAGTAAACATACTTTGTGTTAAATTTCACTGAACTAGCAAAGTTTGAGGAGCCCTTGTGGAGCAGTGGTTAAGCGCTCGCCTGCTAATGGGAAGGTCAGCCATATGAACCCACCAGCCGCTCCATGGAAGAAAGATGTGGTAGTCAGCTTCCGTAAAGATTGTTACTGTTAGGTGCCGTTGAGTTGATTACGACCCTCTGTACAACAGAACAAAAAGCTGCCTTGGAAACCCTATGGGGCAGTTCTACTCTGTCCTATAGGGTCGCTGTGATTTGGAATTGACTCAGCAGCAACGGGTTTGGTTTTGGTTTTTTTAGCAAAGCTTTAGGGGGCCCAAGTCTTAATTAGAAAAACTCTTCTGGAGAGGATAAAGGCTTGGAGAAGTCTGTCAGGAGACCCAGGTTCTCAGCTTGGCAGGATATAGACAAAGGGTTCAATGGGCTCATTTGCATTTTGTTTTGCATAAATATGCAAGCCGAGTGGCTGAGCTGGAGTCTCTAAGGATGTCAGATCGCCACTGCTGTGTTTTCAAATAGGATATTCAGGATCTTAAAAAACACTCCCAAGATTCCCACCCAAAAGAAGGTTCTTCATCCGTCCTGGTTATAGTGAGACACCCTTGACCTTGGCCAACCAACGGTCCTTTGACTGGGCCCTGCCTGTGCCTGGCCACTGCTGGCCACCTCCCCATGCTCACCCCCTACAGGGACCTTGGCAAACCTACCTAAGGTGTGGTTACTTCCAACCAGTCCCCTGTTGACAGAATTTAAAACAAACCTCCCTGTTCACACACAGGCCCCAGCAGATGGAAAGAGCCGAGTCAGAAGGCCTACCAGTGAGAAGAGAACTTTCAGAAAGATAAAACAAAACTTTAGAAGAAAAAAAATATCTTTTCTGAGGCCAACACTGAGTGCTGGGAGGTTCAGAAAGACCATGGGATTTTTTCCTCCCCAGTTAATCCAGTTGCCCTGATTTGCATGGGATTTGCATAAACAGCATGTTGTATTCAAGGAAACCCTCACTCCAAGGGCCAAGATTAAGGTGGAGGATTTGTCCCACCCACAGTAGTTTTGTTCAGACTCCACTTGGGGACACCTAAAATAGCTCTTTATATACTGGCCTGGGTGAATAGGATACAAGTGATGCTGGGGAATAAGCGGAGGCCCAGGACCAAGGGGTGGGCAGTGCTCCATCCTCTCCCCATGGGGGATGGAGGGACAATAAGTTTAAAGTCTCTCCCAGTTCTGGAATTCTATAAATCTATGCAGAGTGCCAGGCCCTGAAGGGCTGGCCCAGCAAACCCTGGGATAACTCTGGGAAGGACATTTCCTGTAGCCAGATCCAGGTTGAACTAATATTTGTTGAAGGCTTTTCTGTGACAGCCAGTGTCACATGGGGAAAGGGAGGGGATATGACTAGATCAGAAAAGGGAAGGGATGGACAAGAAGGAATGCAGAATTCTTCCATGAGCCCCACCCTGCCCCCTGCTAGTCATTAAGCAGAGGGAGTCCCTGGGTGGTACAAAGAGTTAATGCACTTGGTTGCTAATCAAAAGGTCGGAGGTATGAGTTAACCCAGAGATGCCGCAGAAGAAAGGCCTGGCTATCTACTTCCAAAAAGTCAGCCATGGCAAACCCTACGGAGAGCACAGTTCTACTCTGACACATACGGATGGGGTCACCTTGAGTTGGAGTTGACTCAATGGCAAGCAGTTTAGGCCCTTGAACATACAAACCTCTCTCAGCCTTCAGCCATCATGTTGTACTTTCTCCATGAATAAGAAACAACAGCATAGGCACCTTATGGGCACTGGACAAGGGTCACTTTCTGACTCCTAATGTCCGTCTCAGCCCAGGGCACACCCAGGACCTTTCTACCCACAGGCAGCTCTCCCAAAACTGGTTTTTGAAATTTCCCTTGTTTTTTGGCTTGGAGAAGGTTGCCTTGGTCGAGCCTAACCTTGGCTTTTGCCTGTGCCAAGCAAGATTATGGCAGCTTGGAGCATATTGGGCTATCACAGATAAAATGAAAAATGGACAATAATCTCCTACTACGGATTGATTTGTATCCCCCAGAAAGATAGGTTGAAGTCCTAACCCCTGGTACCTGTGAAAGTGACCCTGTTTGGAAGTAGGGTCTTTGAAGATATTTTCAGTTAAGCTAACGTGAGGTCATACTGGAATCAAGTGGCTCTTAATCCTGCATGGCTGGTGTCCTTTTAAAAGAGAAGATACATAGAAACAAGGAGACAAAAGAAGGATTCTGTGTGAGGCTGCAGCTGTAAGTCCAGAACGCTTGGAGCCACCAGAAGCGAGGAGAGAGACTTGGAGCAGTTTCACTCTCAGAGCCCTGAGGAGGAATCCACGCGACCGACACCCTGAATTCCGACTTCTAGCCTCTAGAACTGAGACAACAAATTTCTGTTCTCCTAAGCCACCCAATTTGTGGTATTTTTGTAATGGGGGGTTCTGGGGCAGCTCTAGGAAATGAATACATTCCCCAAGAGCAGATCAGACAACCGGCAGGGCACTCATGATGGGGGTGGGAATTTACAATGTCTGAGGGCTCTGATTCTTTCTCCCCAATTTCTGCCGTAAGTGCAGAGTATCAGTTGTTGATTATCACGTGATGCGCTGAGCTTCAGGAAAAGCCCTGCCTAGAGAGGAAGGGGAGGAAGGAAGTGAGAAGGAAAGTATTGGGGCCCTAAGACCTTTGGGGTTTGGCTGCATTTAAGTACCACCCATTTTCTCCTTATAGAATCATCTAGGCCATCTCCCTGGTCCTGTGTACCTTGGTGAAGGGGAAAGAAAACTGGAGTGGAGAGAAAATAATAAGCAAAAACAAAATACCGTTTTCTGGTCCTAATTCTAATCCTTTACAAGCTACGGCACTGGTTCAAGTCATTGAGGGTTTTGGTTTGCTTTGGTTTGGTTTTTCCTTCTTTACAAAATTGGGATCTCAAAGTCTGCCCTGCTTGCCCCTTACAAAATGGTCGAGAATCACAAAGCAGAATACACAAGTGCTGACCGTGACAAGGTAGGTGTTGAGGATGGTTACTCCCCGGGCCTAAGTCGTTTCCCCAGCACCCATCAGTCACTTTGTCATACTGTAGGGGCTTGCATGTTGCTGTGATGCTGGAAGCCATACCACCGGAATTTCAAATACTAGAGCTTTCAGACTAAGACAGACTAGGAAGAAAGCCCTAATGATTTACCCCTGAAAATTAGCCAATGAAAACCCTACAGATCACAACAGAATATTGTCCAGTACAGTGCTGGAAGATGAGCCCCCAGGTTGGAAGTTATTCAGTGTGCACGGTGGCTACAACAACAGACTCGAGCATACCAATGATCACGAAGATGGTAGAGAACCAGGCAACATTTTATTCTGCTGTGCATGGGGTTGCCATGAGCTGGAGCCAACTTATGGCAGCTAACAACAACAATCATCCCCAGGAAAACAGACTTTCAAATTTTCCCAATAATCCACCGATGCAGAGTTATTCTGATCATTCTAAATCTGATTTTTGCTCAACTTTTTATGATCGACTTTGCTTTCTCCTTTTCTTTCCTGCAGGATGTGGGAGAATAGGCACTGGGCCTCCAGGAGCCCTCCTACTCACTCTCAACATCTTCAGCAATTGGTGGCACACATCCCTGGGCTACCTGTGAGGAGCGGCATGGGGAGCTGTCCCTCCCTCCGTTCATTATCAGCTTCAGCTTGAGAGAGCCCTTTGTGACCCAGGGACTCTCAGATGAAGGGGATTTTCACAAAAGGAATAGGGCTTTGGCTTTCTTTGGTCTTAAGATACTCAGAAACCAAACTTTCCTTTTAAGGGTGTGGAGCAGAATGTTCTGTTCCCATTTTTGACGCTGAAGCCCTCTCAGGCTTAGGTGCCTGTGGATTTCTTAGCCTAACTTTAAATAGTTTTTAATAACTTTAATTACCCTGATTCACCTCTCTAAAAAACTCTAGTTTGTCTTTTTTTTTTCAAAATTCACTTGGAGGCTCAAAAGATGACATTTTTGGAAAAAGGTTGACCATGCCCTTTAGCTGGTCTCCAGTTTAGAATCCAGCTTTCCTCTGACATCCTTGGATTTCCACTGCAGGGTAAGCAATAGACCCAGGGCCCCTTCAGCTGACACCTGAGACCACTGTGCCCCTGCTATTTATCTACGGGATGTTGGATGCTCTTCCCTTCATCAGGAAATGTTTCTGAAGTCCAGGAACTAGGGATATGGGGAAGGAAAAAAAACCCATATTGTTGCAATCCCCTCCTCCTCCGTCATCATTAATTGTATCCTGCTGGGAGCCCTCTGGTGCACTCTGGGTGAGCATGTGTCAAACACATTTCCCTCTTCCCAGCACTTGCCAAGGGTGTGTTAGCCTCTTATTTTTGAAACCCCCTCTTCGAGACCTCGAGAAAGTCAGACCAGAGGAAGGAGGGGGAGGAGGAGATTACAGCAGTACACCAGGCTGGGGTCAAGCTCTGGGCTCTGTCCTTCGAGTCCGAATTTCCTCCCTGGACAAAGCATGGGGGCGGTCGGGTCTTCTGCTGTAACCGGCTGGTGGCTGAGCAGGCAGGAGGGACCCACTGTGGTGGCCGGAAGTTCAGAGGATACAGACTCAGTTGGGGTTCTCCTTAAATGATGGAACAGCTGATCTGTTCTCTAACCCCCTCTTCAGTCATTCAGAGGGCCCCCAGACAACACCAGCCGCCAAAGGCTGCTGCTTCCCAGTCCATCTGTTTTGAATTCTTCTGAGAGAGCAGAGTAAGTAGGAAAATCCTTCCTGGGTATTTATTTCCCCTAAAGGCCAACAAGGTACATGACCAAGGAACTAGGAACAGACTATTGACTTCTCACAGGAGAAGAAACTGTCGCAATGTGGAGGCCCTGGAAGCTCCACGTGGTTTCCACAGTCGATGCAGCCCACTTGGGAGATTCTGGCCTCTCAGAGTTGCTCATGGTACAGACCATGAGATTCCAGGTGGCCTCAACAGCTCTCCCCAAAGAACTAGAGCGGCAGGAGGTTGTCTTCTGCCTCCCAACTTAGTCCTTGCTTCCTGTCAGCCCCAGGAGTGTGGAAAGAACCAGGGTTTTTCTTGTAGACCAAGGTTGGCTCGCAGAGACGTTGTTTCACCAGGATAGTGAGGGATCATCCGCCTTTTCTAGGACCAGGAAAGGGGGTGATGGAGCTCTCCTTTGGTTCCACCACCACCTCGTCCCTTTGGATTATCATGCAAGAAGATACTTTCAACCCTTCATTGGTCTCATCCCTGGATGGTCCCTGGGATACTTTGGAAGACTCGCTGGGGAGTAGTTATCACTACCTGGTACAACATAACATGGCGACTAAGAACCCAGGCTTAGAGCAGACAGGCTGTAGTCTGAATTTTATCTCATTCTTACTGGGTGCATAACCTACATTATGGATTAAATAAAATAACCAGTTGCCACTGAGTCAATTCTGACTTGTAGCAACTCTATAGGATAGAGTAGAACTGCCCCATAAGGTTTCTGAGGCTGTAATCTTTAAAGAAGCAGACTGCCACATCTTTCTCCCACAGATCAGCTGCTTGGTTCGTAACCCAGACCTTTTGGTTGGCAGACAAGCACTTAACCACTGTGCCATCAGGGCTCCTAAATAACATTGTTCCTTCCCTCCCCTCAAATATGTGTTGGAATCCTAACACCTATGTCTGTGGACGTAATCCTGTTGGTTTTCTTTGTTATGTTAATTAGATCATACCATAATAGAATGGGTTCTAAATCTAATCACTTACGAGTTTTAAAAAGAGCAGATTAGACACAGACATACTTACATGGAGGGTCAAAGGACAGATGCCATCTGGGGATCATCCACAAGCCAAGGGACTACCTACAGGGAAGGAATCGACATGGCAGAGACCCTGATTTGGACCTTCAGCCTCCAGAACTATAAGAAAATTAATTTTGTTTTTTAAAAAAATTGCCTAATTGTGGCATTTCTGGTACAGCAGCATCAGGGAACTAAGGCCTCCTGATTTATCTGAGCATCTTGAACTTTAGGGTAGTCATCACTAAGTTTATTTTTTAGAGATTGAATGAGATTACATGTGTAAAGTGCTCAACACTTTGAATGGCACATGTTGCCCAAGAAATCTTACTTATTTTATTATTGCCAACTGTTAGGCTGGGTGAAACATGGTCTAAGTGAAATCTGGAAGCTCGTGAAGCTCATGTTGGATCTGCCACACTTGCCAGTGCCATCTCCAGGCCATATTTTCTTCCTGTCACCTAGCTTAGGGTCACCTCCTCTTAGGGTAAAGAGGACACAAGTGCCATTACCCACAAACTCTTCACCATCCCACAGAAACTCAACCCAAATGGAGACAGGCAAAATAAGCCAGAGCCCAGCTCTCCTCGGACCCAGGCCTGACTTCCATTAGGCACGCTGCCCACTTCTGCACTAGCATGCACAGCTGTTCTTCCCACCATACTCAGCCCAGCATCCTACATCCCTATGGGCCAGCATCTTGAACCCAAGTCACAGCTGGCTCCCTGAGGCATACTGGAGCCTGACACCACATGTAAAGAAAAACTTTTCTCTCTGTTGAAATTGCACAGGGACCCTCTGCCTCTCTCTACCACTCCCCCAACATTGTCCTACTACTGTTTCCGTGTTGCTCGTCTGGCCAAAGCAAACAGCTCTCTGAAGCCAGCTCTCCAGCGAGCAGCTGCAATAAAAAGTTGGTAGGCTGTTTCAGGAAGCCTCGGCCTTCCCCTGCCTGCTCACCCTGCGAGCTCTCCTGGAAGACAAAAGAAATGAGGCTTGACCTTTTAATTAGTCCTCAAACAGGGCCTGACCTCATTCTCTGGAGGAACTGGACCTCCCCCTCTCCACTACCCTGCCATTATCCTCATCCATCTTCCAAATGTTGGGTACTGGGGTACAAGGACTCACAACTCTCTTCTTTGAAAAAAGGAAGAGTATATTGTGAACATGGGATATTAAGAGCTAGAGGAGTAGTTATGAGATTCCTATGAAGGAAAGTTTATTACTATCCCATATTAAGGGCTGTCTGAGTACGAGATTTGGGAGTGGTGGGGGTCACAGACATAGGAGAGGAAACATGGAAACGAGGAGAGGAGGGAAGGAGAGACAGAGGGAAGAAAGAAAGAAAAGGATTTTTTTAACATCTTTTATCCATCAGACAATGTGATCAGTGTTTTACAAGTGTTTCTCCCTTTAAACTCTAAAATGCCATAAGCATTTATTATCCCCATTTTACATATAAAACATTGAGGTTCCAAGAGCAGAAGTGACTTGCATGATGTCACTGAGTTGGTAAATCACAGAGTGAAGACAAGAACCCAGGTCTTCTGACTCTAAGTCAGGAAACTTCCCACCAAGTTGTTGTTGCTGCCCAGCAGCTTTGGGATAACCTCTGTAATTCACTTTTTCAGTCCCACCTGCTGGAATGCATCTATCAGCTCGGTGGCTCCCATCTTGTTCAGTAATACGCACGTATCATTTTGGCTATGGTTGGCAGCCCCTAACTTTGGTGTTCCTAAGAGCTACTTGGTGGTGGCATGGTGGTAGTGGTGGTGATGGTCATGGTAATGCTAGCAATGATGGTGGTGGAGGTGGTGGTGGAGGTGGTGGTGATGGTGATGGTGGTGGAGGTGGTGATGGTGGTGTTGGAGGTAGTGGTGGAGGTGGTGGTGGTAATGGTGGTGGAGGTGGTGGTGGAGGTTGAGGTGGTGGTGGTGGTGATGGTGGTGGAGGTTGTGGAGGTGGTGGTGGTGGTGGTGGAGGTGGTGGTAGAAGTGGAAGAGGTGGTGGTGATTGTGGTGATGGTTGTGGTAATGATGGTGGAGGTGGTGGTGATGGTTGTGGTGGTGGTAGTGATGGTGGTGGAGGTGGTGGTGGTCGTGATGGTGGTAGAGGTTGTGGAGGTGGTGGTGGTGGTGGTGGTGGAAGTGGTGGTAGAAGTGGAAGAGGTGGTGGTGGTGGTGATTGTGGTGATGGTTGTGGTAATGATGGTGGAGGTGGTGGTGATGGTTGTGGTGGTGGTGGTGGTGGTGGTGGTGGAGGAGGTGGTAGAAGTGGAAGAGGTGGTGGTGATTGTGGTGATGGTTGTGGTAATGATGGTGGAGGTGGTGGTGATGGTTGTGGTGGTGATGGTTGCGGTGGTGGTGGTGGCGGTGGCGGTGGTGGTGGTGGTGGTAGTGGTAGTGGTAGCGGTGGTGGTAGTGATGATAATGGTGATGGTGGTGCCAGTGTACTCTCGTTGCTTCTGCTGCTGGTAGTGGCAGGACTAAATAAACCAGCTAATTGGCTCTCTGTCCCTAAAATCTTCCCTTGTATCCCACTCCCCAGCCTTCTCATCTTCTGATTTTATTTAAAAAAAAAAAAGCCTGAGCTCTTTGTTTGATGGTAGCAGCATCTGTAAGATGATATCGCAGCCTTATATTTATTTTTTTTTTTTGAAAGGATGTCAGGCAAACAGCTTCTCTTATTCCAATAAAACACAGAGCCCCAAGGCTTTAAGACTGGGGAGAGGTGGCTGGCTCTCCTCCTGAGTTTCCTTCTTCCCCTTGGGCTTCTCTCCATCAGATTCTGACATCCATGTCAGTCCAGCAGTGAATTATCATTCGTTTTTCAGGGCTCTGGCCCAAGGGTGGCCAGCCATCTGGTCCCCTGGTTTCCATTAGCCCAAAGGAAAGACTGAAATTTAAATGAGAAAGAGAGAGGAGAGAGGAGGAAAAAAGGAGGGGGGGAGAGAGAAGAGGAGGAAAGGGAACCAAAAGAAAAGGCACAAAGAAAACATAGAAAGTTTAGAGAGGATCCTATTATAAAGAATATTTTCCTGGATCTTCACAGCTGCCTCATTGCCAGGGCCAGCCAGCGGTGTTTTAGTCCACATCTTGCCTGACAGTTTTCAAGGTGCTGGGACAATTAAGGAGGCACTTTCTAGGGTGTATGCTCCTTGGAGTTCCTGACTTGTCTCTGTGTGGAAGGAGTCATAGCACCTCCCATTAGATATTCCTCTAGTCACTTTGTGCTCTTGAAGTCCAAAGCAAAAATCGCCCATCTCAGCCACCCACCCAGGGTGCTTCCACATAGCCCATTTTCCCAGATGCCCCACGACACCATGGCAACCACAGACACAAATGGACCCACCCTTTTAGGTGCTTGGCCTGACTCTACCGTGTGCTCTAAGAGTATAACAACCTCGTAAGCCGGGGGTCACTTTCTAATGAGATTAATGACACCCATAACGCAACAGAGCAACCATTCTGGGTCAAAGACCCCACGCAGGGCTCCCAATGGTAACAGAGTGAAGAACTTGGTGCATGGGACTACCTTCTACCCTTTCTCCCTGCTGAGGCCAGCACTGAAAATATTAAAAGAACAGCAAACTTAAGGCTCAAGGGTGAATACTCCCAGCCTTCTTGGGGCTGTGATCTGGCTTACTTGTGTGACAACTGGATTCCCTTTGAAAGCATAAAGCATTAGGTACATGGAAATGCTGTGCGCTTTTCCTTTCGATTAGGGCTTGCTCCTAGGAGGCTTTCAGAAGGATCTTGGGGGCTAAATACAAACAGCCAGTCCTAGCTCTGAAGTTGTCAGCCAGTTCCCCAATGAGGGGTCTCCAGTGAGAAATGCTGGTTCAAAGGTGTTATAAGACCCCCAACCTTCCCTGTCTTGCTCCCTTGGCTCTCCCCGTTATTCCCAGGATGATCCTCATGTGGCCATCACACACTGGCTCCCTTGGACCTCTTCTAGAAACACACTGATAGAGAACAAGAGAATGAGGAGATGGAAAACAAGTCCAGGAGGAAGATCTGGCTCCCCCCACCCCCCCACCACCACCCCTTCTTTGGCATTCCAGTAACAATTTATGCCCGGTCAGTACAGACAGCAGATTTTATTTATTTTGCTAGCCTCCTACCCTATTCCCACCCCAGGGGTGGGGTGGGCTGAAAATTTTCTTTCAAGGCTGCACTAAAAATTCCAGCCTCCCTCACTATTCTAACTTCAGGATTACCATCTCAGCAAGCCAGGACCTCCTTGTCACTCAGAGGCGGCTCCCAAGGCCAGCCTCCCCCGTCCGCCCCCCGCACCCTGCCCCAGTGCAATGTGGAGCATTCCTGAAACATTTAGAGACACAAGGGGTACAAAGAGTTCTCCCTCTCTCCTATCTCTCAGATGTGTTGCTTCAGGATTGGAATTGTTGCCTTTTAGCAGAACATCTCTGACTTAGGCTCCCTGTTCTCCCTGGTGTTATCACTCCCGGCCACGGAATGAGCCCTAATCATTCTACCAAAGTGAAACTGTTTCCATGTCCCACAGTGGGGTTTCTGAGCCTCTCCTGAGGGTGAGGGTGCAGGTTTGGAGGGGGAGATGATCTCTGGAAGCCTGCAGCCTGGTGCTTTGAGGGTTAAGTTAGCCAGGCTTTGAAGGCAACCAGCATCAATCACTCCCCTGATCCCAGATGGAGAATTCTGAATAACTCCCTTCAACAAGTCCGCTTGTTTGGTTATCTTGGAGTGTATATTGGGGCTAACTCATCCTGGCCAGTTCATCCGGATGTAGCCTTGCTCAAAATCAAGCCTTATACAGGAGTCTAATTCCCTGGGGCTGCCTCCTCCCAGGCTGATAAAGAGTTTCATCATGGATGATTCAAGAGGTTGAGCTGCAAGCCCCCGTGATAGCTAATGAGGCCGCCAGCCCCCAGCTGACCTCACTCTCTAGCTGTTGACAGGTTCAGGTCTGCTCGCCAAACAGCATCCCAACCAGGCCAAGACAGATGGTCTCCAACTCCTGCACCCCCCATACCTCCATGTCTGTCTACCTCAGGGTTCACCGTGGACCATATCCAGGCTGCCCCTTCTCCCCACAGGCCTATGGGGAAAATGAGCTAAGTCTGTTCCTCTCTCCATGCCCCCTATCACTGGCTATCTGGTTCCAGCCTGCCTTTGATTCTCTTGGTCCCGCCTTACTTCTTCCCAGACTCTCCTTCCCACTCAAACCGTTTGGGGCCTGAGTGGGTGGTTTTGAGTCTTGACTCACTTCAAAAAGCACGCAGTGGGGCCTATCCTTTTGTGTTCAGGGGAAATTTTAATCTAGGCGAGGACATACACACTTCTCCCCACACACACACCACACCACACCACACTCACCACACCACACCACACACACTCACCACAACACATTCATACCACACACACTCACCACACCACACACACTCACCACACCACACACAGTCAAACTCTCACACACATATATACCACACACACACAACACACACACTCCTCCCACTTCTACACCCATGCACCCACATACTACACATACTCACCACACACACTGCACACACTCACCACACACATTTCCATACTTATGCACACATACACACACATTCACACACTAATACAGAAACACTCATATTACACATGCTTACCGCATACACTTACACTCTCACGCACACGTTGGTCCAGCTCATCCTCCGACCAGGGCCGTTGTAGATAATGGAGGTGTCCTCAGCATCCACTTAGCCAGGGCACTGAGGGCCCCCGGCTCCTGGGCATGTCAACACCTTAGATCCCAGACATGAAACTAGATGCAGGTCAGAGAGAGAGCAAGGCAGCTCTGAAGTCCCCGTGAGGGTACCAGTCAGACTGGCTTAGGATAGAATGTTTTCTCCATGACTTCTAGAGTTAAGCATCACTTCGGAAACACTGGAAGGAACAGGACACGCTGGGGGCTTGTGAGGCGGAGTCACGCCCCCATACACCGGCACCGCCAGTCCGCGGGGGCCAGGGCTCAAGCTGACGCGCAGCTTGGGCTGTGTCCATATGGGCTCAAGACTGAGCCTGAAAAGACGCCAGAGCCTGGTGTGGCAATTCAGTCCACAGAGCTAGACCCCTGGGGCTCCAATAATAATAAATCACGTCCCTGACCTCCACGTGATGCTGTGCAGATCTCAAAATGCTCTTCACACACATTGTCCAATCCTCATGGTGCATCTGGGCATTAGGTATATTACTACTCCCAGGAGGGATTATCCAAGAGGCAAGGTAAGCACAGTGCTTACCTTGCTTACCAGATTATCTGGAGTGAACAATTTCACATTTTTTTACCACATCAAACATTCTAGGAATGGCTGGCATCTGTCTCTCTCTCAACCCCACAACACCCTCCTACAGAATCAAAACCTATTTTCAAATTGACAGCACCAGACAGGGACAGATGACCCAGTAAGCAAGGTAAGCACAGGCTTACTTGTGCTTACTTACTAATCTGTATCTTACAGAGAAGGAAACTCAGTTTAGGAAGGGAAACGAGGACACAAACCTTGGACCTCCGGCACTGGGTCTTTTGCTCCTGCCTTGCAGAAGGAATTTAATTGTACCTGGAAATGGATAATTCCACTCTGGCCTACAGGGTCGCTATGAATCGGAATCGACTCGAAGGCAGTGGGTTTTTTTTTTTTTTTTTTTTTTGCACAACACCACGGGGGTGTGAAATTTTACAGGCACAATGACGAGACTGGCAAAGGTACAAAAAAATGGAGGGCAATTTTCTGTTGTTGTTGTTAGGTGCTGTTAAGCCGATTTTCACTTATAGCTATCTTATACAACAGAGTAGAACTGCCCCATAGGGTTCTAGGCTGTAATCTTTATGGGAGCAGATCACCAGGTCTTTCTCCCGCAGAACTGCTGGGTGGGTTCAGACTGCCTGCCTTTGAGTTAGCAGCAGAGTGCTTAACTGTTGTACCACCAAGGCTCCTTATAGATCCTACTGTTGTTATTTTTAGGTGCCATCAGGTCAATTCTGACTCATAATGACCTTATAGGACAGAGTAGAACTGCCCCATAAGGTTTCCAAGGAGCAGCTGGTGGATTCCATCTGCCGACCTTTTGATTAGCAGCCATGCTCTTGGATCCTACTAGAGTTGTTATATTTGCATATGCATACAATATTATATATAAGTTATATATTAAAATTATACAAGGTATATTAATTTGCAAGTACATACAAATATTATATATATTAAAATTATATATTGACATTTTTCATCCCATAACTTATTTTTCACTTAGAAACATGCTGGAACTATATCTTTCCATGTCCGTAAATAGGTCTACATGATTTTTTAATGATTGCTTACTATTAATGATTGGTCGTATTGATATTATTAGACACATATTGGTTTCATTCTTTTTAATCACAAATAATGCTGTAATCAGGCTTTTTATGAACATATCTTTGTACAGTTATCCTTAAGTGAAACCCTTGGAAGTGGAATAACATGGTCAAAGCATCCTTCATGGTTTTCAGGACGCCTTTTATAGCCCAGAAGCTACATCTAGGAGTCAGGGGCTTATTCAAAGGACACGATAGTAGAAGAGAGCAGCTGAAGGCTCAGAGTGTAAACCCTGTTTGTGGGGATCTAGTATGACATTAAGCGAAGATTGGACTTGGATTTCTAGGGATTAGAAAGCTATTAGAATTTTTGAGCCAACCACGACTTGTCCAGAAGTGGCAGAAGCAGCAGGAAGAACAAGCTGGAAGGGAATTAAACCGAAAGGTCTTTGAACCCTGGTCTAGGTAAGTGACAATGAAGTCCTAAAATGGGCTAGGTCTGACAAGAGAAAGAAATAGTGGAGGGAGAAGAGAGAAGGGAAAGAAGGGGAGGGGAAGAGAGGAGGAGGAGGAGAAAGAGGAAAAGGAGAAAGGAGGAGGAGGAAGACAAAGAGAAAGAGAAGAAAGAGGAGGAGGAGGAAAAAGAAGAAAGGAGGAGGAGGAAAAGGAGAAAGAGAAGGAGGCAGTTGAGACTCATGCCATGGAGGGGAGGTAGGAAGTTGAAGATGATACAAAGCTTTAGCGACTGAGTGACTGGGAGAATGGAGATCCTAATAACGTCAAAGAAAACGGGAAGAGGAAAATTGAAAGAGAAAGCCAAACCTGTTTTGAATATAATAATGATCAAGAATGAGCCAACACAGGGGGAAGAAAAAGAAAGGAGCGTGCTGTGTGAAGCCAAAGAGAAGCGTGTTGTAAACCATGCAGGGAGGCCAAACAGCGAAATCACGGAGAAGGAGCCATGATCTTGGGCCAGAGATTTCCACAAAAGGAAACTCCTTGTGCAACAGGAGAGGACACCATCCAACTTGCCATGTGTCTGGGGAAAACTTGGTCTGAGCCTTTGTTGAAGGCAAATGTGGGGGTAGAGCAAAAGAAAGAATTATTGGGCTCCAGAAGAGGGAACGGGTGGGCCGTTCAAAAGCCACACCCAAGCAGGAGTGTTTCCATTTACTGACCTAGCTAAAAATTTTTTAAGGCTGATGAGGGGACAGTCTTTTTGGAAATTATTGGAGGAAAAAACCCACATGGCCTACGGATAGGGCTCAAAACGAAGCAAGGTTCACAACTCAATTTATGCTTAAGGCGGTGCTACAGAGGTAGACTATGTACTTTTTTTTTTTTTTAAATAATGTTCCAACCCAAAATGAGAAAGGGAACATCTTATTCCACATTGTGGGGAGATTGTATATGAATTTCCTGCCTCTTAACTCAACAATAGTATAGATATTATTTAAGGAGCCCTAGTGGGTTTTTTTTTAGTGGTTTTTAGTGGTGCAATGGTTAAGTGCTCAGCCAATAACCAAAAGGTTGGCAGTTTGAACCCGACCAGTGGCTCCACAGGAGAAAGGTCTGGCGATCAGCTTCCGTAAAGATTAAAAAAAAGTTCTACTTCGTCACATGGGGTCAGTATGAATCCAAAGCAACTCAATGGCACCCAACGACCACACTGACAATGTTAGACACATATTGTGTAATGCTTTCACCAAATAACAAAATCATGGAGAAGGAACCTTTAGATTGACCTTTGGGCTGGCACAAATGCCTCCCTCCCTCCTGAAGCATAAAATGTGGGGAAGAGAAAAATTGTTCTCCCAGGGAAAATGGGCACTTCCTCACAACCTACATGCCTCGGCTTTCTCGGCAGGCAGTTCCCTTGGTTATGCCCCCGCCCCCAGCCTCTGAGGGCAGGGGGGCAGAAGCAGCCCCTTACTGAGTCCCCTGCTCTGCCTGGCCTGCTCCAGGACACAATTGACAGCATACACCAGGCAGAACAAAACAGTGGCAATTGATGACAAATGGACTGAGCTGTCCCCACCTCCCTCTCCCTGCTCCCTGTTGCCATGGAGACACTAGCCAGCCAGAGCCAAGAGATCAGGAAACATCTGTAAGGGATGGTCTGGTAGACACAGGTGCTCTGGGAATCACTATGATCCAACAAGACCCTCCAGCCTGCCCAGGGTTGGAGAGGGAAAGGCAGTGAGATGAGCGACAGGAGACTAAGGTGCAAGCATGTGGCTTGGTCCTTGGGGTTGGCAGTCTCTTTTCTCTCCGCTGGGAGTTGTGTCCTTCTGGTTCATATTGGTGCCACACATCAAAGCTTTATTTCTTCTCAATCTCCATTTCTTCTTCTCTCTTCTACCTCACCTGCAATGCTGGGTAACCTCTAAGACAGATAGCTAGCTATATGTCCAAGAAACCATGGAACCACGTAGAATGTTTGAGAGACTTCATCACCTGCACCATCTTCCTCAACCACCTTGGGAAGTAGACAATGGATCCAAATACTCTCAAAGGATTCTCCCTACTCTCTCTCCCTTTGGGACAAACAATGACCCTGTCCTCCAATGTTACAGGCAGAAAGCCATGTCTTTAACAGAATAGAGAAATGAGAGGCTAAGAGGGAAATGGAGAAGGGGGTACTTAAACTTATATTGTGGTTTATTCCTCACTATTAGTTTTCTGAGCAACAGGAAGCCAATAGTCGAATATTAACTGGACTTGTACACAACCCAACAGGTCTAGTGGACATAATTTCCCCCAAACAACTACCATCAAACATACACATGGGAGGGAGGGAGGGATGACGCTTCTCAGTTATTCCTACTTTTTAAAAATGCAACTAACATGTTCCTTCTCAAATGCTTGGAAACCCAATCATTTGAATTGTTCAAATTCTAGGTGCCAATCATGATTCTAGTAACAAGACACTCTCCACTGTCACCCCACAACAGCTGGAGGATTGATGCAGCCCGTTGCTTCAAGCTTTCGGGTCACTGCTTTGTCACTGCAGCACTCGTAAAGGTCAAGACCAGAATTTTTGCAGTCGACGGCCAAAGACCTAGCAAGGCTCATCGCTTGCAGATGGCACTCCATACATGTTGCTTGATTGAATACGGAACATTTTAAAAGCCTTGATGTAGTATGCTTTATAGCTGAATCCCCAAAACTCTTCTGTCCTTCCTCCGTTGTGTAGTAGTCATGAGCTTTGAGTGAAAAAATTGGTCTCTAGCTCTGCAATTACTAGCCAAACACATTCCCCAATAGCCTTTGTCACTCACTCTTGTGGTCAGCAGATCTCATGAAAGGAAGTTGTATGTCTAGTATCTTGGCACTACAGAGCCTAGCATCTAATGTATATATCTCTTCTTATTTTTCTTCCTCAAATGAGGGCTTGTATGTACCCTACATCCATTGAATTCCAAGCCAAACCATATCCTCTTGCTGACTCCTCAACTTATATGCATACAGCCACCATTATCCATTTTCCAAGACTCCATATTAGGAAATCACAATTGTTCCTGCCTCCTCACTTGGACCCCACATGCGACCTCCAAGCCCTTTAGGCCCATTGCCTCATTGTGTTTATAGTGCTTCCTCCGTTCCTTATGTACTGCCACCATCATTTATAGGTTCTTACTTAGACAGTATCAAATGCTTCTAAGTTGGCCTACCTGCTTCCAGTTTTCCCCCTTGCCATTGTATCCTACCTGCCACAAGAAGATATGACATTGAATGCGGAGCCAAAATGGTGGAACAGACAGATGCTTCCCTCAAGCCCTCTTTACAACAAAGACCAGAAAAAACAAGTGAAATGAGTATATTTGTGACAAGCTGGGAGCCCTGAGCATCAAAGGCAAGCTTAGACAACGAACTGAGGGGCAGGGGAAGGAAGAGACCATTCAGAAGCGGAGAGGCGTTACCAGACCTGAATCGCGAGGAGCCCTCAGGCACCATTGCCAGAGCTGTGGTGGCGGTGGCAGTGGCAGGCTGGTCCTAGCGTTCAGCTGCAGTTTCCTCAGGGAGAAGAGCCAGCCACACAGCCAACTTACACCTCCAGAACCTAAGGAGAAGGGTGCTCTCGGCAAAAGCTAAGTGTTTGCATATATTTTACCTCACCCCCACCCCCACCCCCAACCCAGCTTCAGCAGCTGAATCCCTAGGCCTGAGATAGACCCTGGTGAGCACATGGAGCCATCCTCCCACCCTTGGGGAAGGAAAAAATTTGCAACTGAGGGGAAAAGATAATTTGCTAGCTCCATTAACTGGGGGAGCTCAGGACAGAAGTGGCTCCTGTCCAGGCATAAACCATCCATGGACCTTGAGCACCTTTCCCTTCTGCATGGACCTGTGTGGGCCTATTTGGGGAGAATAGGCCCTTGTTGGCAAACTCCAACCATTTCAGCAGTGCGGTGGAGAAGTGGGTGTTTGATGTTTGACATTGCTTTGCCTATTAACAAGGTCCTCATCTACCCACAACAGGGACCTAAGGACTGGTGGCTCCACTTGGGTCACCCAGCCACCCACGACAGGGGTCCAGGGATAGCTCGTACCTCCCTGCCCTTACAACAAAAACTTTGGGTGCCCATGGTCCCTCTGCAGAGCCCACCCACCCGCATGCTTTAGGGAACAGAGACACTTTTTCCTCAGAGACACTTGGGGGTCGGTTCTCAGCCCCCTGCCTTGTTCAGAGTGTGACCCCCTGCTGCAATCAGATACGGGTATATACGCCAATCACCCCTGCCCCTCTAGGACTGTAGGACAGAGCCTGTACCACGCACTTGATATCAGCTGCCTGGAAACCTGAGCTGAATTCATATCAGAAAACTGAATGGACTCCTAGACTGATATACCTGATAACAGCTCTAGCCTGCTGGGGACAGGACACCAGAGCTCCAAAGATGAAAATAATCAAGCTAGCTCACTCAAGCAACCCATAGGGGTGTACCAAAACAAAACAAAGCAAGCAGCTACAACACAGAAAGCAAGCATAAACTAATACAATAACTTATAAATGGCTTGGAGACAACAGTCAATATCAAGTCACATAAAGAAACAGGCCATGATCACCTCAACAGGCTCTCGAAACAAAGAATTCAGGGACCTTTTAGATGAAAGTGCATTCCTGGAATTACCAGATGCAGAATACAAAAGTTTAATATACAGAACCCTTCAAGACATCAGGAAGGAAATGAGACAATACGCAGAACAAGCCAAGGAACACACAGATAAAGCAAGAAATCAGAAAGATTTTTCAGGAACATAATGAAAAGTTTAATAAGCTGGAAAAATCCATAGACAGACAGCAATCAAAAATTCAGAAGATTAACAATAAAATTGCAGAAGTAGAAAACTCAATAGAAAGTCAGAGAAGCAGAATTCAGCAAGTAGAAGCTACAATCTCTGAACATGAAGATAAATCACTTGGCACTAATATATTTGAAGAAAAATCAGATAAAAGAATTAAAAATTTAAAAAAAATGAAGAAACCTTAAGAATCATGTGAGACTCTATCAAGAAAAATCACCTATGACTGATTGGAGTACCAGAACAGGGAGGGATAACAGAAAATACAGAGAAAATTGTTGAGGATTTGTTGGCAGAAAACTTCCCTGATATTGTGAAAGATGAGAAGATACCTATCCAAGATGCTCATCGAACTCCACATAAGGTAGATCTTAAAAGAAAGTCACCAAGACGTATTATAATCAAGCTTGCCAAAACCAAAGATAAAGAGACAATTATAAGAGCAGTGAGAGATAAAAGAAAAGTCACCTACAAGGGAGAGCCAATAAGAATAAGCTCGGACTACTCGGCAGAAACCATGCAGGCAAGAAGGCAATGGGATGACATACTTAAAAATTGAAGGGAAAAAATTGCCTGCCAAGAATCATATATCCATCAAAACCATCTCTTAAATATGAAGGTGAAATTAAGAAATTTCCAGATAAACACAAATTAAAGGGATTCGTAAAAACCAAACCAAAACTACAAGAAATACTAAAGGGAGTTCTTTGGTTAGAAAATCAATAATATCAGGTATGCCCAAGACTAGAGCACTGGGCAGAGCAACCAGAAGTCAAACCAGACAGGGAAATCCAAAAAAAAAAAAAGAAACAAAGCAAGATTTAAAAAAAAAAAAAAAAAAGCCCAAAACAGGGTAACGGCAATGTTATTATATAAAAGAAGACAACATTAAGATAATAAAGAGGGACTAAGAAATGTAATCATACACCTTCCATATGGAGAGGAAGACATGGCAATACAAAGAAATAAAAGTTAGTTATAAATTTAGAAAAAAAGGGGTAAATAATAAGGTAACCACAAAGGAGACAAACTATTCTACTCATCAAAATAAAATACAAGGGAAAAATACAGACTCAGCAGAAACAAAATAAATAACAACAACAAATATGAGGAAAGGACAATATATAAAGAAAATCTACTCAGCACCTAAAATCAAATGGGAAAAAGAAGCTGTCAACACACAAAAAAAGACACCAAAATGGTAGCACCAAATTCATACCTATCCACAATTACCCTGAATGTAAGTAGACTAAATGCACCAATAAAGAGACGGAGAGTGGCAGAATGGATTAAAAAACAAGATCCATCTATACGCTGCCTACAAAAGACACACCTTAGACTTAGAGACACAAACAAAAACTCAAAGGATGGAAAAAAGTATATCAAGCAAACAACAATCAAAAAAGAGCAGGAGTGGCAATATTAATTTCTGACAAAATAGACTTTAAAGTTAAATCCATCAGAAAGGGAAAGGAAGGACACTATATATATAATGATTAAAGGGACAATACACCAAGAAGATATAACCATATTAGATATTTATGCACCCAATGACAGGGCTGTAAGATACATAAAACAAACTCTATCAGCATTGAAAAGTGAGATAGACAGCTCCACAATAAGAGTAGGAGACTTCAACACACCACTTTCGGTGAAGGACAGGACATCCAGAAAGAAGCTCAATAAAGACACAGAAGATCTAAGTGCCACAGTCAACCAACTTGACCTCGTAGACATATACAGAACACTCCACCCAACAGCAACCAACTATATTTTCTTTTCTAGTGCACATGGAACATTCTCTAGAATAGACCACATATTAGGTCATAAAGCAAGCCTTAGCAGAATCCAAAACACTGAAATATTACAAAGCATCTTCTCTGACCATAAGGCCATAAAAGTGGAAATCAATAACAGGAAAAGCAGGGAAAAAAAATCAAACACTTGGAAACTGAGCAATACTCTGCTCAGAAAAGACTGGATTATGGAAGACATTAAGGGTAGAATAAAGGAATTCATAGAATCCAATGAGAATGAAAACACTTCCTATCAGAACCTTTGGGACACAGCAAAAGTGGTGTTCAGAGGCCAATTTATATCAATAAATGCACACATCCAAAAAGAAGAAAGGGCCAAAATTAAAGAACTATCCCTACAACTTGAACAAATAGAAAGAGAGCAACAAAAGAAACCCACAGGCACCAGAAGAAAACAAATGATAAAAATTAGAGCTGAACTCAATGAAGTAGAAAACAGAAAAACAATTGAAAGAATTAACAAGACCAAAAGCTGTTTTTTTTAAAAACTCAACAAAATTGATAAACCATTGACCAAATTGACGAAAGAAAAATAGGAGAGGAAGCCAATAACCCGAATAAGAAATGAGATGGGCGATATTACAACAGACCCAACTGAAATTAAAAGAATCATATCAGATTACTATGAAAAACTATACTCAAACAAATTTGAAAACCTAGAAGAAATGGATGGATTCCTAGAAACACACTACCTACCTAAACTAGCACAGACAGAGGTAGAACAACTAAATAGATCCATAACAAAAGAAGAGATTGAAAAGGTAATCAAAAAACTCCCAAAAAAAAAAGCCCTGGTCCTGACGGCTTCACTGCAGAGTTCTACCAAACTTTCAGAGGAGAGTTAACACCGCTACTAATAAAGGTATTTCAGAGCATAGAAAAGGATGGAATACTACCAAACTCATTCTATGAAACCACCATATCCCTGATACCAAAACCAGGTAAAGACACCACAAGAAAATTATAGACCTATATCCCTCATGAATGTAGATGCAAAAATCCTCAACAAAATTCTAGCGAATAGAATTCAACAACATATCAAAAAAGTAATTCACCATGACCAAGTGGGATTCATACCAGGTATGCAGGGATGGTTCAACATTAGAAAAACAATTAATGTAATCCACCACATAAATAAAACGAAAGACAAGAATCACATGATTTTATCAATTGATGCAGAAAAGGCATTTGACAAAGTTCAACACCCATTCATGATAAAAACTCTCAGCAAAACAGGAATAGAAGGAAAATTTCTCAACATAATAAAGGGTATTTATACAAAGCCAACAGCCAACCTCACCCTAAATGGACAGAGCCTGAAAACATTCCCAGACCAGACAAGGATGTCCTTTATCACCACTCTTATTCAACATTGTGCTGGAAGTCCTAGCCAGAGCAATTAGGCTAGATAAAGAAATAAAGGGCATCCAGACAGGCAAGGAAGAAGTAAAAGTATCTCTATTTGCAGATGACATGATCTTATACACAGAAAACCCTAAGGATCCTCCAGAAAACTACTGAAACTAATAGAAGAGTTCAGCAGAGTATTGGGATACAAGATAAACATACAAAAATCAGTTGGATTCCTCTACACCAACAAAAAGAACATCGAAAAGGAAATCACCAAATTAATGCCATTTACAGTAGCACCCAAGAAGATAAAATACTTAGGAATAAATCTTACCAGAGATGTAAAAGACTTACACAAAGAAAACTACAGTACACTTCTGCAAGAAACCAAGAGACTTACATAAGTGGAAGAACATACCTTCTCGTGGATAGGAAGACTTAACATTATGAAAATGTCTACCAAAAGTGATCTATACATTTAATGCAATTCCGATCCAAATCCCAAGGACATTCTTTAATGAGATGGAGAAACAAATCACCAATTTCATATGGAAGGGAAAGAGGCCCCGGATAAATAAGGCATTGCTGAAAAAGAAGAACAAAGTGGGAGGCCTTACTTTCCCTGATTTTAGAACCTATTATACCGCCACAGTAGTCAAAACAGCCTGGTACTGGTACAACAACAGATACCTGGACCAATGGAATCGAATTGAGAATCCAGATGTAAATCCATCCACATATGAGCAGTTGATATTTGACGAAAGCCCCAAAACAGTTAAATGGGGAAAAGACAGTCTTTTTAACAAATGATGCTGGCATAACTGGATATCCATCTGCAAAAAAGTGAAACAAGACCCATACTTCACTCCATGCACAAAAACGAGCCCCAAATGGATCAAAGACCTAAATATAAAATCTAAAACGATAAAGATCATGGAAGAAAAAATAGGGACAACGTTAGGAGCCCTAATACATGGCATAAACAGTATACAAAACATTATAAAGAATGTAAGAAAAACTAGGTAACTGGGAGCTCCTAAAAATCAAACACCTATGCTCATCCAAAGACTTCACCAAAAGAGTAAAAAGACTACCTACAGACTGGGAAAAAGTTTTTAGCTATGACATTTCTGATCAGCACCCGATCTCTAAAATCTACATGATACTGCAAAAATGCAACTGCAAAAAGACAAATAACCCAATTAAAAAATGGGCAAAAGACATGAATAGACACTTCACTAAAGAAGATGTTCAGGTAGCTAACAGATATATGAGGAATTTTCCCGATCATTAGCCATTAGAGAAATGCAGATCAAAATGACAATGAGATTTCATCTCACTCCAACAAGGCTGGCATTAATCCAAAAAGCACAAAATAATAAATGTTGGAGAGGCTGTGGAGAGACTGGAACACTTACACACTGCTGGTGGGAATGTCAAATGGTATAACCACTTTGGAAATTGATTTGGAACTTCCTTAAAAAGCTAGAAATAGAACTACCATACGATCCAGCAATCCCACTCCTTGGAACATATCCTAGAGAAATAAGAGCCTTTACACAAACAGATATATGCACACTCATGTTTATTGCAACACTGTTTACAATAGCAAAAAGATGGAAGCAATCAAGGTGCCCATAGACAGATGAATGGATAAATAAACTATGGTATATTCACACAATGGTACACATCGATAAAGAACAGTGAGGAATCTGTGAAACATTTCATAACATGGAGGAACCTGGATGGCATTATGCTGAGTGAAATTAGTCAGTTGCAAAAGGACAAATATTGTATAAGACCATTATTATAAGAACTTGAGAAATAGTTTAAACTGAGAAGAAAACATTCTTTTGTGGTTATGAGAGTGGGGAGGGAGGAAAAGTGGGAGAGGGGCATTCACTAATTAGATAGTAGATAAGAACTACTTTAGGTGAAGGGAAAGACAGCACACAATACAGGGGAGGTCAGCACAATTGAACTAAACCAAAATCAAAGAAGTTTCCTGAATAAACTGCTTCGAAGACCAGCGTAGCAGGGGCAGGGGTCTGGGGACCATGGTTTCAGGGGACATCTAAGTCAATTGGCATAATAAAATCTATTAAGAAAACATTCTGCATCCCACTTTGAAGAGTGGCGTCTGGAGTCTTAAACGCTAGCAAGCAGCCATCTAAGATGCATCAACTGGTCTCAACCCACCTGGATCAAAGGAGAATGAAGAACACCAAGAACACAAGGTGATTACGAGCCCACAAGACAGAAAGGGCCACATGAACCAGCGACTACATCATCGAGACCAGAAGAACTAGATGGTGCCCGGCTACAACCGATGACTGCCCTGACAGGGAACACAACAGAGAACCCCTGAGGGAGTAGGGGAGCAGTCGGATGCAGACCCCAAATTCTCATAAGACCAGACTTAATGGTCTGACTGAGACTAGAAGGACCCCCGTGGTCATGGCCCCCAGACCTTCTGTTGGCCCAGGACAGGAACCATTCCCGAAGCCAACTCTTCAGACATGGATTGGACTGGACAATGGGTTGGAAAGGGATGCTGGTGAGGAGTGAGCTTCTTGGATCAGGTGGACACTTGAGACTATGTTGGCATCTCCTGCCTGGAGGGGAGATGAGAGGGTGGAGGGGGTTAGAAGCTGGCGAAAAGGACACGAAAGGAGAGAGTGAAGGGAGAGAGTGGGCTGTCTCATTAGGGGGAGAGTAATTGCGAGTGTGTAGCAAGGTGTATATGGGTTTTTGTGTGAGAGACTGACTTGATTTGTAAACTTTCACTTAAAGCACAATAAAAATTATTAAAAAAAAAAGAAGATATGATACTGTTTTAACAGAATTTGCTTTTCAGAAATCTTAGTAAGATGGAAACAAACAAAGCTTCTGATGTGGATTGAATTGAGTTCCCCAAAACTATGTATTGAAGTCTTAACCCCTGTGCCTCTGTATATGCCCCTGAGTATAGGGTGGCTATGAGTTGGATTGGTTGTTTTTGTTTTTGGCGATGCGGTGCTTAAAGTGCTTGTCTGCTCACCAAAAAGGTCAGTGGTTCGAGCCCACCAGCCTCGGAAAGCCTATGGGGCAGTTCTACCCTGTCCTGTAGGGTTGCTATGAGTTGGAATTGACTTGAGGCAGTGGGTTTGGTTTTTTGTTTTGGGGGGGTTTGGAAATAAGGGTTTCTTTTGTTATGTTAATGAAGTCATACTAGAGTAGAGTGGGTCCTAAACCTAATCACTTCTGAATTTTAAGAAGAATAGACCCAGAGACACACATGGCAGAGTCACCACAAGAAGACACACATGGCAACCACAAGAAGACAGACACACATGGCAAATGCAGCTACAAGCCCAGGAACTCCAGGGACGGCTGGCAGCTACTAGACGCTGAAATAGACAAAGAAGAGCCTCCCCCTAGAGCCGCACTCTGAATTCGGACTTCGAAGCCACCCACTTGCAGTATTTCTGTTACCACAGCACTAGATAACTAAGGTAGCTTCTCTGGATAAATCTGGAATGGGGGTAGGAGAGAGGAAAGTGGGCAGCCCCATGATAACCCCTGTGGCAGACTGTAGCACCCTAGATCTCAAAACACATACCTTAAAAACCGTTGTACAATAGAGCATGGATCAAGACAGCACTGATTTCAAACACAGTTCCACGCAACCTGTTGCAAGTTACTTCATCTTTCTGTTCAGGAGCCCATTTTGTAACTTTTCCCTCATATGGCACACACTTGCCTTGAACCGTTCACATCTGACTGTTCTCTTGCATCAAGTGTCTTAAGGAAGGTTCTGGGTCAGACCTGTCTAAACATAGCACAGATTGGAAAGTCAGTAGATTCTTAGCAAATGTTTGCTGAGTCAAATCCTATTTAAGTTTGTCCCGAATCAAATTCAATAGCATTCCTCCCAAACTACCCTTCCTCCTGAGGCCCATTCTAGGTCAATGGTCCTATAACTAAGTGTCCTTCAGCCTCATTCACCTGTGAATTGAAATACGATCGTGTTACCATCAATGACATACATATTTCTGGCTTTTAGTCCCTGATGATATAGCTGGAGGGCCACGGTCTCCTAAATATCTCCCCCACTTATTCCCAGTGCTCACAGGGTCACGTTACAGGTACTCAGAAACCTGCATGCCCTGGTCTCATGACTGATGCCCACTGTTCAGGCAGGGATAGTGGAGCCCTGCTCCTGCCCAGGAGTGCTTCACCTGCATTACCTCATTTGACCTTCCCACAGTCCAGCGGGGTCATACAATTCCTATAAGCATCTCCATTTTGTCAGCCGTACATGCTAAGGCCTAGAGGGGTGATGAACTTCCACCTGTCTGTCAGTTTATGGTACTGTGAAAGCTTCCGTGTTGCTGTGACATTGGAAGCTATGCCACCGGTATTTCAAATACCAGCAGAGTCACTCATGGTGGACAAATTTCAACTGAGATTCCAGACTAAGACAGACTAGGAAGAAAGGCCTGTTGATGTACTTCTGAAAATCAGCCAATGAAAACCCTATGGATCACATCAGAACATTGTCCAACTCCCTTGCTTTGGACATGTCATCAGGAAGGATCAATCTCTGGAGGAGGACATCATGTTTGGCGAAGCAGAGGGCCAGCAAGGGCCAGGGAGACCCTTGGTGAGATGGACTGGCACAATAGCCACAAGTATGAATTCAAACATGCCTGTAGTTGTGAGGATGACGCAGGGCCAGGCAATGTTACATTTTGTTGTTCATAAGGTTGCCGTAAGTCGGAGTTGACTCAACGGCAGCTAACAAAAAAAAAAAAAAAAAAACCAGAAAAATGAAACAATTTGCCCAACCATGTAGTCATAAATGGCAATGCTGCAACCCTAGAGCAGGTCTGTCTGGCTCCGAACCTAGCCATCACTCTTAGGACTTTGCTCTGTAACCTTGTCAGATTTCAGGAGCAGCTTCGTTCTGATTTTAGCGGAAGCCCCAGAATGGGAGCATCTATTTTAAATTCCTGTGCCTCTGCCTCTAGTCCCTTCTGCCAGGGTGAAAAAAACAAAAACCCACCATGCACTTGTGTGGATAGTGAATGGTGGTGTTCGTGCCAGCCTCACACACACAGCCTTCACCGCCAGCCAAGAGCAACTGCAGGGGGAGGGAAACATTCTTGATTTTTAACAGTATCCGTGGCATAGGATGCAACGTGCCCCTCCCCATCCTGTACCTCCCCCCTCCACAGAAAGTTAATTTTAGGAGTTGTCCTTTTGAGGAAGGAACAGGCAAGTCATAGGGGCTCTTTCCAGGACCTCAGGGGTGGGTAAGAAAGAGTTAAGGCCGCAGCTGCCAGCGCATGCAGGGTAGAGTTATGCTCAACTGTTCCCACTGGAGACCCAGTCAGCTGTCACTGGAGAACAAAGAATCCCCCAGGGCCACTGGAGTTGAGTCACACCCGGGAAGCCCTGAGAGTTCCCTGATTAGGGTTTCTAAATCAGCCCCATCGAGGCCCGAAGAATAGAGCTGAGGAACAATAGGCGCCCACATTCACACAGTGGCAGTCCTGCCGGCAGTCGCCCCCACCACCGTCCCCTCCCACAGGCCCTCGAAGGCCACTTCACCTCCATTGGGAAAATCAAATCTCATCGAGGGCACCGGTGCTGAGCAGCGTCAAGGTCCCCTCAGGACTGGAGTGAGGAAATATGCTGCCGCGCAGGCCCCCCCCTCAACCCCGTGTCTGTCACAGCCAGGACCAGAGGTGGTCACCCGGGTGTGTGTTTGGGGAAATAAAGAGGGTCTGGGACAGGGTTGGAAACCCTGGTGGGTAGTGGTTAAGTGCTACGGCTGCTAACCAAAGGGCCGACGGTTCAAATCCACCAGGCGCTCCTTGGAAACTCTCTGGGGCAGTTCTACTCTGTCCTATAGGGTTGCTATGAGTCGGAATCGACTCGATGGCACTGGGTTTGGTTTGGTTTTGGTTGGGGACAGGGATGGGGAGGGGCCTTGCAGGCACAACAGAGGCTACCTGGATTGGAGGCGCTTATTTTGCAGTTCCTATTCCACTCTCTCCCAGTCCAGGTGGTAAGGCTTTTATGCTCGGCTTTCTAGAAAATTCCATCCTGATCACCAGCTCCCAGCCTTCAGACTCCTCTTGCGTAATATTTGAGGTGACTAAAAGGCCTCACAAGAGTCCTGTGACGTTAGCAAGACCATGGAGCCGGGAGATTTTCTGACCCTCAGCAGCACCCACGGCAAGATGTGCCCTGTGTTTTCAAAGGGCCTCAAATTCAGAGTTTTGACATAATCTCTGTGTGAGGCTATCCACACGACCGTTGTAATTCTGTGTGTGGTTGAAGCTGTGCGTTTTCTCAATGTAAATTTTCTTTTTTTTTTTTAAATACCAAATTGTTACAACCTCATGTCACAGAGTAGATCTGTTCCACAGGATTTTCTTGGCTGTAATCTTTATGGAAGCAGATCACCAAGCCTTTCTTCTGTCGTGTCACTGAGCGGGCTCAAACCACTAACCTTTCAGTTAGTAGTAAAATGCAAATCATTAATGCCACATCGAGACCTGACAACCTTGAATTTGCATATAATTTTATAATACTAGGATACTCAGAAAAAGGAAGACTGTACCTCTCAAATTCTGGGGGCCCCTGGTTTTCATTCAAACGTCAACACATTTCCTTCTTTTCCATCAGCTGCCAAAGCCATTGCCAGGACAGTCTTTCAGATCCGAGTATCACTGGGTCTCTAATAGGGAAGCTTTAGGGGAGCTTGAGCTCTCAGAGGAACTGCTAACTGCACTTGGGGGATTCTGGTCACCCCTTCTCTGCCTGTGGCTAGGTCAGCCCTGTAATCTATGGGTCCCCCCAGTGAGAGGCATCAGCATTTATGATCCCTACCTGAGCCAAGCCCCCACCTGGAGCCAGGCTTGCAAGGCATGGGTTAGTTTTATGTGCCCTACACTCTACCATCATACCCTTCACCAATGGAGACATAAGGAGCTACACCTGCATTTGAAGGCGAGCCTGGTGGAACACATGGCCTGGACATCCAGACCATCCCCTATAGCTTCAGCAATCAGTTCTAGGATCACAGTCCTTTGCTAGCAGAGTCATTCAAAATGGTCTTTGGTTTTCATCTGTAGAGGCTCTTGAAGGAAGCTGAGTGTACTTAGCAGATGAATATGCCAAATGCAGCAAAGCTCCGAGATTTTTTTAAAGACATATTCCTAAAATGGAGCCATCCATCATAGAGCCCAAACTTAATGAAGGCCCTGGTGTAATAACAGCTGCCAATTATTGGGCCCATGCTATGTGCCCTGGTACTGCAACAATTAAGCGCTCAGCTGCTAACCAAAAGATCGGTGATTCAATCGTACCCTGTGGCTCTGGGGAAGAAAGACTTAGCAATCTGCTCCCATAAAGATTACAGCCTAGAAAACCATCTGGGGCAGTTCTACTCTGTCACGTGGGGTCACTATAAGTTGAATGTCAACCGAAGAGCACCTAACGATAGCATCAACTTCCTGTGTTTTTATGCAAATAACGTGCACCTTCTACGTTTGTCTGGAAGCCGTGCCCTTCTCCCATGAGCTATTTTTGTAAGTGCACTACGCTTATTTTTTTTACACCAACATGTAAAAACAAAACTGGCATAGCAGTGCTTATGAAAATACCTCGTGGTTGGCAAACAAAAGTAGAAGGTGTATGTTATTTGCGTAAAAATACAGTATATGTTTAAGGAGTCTCTGGGTGGCTCAAATGGTTAAACACTCAACTTCTAGCCGAAAGGTTGGTCGTTCAAACCCAACCAGAGGCGCCTCAAAAGATAGACCTGGAGATCTGCTTCTGAAAGACCACGGCTTGGAAAACCCACACACGGGGTCACCATACATCACAATTGACTTAACGGCAACTAACAACAACAACTTATGTATTAAGCATTGCTAAAAATTCATACCATAACATTTAATCCTCACGATCCCATTTTACAGATGAGAAAAATGAGGCTCAAAACTCTCCTAAGACCACATAAGTAGTACCAGCAGACCAGCTGCTCTCAAGTTGACTCCAGCTCGTGGTGACTGTGTGTGTGTCAGAGTAGAACTGCGCTCCATAAGGCTTTCAGGGGATTCTGTTTCAGACGTAGATTGCCAAGCCTTTCTTCCAAGGTGCCTCTGAGAAACTCAAATCACCAACCTTTCTGTTAGCAGTTGAGTGTGTTAACCATTTGCACGACCTCAAATTCAGAGTTTTGACTTAATCTCTGTGTGAAGCTATCCACACGATTGTTGTAATTCTGTGTGTGGTTGAAGCGGCGCATTTTCTCAATGTAAATTTTCTTTTTTTTTTTTTTGGCCAGAAATATGGCAAAATATTGGCAAGATTTGAACTCAGATCTGACTGCCTTTCAAAGCTCTTGACCACTAAGTTTCCTCAATTTCTTCCCCTCAATTGAACTTCAAATCTAAATTTAAGGAATCTTTGGTTTGCATGTTTTACCCTTTCTTTTCTTTTCTCAGTTCACGTAAAAGAAGTGTCAAGATGGAACTCTCATCAGTGGAGGATAACCCTTGGTGTGCTGGCATGAGGAGCGTCAGGTCCAAAGCTAACAGGCCGCGACATCCTGGGCCAATCACCTACCTTCTCTGAGCGTCAGTTTCTTCATGCGTGAAAGTCTAGAGATGATATCACCGACTACACTGGAATATTGTGGAGACTAGAGGGGAAACCTGAGTAGAAACACCTGATCCACAGCACATACTCCATGAGCAATAGTACGTAAGTTAGGTTGTTGTTAGGTGCCATCGAGCCAGTTCCAACTCACAGCAACCCTGTGTTCAACACTGCCAGGTGCTGCGCCATCCCCGTGATTGTTGTTATGCTTGATCCCATTGTTGCAGCCACTGTATCAATCCGTCTCATTGAGGGTCTTCCTTTTTTTCATTGACCCTCCGCTTTACCAAGCATGATATCCTTCTCCAGGGACTGGTCCCTCCTGGTAACATGTCCAAAGTATGTGAGATGAAGTCTCGTCATCCTCACTTCTAAGTGCATTCTGGCTATACTTCTTCCAAGACGGATTTGCTCGTTCTTTTGGCAGTCCATGGTATACTCAATATTCTTCGCCAGCACCACAACTCAAAGGAGTCAATTCTTCTTCGGTCTTCCTTTTTCATCGTCCAGCTTTCACATGCATGAAATTGGAAGTACCATGGCTCAGGTCAGGCAGACCTTAGTCTTCAAGGTGACATCTTTGCTTTTCAACACTTTAAAGAGGTATTTTGCAGCAGATTTGCCCAATGCAATGCGTCATTTTATTTCTTGACTGCTGCCTCCATGGGTGTTGCTTGTGGACCCAAGTAAGATGAAATCCTGGAGAACTTCAGTCTTTTCTCCATTTATTATGATGTTGTTTATTGGTCCAGTTGTGAGGATTTTTGTTTTCTTTATGTTGAGGTTGAAATCCATACTGAAGGCTATAGTCTTTGATCTTCATCAGTAACTGCTTCAAGTCTTCTTCACTTTCAGCAAGCAAGGTTGTATCATCTGCATGACACAGGTCGTTAATGAGTCTTCCTCCAATCCTTATGCCCCATTCTTCTTCATATAGTCCAGCTTCTCATATTATTTGCTCAGCACACAGATTGAACAAATACGGTGAAAGTATACAACCCTGACACACACCTTTCCTGACTTTAAACCACATAGTATCCCCTTGTTCTGTTTGAATGACTGCCTCTTGATATATGTACAGGTTCCTCGTGAGGACAATTAAGCGTTCTGGAATTCCAGTTCTTTGCAATATTTTCCATAATTTGTTATGATCCACATAGTCAAATTCCTTTGCACAGTCAATAAAACACAGGTAAACATCTTTCTGGTATTCTCTGCTTTAAGCCAGGATCTATCTGACATTAACAACAATATCCCACATTCCACATCATCTTCTGAATTCGACTTGAATTTCTGACAGTTTCCCGTCAATGTACTGCTGCCATTATTGCCTTCCTCAAATCACTTGGCCCCAGGTTAAATAACCTTATAGAAATGGTTCCATTTTTCAACTTTCAATTTTCCCTGCTCTTTCTTGGACCATCCTTAATTCCTCTTTGCTGTTAGCTGCCATCGAGTTGGCCCCCAACTCATGGTGACCCTGTGCGCAAGTGAATGAAATGCTGCCTGGTCCTGTACCATCCCCCTAATCATTTAGGGATTGGACCATCGTGATCCATAATCACAATGGCTGACTTTCATAAGTAGGTCACCAGGCCTTTCTTCCTAGTCCACCTTAGTCTGGAAGCTCCACTGAAACCTGTTCAACATCATAGCAACAAGAAACCCTGATAGACAGGTGGAGGCTACACGTGAGGTGGATTGCCAGGGAATCAAACCAGGTGTCCTGCATGGAAGGTGAGAATTTCATCACTGAACCACCATTACTCTCTAATTTCCCCTTAAAAGTCATTGCCAATGAGTTGATAACCTTGTAGGACAGAGTAGAACTGCCCCCATAGAGTTTCCAAGGCTGTAAATCTTTACAGAAGCAGACTGCCACATCTTTCTCTCTCAGAGTGGCTGGTGGGTTTGAACCAATGTTCAAAATTCCCTCTTAGGCCTTTAGAATCCTGATAGGACTGACCAACAAGAAAAGTTGCATAAATTGAGCCTTCGGTATCCTGGACATCAATTGCTCTCATAATCTGGAGTAAAAGTCTATTCTTGATTTTAGTAAACATGCCTCTAAGCTTGTTACCACTGCTCATGGACCCAAGAAGGAACAAGGGTTGCTAAATTAGAGGGGAACATGTTAAATGCAGGAAGGTTAATCTAACACTAATGGCCTATGGGAAGTTCCTGAGTGGTGCAAATAGTTAAGTGCTCAATTACAAGCCTGAAGGTTGGCAGTTTGGACCCACTCAGCAGCATCTGGGAAGACAGGCCTGGTAACCTGGCTCCTGAAAGGTCACAGCCTTGAAAATTCCATGGAACAGTTTAACTCAGCACATGTGGGGTCACCATGAGTTGGAATCGACTCAATGGCAATTGATAACAATGAGAACAACGGCCTGTGTGATTGCAAGATGAGTTGGTAGTGCTGGCCTTCACATCTTTCTCCAAAGTCTTTTTAAATTACTTCAGTGGGAAGCCATCAGACACAGGGTTGGCAGGCTAGGAATTGGAGGTCTCAGACCCTAGAGAGAAGCTACTGTGCTCTGCTGATTCTAGTATCCCCAGCTTTTGTTTAGGTGTTTGGGTCACAGTGGATGCTGAATACATCTGGGTTAAATGAATGAGTGAAGAATTAGTGAATGAATGGCATAGATACCCCCAAGCCAAGACTTTCTGTACTCCCAACTAACTCTTGCCCAATGACCATGAAAGTGTTGTCAAACCCCTTTTCCCACATTTCATTTTAAATGCCATCTCAGCTCTTGGAACAAATGAAATTTTCAAATTAATCTTGTTAAGGTGTAAAGAAAAGACTCCAAAAAGCATGGGTGCATCTTAGCAATTTTTGAAAAGCAGACGTGTGATGTGATTGGCCAGATACTGGGGGTGGGAAGGGGTCAGAAGACTGAGGATGGGTTGTCCACGCTGGGAAGAGTAACAGTCCTCAACAAGACTGAATTGTTGAATAATTGATCATTTTATGGGGTTAAAAGAATACATGGTGGGGAAAAGATAGTCTTTTTAACAAATGGTGCTGGCATAACTGGATATCCATTTGCAAAAAAAAGAAACAGAACCCATACCTCACACCATGCACAAAAACTAACTCCAAGTGGATCAAAGACCTAAACATAAAGACTAAAACGATAAAGATCATGGAAGAAAAAATAGGGACAATGTTAGGAGCCCTAATACAAGGCATAAACAGAATACAAAACATTACCAAAAATGACGAAGAGAAACCAGATAACTGGGAGCTCCTAAAAATCAAACACCTATGCTCATCCAAAGACTTCACCAAAAGAGTAAAAAGACCACCTACAGATTGGGAAAGAATTTTCAGCTATGACATCTCCGACCAGCGCCTGATCTCTAAAATCTATATGATTCTGTTAAAACTCAACCACACAAAGACAAACAACCCAGTCAAGAAGTGGGCAAAGGATATGAACACACACTTCACTAAAGAAGATATTCAGGCAGCCAACAGATACATGAGAAAATGCTCTCAATCATTAGCCATTAGAGAAATGCAAATTAAAACTACGATGAGATTCCACCTCACTCCAACAAGGCTGGCATTAATCCAAAAAACACAAAATAATAAATGTTGGAGAGGCTGCGGAGAGATTGGAACTCTTATACACTGCTGGTGGGAATGTAAAATGGTACAACCACTTTGGAAATGTATCTGGCGTTTTCTTAAAAAGTTAGAAATAGAACTACCATACAACCCAGAAATCCCACTCCTTGGAATATACCCTAGAGAAATAAGAGCCTTCACACGAACAGATATAAGCATACCCATGTTTATTGTAGCTCTGTTTACAATAGCAAAAAGCTGGAAGCAACCAAGGTGTCCATCAACGGATAAATGGTTAAATAATTTGTGGTATATTCACACAATGGAATACTACGCATCGATAAAGAACAGTGAGGAATCTGTGAAACATTTCATAACATGGAGGAACCTGGAAGGCATTATGCTGAGCAAAATTAGTCAGAGGCAAAAGGACAAATACTGTATAAGACCACTATTATAAGATCTTGAGAAATAGTATAAACTGAGAAGAACACATTTTTTTGTGGTTACGGGGGGGGAGGGGGTGGGAGAGGGTTATTTACTGATTAGTTAGCTGATAAAAACTACTTTAGGTGAAGGGAAGGACAATACTCAATACAGGGAAGGTCAGCTCAACTGGACTGGACCAAAAGCAAAGGAGTTTCCGGGATAAACTGAATTCTCCAAAGGTCAGCGGAGCAAGGGCGGGGGTTTGGGGACTATGGCTTAAGGGGACTTCTAAGTCAATTGGCAAAATAATTCTATTATGAAAACATTCTGCATCCCACTTTGAAATGTGGTGTCTGGGGTCTCAAATGCTAACAAGCAGCCATCTAAGATGCATCAATTGGTCTCAACCCACCAGGATCAAAAGAGAATGAAGAACACCAAGGTCACACGATAACTACGAGCCCAAGAGACAGAAAGGGCCACATGAACCAGAGACTTGGGTTGGAGACAATGGGTTGGAGAGAGATGCTGACGAAGAGTGAGCTACTTGTATCAGATGGACACTTGAGACTGTGTTGGCATCTCCTGTCTGGAGGGGAGATAGGAGGGTACAGAGGGTTAGAAACTGGGAAAATTCTCACAAAAGGAGAGACTGGAAGGGCTGACTCATTAGGGGGAGAGTAGGTGGGAGTATGGAGTAAGGTGTATATAAGCTTATATGTGACAGACTGATGATTTGTAAACGTTCACTTAAAGCTTAATAAAATTATTAAAAAAAAAAAAAAAAGAATACATGGGTTTTCAGAATTCGTGGGCAAGACAATGTGTGGTATAGTTGAAAAGCCAGACTACTGAGGATTTGAATTCCAACTCAGCCACTCAGCCACTTACTTGTTAGGAAACCTCAATTTTCTCACTTGTAAAATGGGCAAATAAGCACCTCTTTTGCAAAGGTGCTGGGAGAATTACATGAGATAAACACAAACATATGTGGCCTGGCACAAGAAGACCTCAGTAAACGGCAATGCTGTGGGGGGTGACAGGAAGTTAGGACCAAGATACAAGTTAAAGAAAGGCCCAGGCCAGTGTAGATCAAGATAAGATCTGCAACAATAACCACGGCAGTGACTGTTCTAGAAGTAAGGTCTATAGGTTGAAAAATTAGTCTCAAGTCACTAATTGTGACATTAAATCCAATAAGGGAAAAAGAGGAAACTTCCATTAACTCACAGAAATTAGAAAAAAAAATGGGTAAAAGCCCAGGAAGAGAAGAATGTGGTCTGGATTACCTCCAGGGTGCTGGCTTAGTCTCTGGGAGAGACCCCCTGATGGCTACCTTGACCCTGAGGGTAGGGCAGTCTGGGTGCAAAATCGTGAAAGATTCACCATTTGTCTTTGGTGTTACAACATTCTCTGGTCTATAGTTGTCCTACCTCCTGATGTTACCCTTATTCCCAGCACCCAAAGATTTCATATTATCTCCATCTGCCTGATACAAAACCTGCTCTCTAAACCTCCATCCACTCTAAGGCATAGGTGAAGGACTACAGCTTAACACATAAACCCCATCCCACAGTATTCACATCTTGTTGTTGTTAGGTGCGGTAGAGTCGGTTCCGACTCATAGCGACCCTATACATATACAACAGAATGAAACACTGCCCGGTCCTTCACCATCATCACAATTGTTGTTATACTTGAGCCCATTGTTACAGCCACTGTGTCAATCCATCTCATTGAAGGTCTTCCTCTTTCCTGCTGACCCTGTACTTCACCAAGCATGATGTCCTTCTCCAGGGACTAATCCCTCCTGAAAACATGTCCAAAGTATGTAAGATGCAGTCTTGCCATCCTTGCTTCTAAGGAGCGTTCTGGTTGTACTCCTTCCAAGACAGATTTGTTTGTTCTTTTGGCACTCCATGGTATGTATATTCGAAATTCTTTGCCAACACCACAATTCAAAGGTGTCAATTCTTCAGTCTTTCTTATTCATTGTCCAGCTTTCACATGCGTATGATACGATTGAAAATACTATAGCTTGGGTCAGGAGCAACTTAGTCTTCAAGGCGACATCTTCGCTTTTCATGTGTCTGTCAGTTTGTTGTACTGTGGGGGCTTGTGTGTTGCTGTGATGCTGAAAGCTATGCGACCGGTATTCAGAAACCAGCAGGGTCACCCTTGGAGGAAATGTTTCAGCTGAGCTTCCAGACTAAGTCAGGCTAGGAATAAGGACCTGGCAGTCTACTTCTGAAAAGAATTTGCCAGTGAAAACCTTATGAATTTACATCTTAGCATTAATTAAACAATAAAGTGGATAGTGCAAACATTTTTGCAACTTGTTTTGTCCCAAGCTCGGAGACAGGCACTGAGGACAGATGGACAGAAATACCTATTTCCTGCCTTAATAACATGGCGCTGAGGGTGGGACCAGTGCACACTAGCTGATGGGCTTCCTGGGTGTCCCACCAAACCACCACCCGGGAGCTGCCTGCTTCTGCCAAAGCAGCCCTGGTTACAGCCCCTTCCTAGCCCCTCCTGCCCACACACCACCTGTGTGTGGACCAGCAGGCAGCTGTTCCCTCTGTTCAACTTGTAACCCAGCTGCCCTGTCGCACCGCAGAGAGGAACCACCAGCTGACAGGAAGCTGAGGAGCAAACAGCTCATTGAATTGGGCAGTAGGAGATCTGGGTTCTAACCTCTGTTTCTCTCTCTTGCTTGTTCTGTGAACTTGAGCTAGTCATCATCACGCTCTATGCCTCAGATTCTCTTTACAAAAGCAAAGGTATCTCTTTCAGCACCAACTTTCTAACATTTAAATGGGATGGCAAATATACATATACATATTCAGGAGCCCTGGTGGGGCAGCGGTTAAAAGCTCGGCTGCTAACCAAAAGATCAGCAGTTTGAATCTACCAGCTGCTCCTTGGAAACTCTATGGGGCTGCTCTACTCTGCCCTACAGGGTCGCCATGAGTTGGAATCGACTCGACGGCAATGGGTTTGTTTTTCTTTTTTATACACATGGACACACACATATACATACATATATGCTTTATATACTCATACAAACCCATTGCCATTGAGTCAATTCCAACTCATAGCGACCGTATAGGACAGAATAGAATTGTCCCATAGGTTTTCCAACGCTGTAATCTTTATGGAAGCAGACTACCACGTCTTTCTCCCATGGAGCAATTGGTGGGTTTCAACTGCTGACCTTTGGGTTAGCAGCTGAGCAGTTCACCACTGTACCACCAGGGCTCCTTACAGGTTATATGTGAATATACATGTACGTACGTAGTATGTGTACAAAATTTTATAAAAAAGAAAAGTGGCCATCAGAACCAATATAAGCAGATAGTGGGAAAATAACGCTTTAAAACCCAGAATATTTTTTGTCAAAAACCAATGTTCTTAATCCCATAATGTCTTCTTTTTAAAAAGAGCCAAGGACCCACACAATTTAGTTCGAGTCAGTAATGTGTTTGCTGCTCTTTTGATGATATTATTTTACAGCTGCCCCCTGGGGCTGTCACAGTTGGTCCCAGGGATCATTTTGCTGGTCCCAGTCTAAACAGGCCTCAGTGAGGACCCTTCAGGACTTACTATCTCCTTCCTGTAGGCAATGGGTTTGGTTTCCTGCAGGGCTCCAAACCAGTTCGTATGATCCCATTTATAGAAAGCATAAAAATAAGGACCACAAATCCATCCATTGTGTTAGAAGTCAGGATAGGGGCTTCTCTTTTCGGGCAGGGGGCCAGCATAGCTAGAAGGGCTCATGGGGGGCGGGGATTCTCTTCCTGTTCTGTTTCTTGATCCAGGTGCTAGTTACACAGGTGTGTTCAGTTTGTGAAAGTTATCAAGCTGCTCATCTATCATTTCTGCACTTTTCTGTAGATATACTTCAGGAAAGAAGAAAGAAAAACTATTTGCTTAATTATGGTAAAAAAAAAAAAAAAAAGAAAAGAAACCAAAATAATATCAAGGATAGGAAAACACATAGATTTTATGAAGCAACTTTGAGGTGAAGAGTCTTCTGCTTCCATAGTGTGGTTTGGAAAACTTGAAGCAAAGAATGGTATTGGAAAGTACTTTGTTAAAATGTTTGCTTTTGAAAACCTTGATTGTTCACTTCAGGTTGTAAACTCTGTTTGCCTTAGAAGGTTGTTGTTTACACATCCACCTGGTGGGAATTAATTCGTTATGACATCATAGCCCAGTTCTAATTACTTTGACCTTTATAAAAGGTATGCAGGTTTTCTTAGGACTACAAACAGAGCTGAAGATAGTTCTCCTTGCTTAAAAAAAAAAAAGTCTTTTTAAGTATAAAATGACTAGCAACTTTACTTTAGAAAAGCAATACCAACCTCAATGCTTCCTTTTGATAAACCAAAGCCTATTTGAGATTTTTTTCCTATCATATACCTTGGGCCCCTTCCTTCCTATCCTTTCTCCCCCAACAGTGGAAGCCTAATTCAAATTTATAACTGAGCTGTGCATGTATATAGGCATTATTTATGCATATGTGCATATACACAAATGACAAATGCTTGTCATTGTCGGAACCCAATGAATCGATTTCTACTCATAGTGACCGCATGTGGCGGAGTAGAACTGCCCCATAAGGTTTCCTAGGCTGTAATCTTTACAAAAGCAGATCACCAGGTCTTTCTCCCTTGAAGCCTCAGGATGGGTTTAAACCACCACCTTTTCAGTTAGCAGCTGAGCACTTAACTGTTGCGCCACCAGGGCTCCTTGACAAATGCACATAAGCTAGAACTAACCTATTTAGAGAAACACACTCAACTTTACTGACAACAAAGAACTTTTATTTCATAAATGACCACTTCACCTGAAAATAAAAATTTCTCAGAATTCTCATCGTCCTCTCGCTTTTTCAAATCCAGCTTTTAACTTTACTATGTCTTGGAAGATGGACCCTCATATTCGAACATTAACTTTTTTCTCTTTCTATTAAAACCAATCCTCTTTATAACAACAACAAAAAAAAAAAAAACAACAAAACAGGCTCTTGGAGTTAATTAATGAATTGAAAGTGTTTTTTAATTAATGAATTGGAAGTGTTTTTCAATTCTCAACAATCACTGCTGAGGGTGTTTAACAAGCTTAAAATCACATTGATTCTGACCCATAGTGACCCTACAGGACAGAGTAGAACTGCCCTATAGGGTTTCGAAGGAGCAGCTGGTGGATTTGAACTGCTGACCTTTTGGTTAGCAGCCATATCACTTAACCATTTCGCCACAAGGGAGGGCTCCAAATGTGGTACATTACAACCTAATTGTTCTCAGACTTGAAAGCTCCTAAAACTCACCTGGGGTACTCATTAAATTGCAGATTCCCAGGACATCCCTCCCTCCCCAGTGTGAAGTGGAAGGTCTGAGCTGGGAACCCAGATCTGCATTTTTATCTACCACCCCAGGTGACTACTGCAGGTCCTCCTCTGCACTGGTCAAACCAGGTGTGCCCCATGGCCTCTGAGCCAGTGGCGGGGTGGGGACTTCACCAGGTGACACTGTCAGAGTGAGTGACACCAAAATGACTGTCTATAAAAATTTTTGTGCAGTGTTTCAGCAGGAATTTATTACTTTTTATAAAAAATATCCCTGTAGTTAGTGATAATAACAAAAACATCTTTTGGTAAGCCTGGCTTATATGTATCAAGATACTGGAAAGGCTAAAACGCTCTGCTGATTTACTTTTTAAACCCCCTAAGGTGCTGTGATCAGAGCTGTCATTGTTACCCAATTACAACGATGTTTCAAATCACGTGGTTTCGTCTGCATGTGCTACAAGCACACCCTGTTGTTTTCCTTGCTACCAGTATTTTTATAGTCGCTGATTTTGTCAGATTTTCTGGTGTTTTAGCTACAATATTGTGGTAATTAACATGGGGGTGTGACACCAGCCCTAGTGAGACCACTGCTCCGAACTCGGCCATTTCCTCCATCCCCTGATTCACATCAGTCCTCCCACAGACCCTTGCCCCTCCCCGTCCAGTCTACACACTAATCCCAAGCTGGGAATGGATTGTATTCCAAGTAGTAGTTTGTAAAGCTTGAATGGAACTAAGAACTGGTGCAACCTTTTGGTTTTTTCTTTTTGTACAGTGCTTTTGGTTTGTAAACCTGCTGCCGTCAATTCCTACTCATAGTGACCCTACAGGGCAGAGCAGAACTTCTCCATAGAGTTTTCAAGGGCACAGAGGTTATGCACTCAGCTGCTAACCAAAAGGTTGGTAGTTTGAATCCACTGGTTGCTCCATGGGAGAAAGATGTGGCAGTTTGCTTCTGTAAAGATTACAGCCTAGGAAACTCTATGGTGCAGTTCTACTCTGTCACAGGGTTGCTATGAGTCAGAATCCACTAGACGGCAATGGGTTTTGATCTTTGTGTGGAACGGCCAAGGGGTTCGACCCACCAACATTTCGGTTAGCAGCCAAGAGTTTAAGTACTGCACCACCAGGGCTCCTTTTCAATTCTTAGGCCCCCTTATTTAACCTGTAAGGGAAAAATGTTGCAGCACTAGCTATTGTATGCAAGGTTCTGGGAACAAGTGTAGTAGAGTGAGAAAGTCATTGCCACATTTCCAAGACAGGACTGATCTTAGGCTAAATGTTAAAAGAAAAAAAAAGTCTTGACAACCATATCCATTCCTTTCTGCACTTCTCTCCCTCTTAGGGTCCTTTCTCAGAGGGTGTTGAAGTTTCCTGAGCCTTTACTCAGCCCCCCATCAAGCCTTCTCCTGGTAATCAAGTTCCCGTTACCTCAGCAGCTAGTAACAGCAAAGATTTAGAAGAAAGGTCATGTGAGTGTGTTAGTTCGTACTAAAGTGTGAATAACTGATATGTTGTTGTTAGGTGTGTTAAGTCAGTTCCAACTCATGGTGACTCTATGTACCACAGAACAAAACACTGCCCCATCCTGCACCATCCTCACAATCGTTGTTATGCTTGAGCCCATTGTTGCAGCCACTGTGTCAATCTATCTCGTCGAGGGTTTTCCTCTTTTTTGCTGACCCTCTACTTTACCAAGCATGATGTCCTTCTCCAGGGACTGATTCCTCCTGACAACATGTCCAAAGTATGTAAGACACAGTCTCACCACCCTTGCTTCTAAGGAATATTCTGATTGGTTGTACTTCTTCCAAGACAGATTTGTTTGTTCTTTTGGCAGTCCATGGCATATTAAATATTCTTCGCCAACACCACAATTCAAAGGCATAAATTCTTCTTCAGTCTTCCTTATTCATTGCCCAGCTTTCCCATGCATATGAAAATACCACGGTCAGCATACCTTGGTCTTCAAGGTGACATCTTTGCTTTTCAACACTTTAAAGAGGTCCTTTGTAGCAGATTTGACCAATGCAATGCATCTTTTGATTTCTTGACTGCTGCTTCCATGGGTGCTGATTGTGGATTCAAATAAAATGAAATCTTTGACAACTTCAATCTTTTCTCCATTTATCATGATGCTGGTCATTGGTCCAGCTGTGAGGATTTTTGTTTTCTTTGTGTTGAGGTGTAATCCATACTGATGGCTGTGGTCTTTGATCTTCATTAGTAAGTGCTTCAAGTCCTCTTCACTTTCAGCAAGCAAGGTTGTATCATCTGTATAACACAGGTTGTTAATGAGTCTTCCTCCAATCCTGATGCCCTGTTCTTCTTCATATATCCATCTTCTCATATTATTTGCTCAGCATACAGATTGAATAAATACGGTGAAGGGATACAACCCTGATGCACACCTTTCCTGACTTTAAACCACGCAGTACCCCTTGTTCTGTTTGAATGACTGCCTCTTGATCTATGTACAGGTTCCTTATAAGCACAATTAAGTGTTCTGGAATTCTCATTCTTCTCATTGTAATCTATAATTTGTTATGATCCACACAGTTGAATGACTTTGCGTAGTCAATAAAGTACAGGTAAACATCCTTCTGGTATTCTCTGCTTTCCGCCAGGATCCATCTGACATGATATATCCCTACAAGGCTAAAACTGATACCCCAAAAAACAAACCAGACCCACTGCCTTTGAATCGATTCTGACTCATAGCAACCCTATAGGACAGAGTAGAACTGCCCCGTAGAGTTTCCAAGAAGAGCCTGGCGGATTCAAACTGCTGACTTTTTGTTAGCAGCCGTAGCACTTAACCACTACAATTGAGAATTATTTAAGTAGCAATTATAGATCAAAGACTCTACTCCAGCCATGCTCCTCTTCCCTGCTTTTTCCTGGAAGGAGGAACCTTCCAGTCTGTCAATCACATACCTGAAAGATATGGTACTACCTACCGTATGAACATTGGCCATTCCACTTTAGAAGCATGCCACCCGTTTCCAAAATCTTACCTGATATTTATAGTCTCCACTCAGAACCAGAACTAGTCATCATCTAATCTGAACTCTTGATAACACTGCTAAAGTTGCATGGCTTCGACACAATTTTGTCTACTGCCACTTCTTCACTTAAAACCTTGCTGCTTGGCTTGTCCATAAAAACACCACAATTTTTTTATTTTTATTTCCCCTCCTTGCCCATATTTCTAAGCATTATAGGCTGTCCTGTTCCCAAGATCAATGTCAATTGTATTGGAAAATGGCAAAGACATTCGCAGCTGCCAATTCAAAAGTAATTTTTAGCCTGACCGCTGCATAGCTGATCTTATGGACAGACTAAATTATGAATGGCTTCATGGCGTGTCCTGTATCCCCAAATCTGGTATAGGTCTCTCGGTCCTCTTTGTATCCAGGTCTTCCTTTTCCCTTGACACCTAATCTTTTGATATGCATGGCACTGCTAGAGCCACACACAAGACAAATGGAAAACTATATTGGAGCAAACGTTGGTGCCATTGGGGAAACTGAGGCATCACATAATTTGTTGACTATTCCTAGCATCCGTGACCGATCCAAAAGTGAGTTCCAGGACACATGAGTTCAGCCCCATGTTCTTCTCCACACTTTCATTCACTTGATTCAATCTACAGCTACTGAGTAATGTCCCCCAAGGACATATGTTATGGCCAGCACTGGCTGGGGCAGATTGGGTAAAAAGGATGGACTAGAGGCAAATCCTGTCCTCTGACCTTATAAACCAGGAGAAGAGGGAAGGCATACCTTCCAATCATGATCTCCTTAAGGTACAAAATGTTGTTAGCTGCCCTCCAGTTTTCCCCGGCCAATGCACAGTAGAACGAAATGCTGCCTGGTCCCACGCCATCCCCATGATTTGTCGCAGATCGGACCATTGTGACCCATAGGGTTTTCCATGGCCCATGTTCAAAAGTAGACTGTCAAGCCTTTCCTCCAAGTCCATCTTAGTCTGGAAGCTCCACTGAAATCTGTTCAGCATCCTAGCAACACGCAGGCCTCCACTGACAGACAGGTGGTGGCCGTGCATGACATGGATTGGTCAGGAATCAAACCCAGGTCTCCTGCATGGAAGGGGAGAATTCTAAAGTAGTGAATGCAATTTTTTTTCTTTTAAAGGCACAAAATAATATGAGAGGCCAGAGGGGAAAAAAGTTCTCTTCCAAATAGGAGTGTCAGAGATGTGACCTGAACTAGTTCTTAAAGAAGGCTGGGATTTTTACAAGAAGCAACATGGGGAAGGGTGATTCAGGTAGAAGGGGCGGAGGGGCCGCTGTTATAGTCTCCCACTGAGTACCTGCAAGAGCTAAGATCCAGAGGTAAGTTGTATGGGGCCCAAGTGGCTGGGAGCTGGTTGGTGTAGATTACAGGTAGATTAGGAAAGCCGCAGGACCATTCCAGCAGAGCAACAAGGCCGGTCCTAAGGAATGTGCCCCACTTTCCTGGCTCCTTGGGGACCTCGGGCATTCTTTCTAACAAGAGACATGTCGCCTGCCAGCCAGCAGATGTGCCCCATGAATAAACATCCCTGCGGGACTGGGCTGGGGGGAATAATAAATATGAAGAGAGAGGTGGCCTGCCCCTCCGGGTCCCCCTCCCCTGCTCCCAGGGCCGCAGACAGGCTAGCTCAGAGGGGCGGACTCAGACGTCCCCACACCGCAGCCCGGCCGGCCGCACATTAATCCGGTGGATTTGGCCATCTTGTGACAGAGCCAATCAGTTCGAGGGAGGGGACGACAGGAACGCCTCTCCTTTCACGCCACAAAAGGATTTTCGTCCCTTGAGAGCACAATGAAAAAAAAAAAAAAAGCCAATCAAGGCCAGATCAGCTGTGGGCTGGTTGTGGTGGATCTGTCTCTCCCAGAGGGGGGTGGGGGGGCCATATTGGTCCGTGTGGGAAACCCACAGCCTCGGCTTCTCACGCATTGTTCTCCTCTTCAGCGGCACCCCCTCCCCACCAGCCCGCACCCTCCCTTCTCCCCCTCCCCAAAGCCGTTAATGCCACAAAAGATACTTTCCCCATTGTGGCCTGGACAGCTGAGAGGTCCCAGTTAGCCATACACTGCTCGGCGTCCTCTCCAGGAGAAAGGGATGGACCAGCCAAATGGAGAGCGGGGTGCTTACCATACAAAGGCATTAAACCCACTTGGGCCCTCAGGCCTAATCTGGGACCGTGGGGGGTTAAATACGGTTACATTTTCATTAGGTGCTAATAGCTAAAGGGCAGCTCGGGGCAGCACTGGGCCAGGCATTGTTATGCAGAAAGCTTCCCCCCAAAAGGAGGGTCAGGGCAGGTGGGGGATGGGGAGGAGTCAGCCCTGAAGCTTGGCTCAGGCAAGGGGGGTGCACTGGGCGTATTGTTGGCCAGTGATTTCCATCAATGGGAAAAGTCAGGTTTCCTCTGACGGAGACAAGTTGAAATTGTTGGGGAGGGGAAGGGCTGGTGGGTGGCAGGGGACAGAGCGAGGCCACTTGTGACTGGTGCTGCCTTCTAGGGAACCTCCCATCACCAGTTCTTCTTGGAGGCTTTGCAGAGGTAAAGGAAGGAGGGTCTGGGCCCACAGCCAGGATACAATGTGGAGGAAGGGGAAGGTTTGGAATCCAGGAGAACTGCTTAGAGCCCTGGTTCTGCAGCTCTCCGCGTGAGCATGGGGCCTTGGGTGACCTGCATAACTCTCTGAGCCTCAGTTTCATTTTTATGCAAAATGGAGACAAAGCCTACCTCCTTGGATTGTGGAGCTCTGGTTGCTCAGTGATTAAGAGCTCAGCTACTAACCAAAAGGTCGGCAGTTTGAATCCACCAGCCGTTCCTTGGAAACCCTATGGGGCAGTTCTACTCTGCCCTATAGGGTCACTATGAGTTGGAATCCACAGGACAGCAACGGGTTTTCTAGTTTTCTTAGAAACCCTGGTGGTGTAGTGGTTAAGAGCTACAACTGCTAACCAAAAGTTTGGCACTAGTGCAAATCTACCAGGTGCTCCTTGGAAACCATATGGGGCAGTTCTACTCTGTCCTATAGGGTCACTATGAGTTGAAATTGACTCAGTGGCAATGGGTTTTGGGCTTTTTTTTTTTTTTTTGGTTTGGGTCGTGATAAGTTGTTGTAATTAGAGCTTTGAACAGGTTCATTCTGGTGGGAACCCCTGCTGAGAATTTGCATTTCAAACAATTGGGTAGAAACCAATTCTGGGACCCACTAGTACAGCAGTGACTCTCAAAATCTATTATCCATCAGAATCACTTGGGGATCTTGCAGGTTCTGATTCAGTAACTCTGGAGTGGAAATGCAAATTCTCACAGGCATTTGAACAGGAACGAACCCTTCGGAATCCCTGGTTGTAAGGAAAAACACAAACTTCAATGAGGGGTTTTAATTCTCCCTGTTGAAAATAAGGGAAGAGGCTGCCCTCCTCCTCTGTTCTTTCAGAACTGTGTTTAGATAACTTGTCATTGCAAATTCTTTCTCTGTCTCTTTGGAAAGTATGTAAATCAAGATGTCCCCTCCAGGATCTGGCAGCTACTTCCTTGAAATGTAACTTCAGGTGATCTTGCCCTACCTCCCCGTTTCCTTGAAGGAGGTGAGCATTACCTCAGGTTGCCCAGCCCCAAACTGCAAATCCACAGCCTTCCTCAAGGATGCTAGAACCACACGATCTTGAAAATAAGCATGTAACAGATCGTATCCCCTTAGCTATATGATGGGACAGATTCCTTTCTGTCTGCAATCTCATTCCCCAACATTGTCAGTGAATGTCAAGGGCCTGGTACAGATGAGATGCTCAAAAAGGGGGGAGCCTTTCTCCCTGCACCCACCAGTCCCACTCACAACCTCCACTAAAAAGAAATCTGAAAAGACAAAAATGAAAGAATTTGCGATTTGATCCAGTGAGCTAATAGCAAGCTAAATCTTTGAAGTTTGCCACCTTGCTCACATACAATACTCCTCAACCTGGGTCACAAACTCCTCTTGTCCTCTCTTGGTTGTTGCTGTTGTTAGCTGCTGTCCAGTTGGTCCCCGTCTCAAAGCAACCCACGCAGAATGGAATGAAATGCTGCCCAGTGGGGCACCATCCCCCTGATCACTTGCAGATAGGACAGTTGTGATCCATATGGTTCTCACTGGTTGGTTTTCAGAAGTAGATCGCCAGACCTTTCTTCTTAGAAGTCCATCTTAGTCTGGAAGCACCATTAAAACCTGCTCAACATTAAAGCAACACGCAAGCCCCCACCGACAGGTGGATGGTGACTGCCCATAAGGTGCCTTGACCGGGAATCGAACCTAGGTCTCCCATATGGAAGGTGAGTACAGTATTCTATTGCTGGACCATCACTGTATCATCATTAGCTTCTCAGACTTGGTCCAGAACTTAGCTCTGCCATAGTAATGCTTTCTTGCTTTGATTTCAGTCTGTTCAGACACCACAATCTCCCAACCCCAATAACCTGGGCATCGGTCAATAGGTAAATTCATGATTTGTCTTTGTGTTGTTTTTCTTATTGGTGCTTTAACTAACATCCTGTTATGAGGAAGTTACTAGGGGTGAGATGCTGTCCAGGGCATCATGTAGGCTGTAGAGAAGAACGCTTGGTAAGAGGAGACACAGGGGGTGCATGACAATGAATCCAAAGAAGAAGGAGGCCTGTCTTAGTCTTTATGTTACAGGTATATTGCTCTTTCATTCATCAAATAATGAGAACATGGTTCTCCATCATTTTGTAGTATACTTGGGATTCCAGGAAACTCAGAATTAAATTGCGAGCTAAATAACGAATAAGAGAATGACCACAAAAAACCAGTTGCCATTGATTCAATTCCAATTCATGGCAACCCCATGCGTGTCCCACCACCCTTTTGGTTAGCAGCCAAGCATTTAACCATTTCGCCACCAGGGCTCTTCTTTCAAGTGAAAAGAAAATATAGTATTTACAGTACAAATTCAGCCGAGGCAGAATATTTATGTATGCTGACTTTTTTTGCATCAGGTTGGGTGGGAGGTGGGACTTGCACCCTCTTACTGCACATTTATGGCCCTCACCCACTACCCCCACTCTCAAGGGTCCTGGGTCAGTGTCAAGTGACTAATTGCCCAAGATGCTGTTGTAGGCACCTGCGTTTTAATCAGAAATCACGTATCCAGCCAGGCTGGTTATCCCCAAAAGTGCCATCATAAAATAATTCCAGAAAATGAAATGGCCTGACCAACACTGGTATCTATGGAAGCTCCAAAAGAATGACCTGTTTTCTGGAGCTGCAACCAATTTCAGAGTTTATTACCAGTCCCTCAGAAGAGGACTATCACTGTTCATAGTCGTCGTTGTTAGGTGCTGTTGGGTCAATTTCGACTCATAGTGACCTCACATGACAGAGTAGAACTGCCCCATAGGGTTTCCTAGGCTATAATCTTCAAGGGAGCAGGTCTCCAGGTCTTTCCCCCTACAGAGTGGCTGATGAGTTCAAACCACCCTTTGTTAACAGCCAAGTCCTTAACCATTGTGCTACTAGGGCTCCTTCACCATTCACTAGTGACTGGTAAACAAACAGACAAAAAATTCAGTTAGGATGTATGTGTGGGTAAGGGGTAGGAAAGGAGAAAAGAGCAAGGAACCAGAGGGTCAACAATTGTTCCTTAAAGTGGCTGAGAATGTCTTGCTGGGTGTTAGCAGTGACATTCCTCTTCCCCTGACATTGGTTCATTTCTCCAGACCTTATCTACTTTATAGAATCATTACGTTTTAGAGTTGGAAGGCACCTTAGCAATAATTTACTCATTTAGAATATCCCTGGAATGATAGAATGAATTATACGCCAATCCAGGTAGCATTCAGAAATACTCATTGCTGCAAGCTGATAGCCTGGAGCCTTGGTGACACAGCGGTTAAGAGCCTGGAAGCTAAACAAAAGGTTGGCAGTTTGAATCCATCAGCCACTCCTTGGAAACCCTATGGGGCAGTTCTACTCTGTCCTACAGGATTCCTATGAATCAGAATCGACTTGACAGCATAGAGTTTGGTTTGGTTTGGCAAACTGATAATCAGGGGCCTGATATCCAAAATCTTTAATAAACTCACAGTTATCTTCATCAAATATCACCCGGGATTTTTTCAACAATTTCTACAGGTATAGTTCAGTGACATTGATTGCATTCGTCGTGTTGTACAATTATCCTTTTCCAAATTATTCCACCACCATTAGCATAAACTTAGTGTTCCCCAACCAACTCACCCTTTCCCCTACCTCCCACTCCTAGTAACCCGCTAACAATCTTTGTTTTCTATTTATTTGCTTATTTCATATAAGGGCGGGCATATAGTATTTGTCTTTTTGCCATTGATTTATTTTGCTGAGCATGTTTTCAAGGTTCATCCATGTTGTGGCATGCATCAGGACTTCATTATTTTATAGGGCTGAGTGATCGTATGTGGCTTTTGATCTCTTATTGGAAATGTCTAGCTCTGAACCAAAGATTTGGAGGAAACTAGCTAAGCACTGGAGCAAAATTAAAAGGTCCTTAACTTCAACCAGGTCCTTTTTGTTTTTTGTTTTCCTTTTGAGGAATAAGAGAAAATGCCTCACCCAACTGGTTAATAAAATTAGAATTCAAAATCCTTCCAGGTGCAATGACAGCCTCCTTTAGAGAAAACTGCTTCCCTGAAGCTAGCAGTGCTTAGAAATTACAACCGGTTTCAGCAATTAAGATAAGTAAAACATTAAAAAGCATGAGGCAAAGTACATTTGCATGCTAATAGCCCCTTCTGTAGTGCTGGGAAGCTGTGTTTTACAACAAAGCAGATAACTTTCCCACTATAGCAATATTAACCCTTGGGTTCTCATGCCCATTCCTTGCCCTTGATTCTAATGTCTGGAATTGGTCTGGCCACAGTTGGGGAGGACATGGGTTAACTCTCCATATCAATCCATCCACTGTGACCTAATTCTTCCTGGCTTGGGCAGGAGAAAAAAGAGATTTAAAAGTTCTGAATGACTTTAGTAGGGAGAGTGGAGTAGAAAGACACACCACAGGGTGAAAAAGAAAGTTTCCCTGGAAAACACATCAGAATAGGCCGGGCAGTGTTTGAGCACAGGTACTGGTGTCAAATGAGACTTGAATTTGGATCTGGCTGTATACTTCCTAGCAGTGTGATCTTGGAAAGGTCACTTAAGTTCTTGGAGCCCCAGTTGGTTTATCTAATCAGGTCAAATGAGGATTAAATGAGGCAAAGAGGGTAACACTTCCATACACATGATATCCATAATGATTACTGTCATGGTGTTGTAGTAGGTGACATCCATATTCTATGAGGAACCTTAAGAAGGACGTATGGGTACAACACCATGAAATAGCACAATGGCTTGCTTGGAGATGCAAAGCTGTCCTTTTATGAAATATTGCCAGGTTCTGCACCATCTTCATGATTGTTGGTATAATCGAGTTCATTGTTACAGCCCCTGTGCATTTGAAGTATCTTCCAACCTACGGGGCTCATCTTCCAACACTATATTGAACAATATTCTGTTGTGATCCATAGGATTGCCACTGGCTAATTTCCAGGAGTAGATTGGCAGGCCTTTCTTCCTAGTCTGTCTTAGTCTGGAAGCTCTGCTGAAACCTGTCCACCATGGATGACCCTGCCAGTATTAGAAATACCAGTATCATAGCAACATGCAAGCCACTACAGTAATGCAAACTGATAGAAGGGTGGTAGAATCTTGAAATAGAGTCAGATAATACATGGAAATTCCTCTTATGCCTCCCCAAGGTGGAAGTCACCAACATTTTGGATTCTATGAAAGATGGCAATGCTCAAAGAGAAACCATAGGCTTGAGGCAGTTCGGAGAGCCAGGAAACTACTTACCCGCTCTTAGAAGAAGACAGTATACTGTCTTCTTGGGTTTGGGAGCTGAGTATACCCGGTTTTGAGACCCACTTGCCTTGGTACTACCTGTCTGTGTTACTTCAGGCAAATTTCTTAGCCTCTCTATGTCTCAGTTTCCCATTGTAATGTTAACAGGGTCTATGCAATATATTTGGGGTAAGGGTTCCATGAGTAAGCACTCAACACATGCCAAATTTTAAGGACTTTTTATTTCTCTTCCAAAATTCAGTTTCCACTCTTCCTTCCCCACGCCACAACAAGGAAGCAATGCCTTAGATTTCAATCCAACTCATTTTGAAGTCAAAGAAAGAGAAGTTTCTGTTTGTATACCAGTGCCCCCATTGCTCACCAGAGCTCTGTTGATGGGAAGGAGACTCTGCCGGAAGGAAACAAAAATTCATCAAGGGCTGGCAAAATATTAATCTGGGAGCTCACGGATGGGCAGTGATGCACGCCCTTCAACAGCAGGCGTTACCTTCATGTTCGTGCTATCTGTGGGCCGAGACACGCCCACCACCCCACCCTTGCGTTGTGGGCACTCACCATGAAAGCCATTCATCCTTTGCCCCAGATCTACTTCCAAAAGTAATTTTAAAGGCATTTAGGGAGAGGAAGAGGAAGAGTGTGGCAGAAAATGGACCAGAAGGTCTAGGTGAAGAAGATAAGACAGAGCTCTCATTCCACAAATAACCCTCTCTCTCTAACGAGGTACATTTTCCCCCAGATTGGTGGTTCTTATTCACCCTGACTGCACATTAGAATCATTAAAAAAAAAAAAAAACCGTTGCCATCAAGTCGATTCCCAATAGGACAGGGTAGAACTGCCCCATAGAGTTTCCAAGGAGCAGCTGGTGGATTCAAACTCCCGACCTTTTGGTTAACAGCTGTTGCTTTTAACAACTACACCCACAGGGAATCATAGGGGGGGACTTAAAAAAAAAAAAGAAAACAACTCACATGGTGCTCTACCTCCACTGATTATGGTTCATTTTTTTCTGGGGTGAGCCTTGGACATAAAAAAAAAAAATTTTTTTTTTTTTATGGGTGCTGTTAAATAGCCCGTTAGTGATTTCTGATACTTAGCTTGCCTTGAGAATCAGTGCCCTATATGTAAAGTCCAGTGAGAGTATTGCCAGCCTGCTCTTACTTACAGGATGGCTTGGCTCTACAGGGGTGCCTCTTACTCCTGGCTGTACGTTACAATTACCTGGAGGACTTTTCAGAAAAATAATGGTGTCCAGGTCCTGCGCCCAGAATTTCTGATTTGATTGGCTTGAGGTGGGGGTGCAGGCATCAGAGATAGACCTCCACAACTTTATAATTCAATATATACTAGACTATTCACTGTGGCATAACTCATAATGGCAAAAATTCAGGACAACCCAAATGTGCCTCTACTTTAAATACCAAGAGGCAACCCCTATACGGGGTGAGAATATTCTCCTGAGCCTATGGATTACCTCAGCCTATGGTTTCTTTTTGAGGGGTGCCATCTTTGATGGGGAGCCCTGGTGGTATAGTGGTTAAGGGCTTGGCTGCTAAGCAAAAGATCAGCAGTTTGAAACTACCAGCCACTCCTTGGAAGCCCTATGGGGCAGTTCTTCTCTGTCCTATAGTGTCGCTATGAGTCAGAATTGACTCGACAGGAACGGGGTTAGTTTGGTTTATCTTTGATGGAATCCAAAACATTGGTGGCCTCCACCTTGGGAAGGCATAGGTGTGTTTCTGTACTGATATTGAAAGATCTCAAGAATATATAGAAAGAAAAAAAAAAAAAAGAAGCTGCATAATAAGTATAGGGTGTTACTATATGTATAAGAAGAAAGGAGCAAAGTCAAGAATATGCTTTCATCTTGCTTGTATTTGCATAAGGAAATATACAAAATAAAATAAGGAAATACAAGAAACTAGTGCTTACATAAAACGGAGCAGGGGTAACAGAATGCCTGGGGACGTGGGTAAGAGCAAGACTTTTTATAGTGTCTTGGTTTCTGAAACACGTAAGTTGTCTATTAAAAAAATTGAAAAATGTCCTTAAGTGATTCTAGTCAACAGCCAGGTTTGAAAATATTGTTAGAGAGTGGAGGTTAGCAAACTACAGCCGTGGGCCAAATCCAACCTGTTGCCTATATTTTAATAAACTTTTTATTTTAGGACAGTTTTATAATTACCTAATTATTGAGAAGATAATGCAGAGTTTCCATAGACCCCACACCCAGTTTTCCTTATTGTAACACCTTGCATTACTATAACACATTTGTCACAACTAATGAGCCAGTCTTGATGAATTATTACTGACTAAAGTCCCTGGTGGCCAAACAGTTAAGCACTCGGCTGCCAACCAAAAGACTGGTGGTTCAAACCCACCCAGCAGCTCTTAGGGAGAAAAATCTGGCCATCGGCTCCTGTAAAGATTACAGCCTAGGAAACTCTATGGGACAGTACTACTCTGTGACATGGAGTTGCCATGAGTTGGGATAGATGCAATGGCACCTAACAGCAACAAAGCTCCTCAGCTTTTCCCTAATGTTCGTTTTCTTGTTCCAGCATTCCATCCAGGACACCACATTATACTTGTTCTCTGTCTTCTAGGCTCCTCTTAGCTGGGAGTGTCTCTCAGTCTTTCCTTGTTTTTGATGACCATGTCAGTTCTGAGAAGTACTGATAAAGTATTTTGTTGAATGTCCCTCAGTCGGAGTTTATCCGATGTTTTTCTCGCGATCACATTGGAATCCTGTGTTTTCGGAAGGGAAACCATTTTCACCAAGGGCAGAGTAGAACTGCCCCATAGGGTTTCCAAGGAGGGGCTAGTGGATTCAAACTGCCAACCTTTTGGTTAGCAGCCAAGCTCTTAACCACTGAGCCACCAGGGCTCCTCATCAAGGGTATATACTTATCACTGTTGATGTTAACCTTGGCTACCTGGCTTGAGGGGGTGTTGGTCAGGTTTCTCTACTATGAAGTTACTGTTTTTTTTTTCTTCCTTTCCATACTGTACTCTTTGGAAGGAAGTCATTGTGTGCAGCCTACACTTAAGGAGTAAGGGAGTTATGCTCCGCCACCTTAAGGGCAGACTATCTACCTAAATGATCTGGAATGCTTCTGCACCGGAGACTTGTCTGTTCTCCTCCACTTATTTATTTATGCAATCCTTTATTTTAAAGCAATATGAACTCAAGGATAAGGACATTTATGCTTGATATTTATAAGGACATTTGTTTATACCTTGGGTTATAATCTGATACTAGTTTGTTAATTTTGTTGCTAAAATTGTTCTCTCTTTGGCAATGGGGAGCTATTTCAGTCCTGTATCCCTTTGATGTACCCCATCATTATGGATTGTTGTTGTTTTAAGCACTTCCGTAATTTCTGGCACTACCACATGTTTCCAGCTCATCTTGGGTATTTTCTCCCCAAGTCCTAGACTTGGTCATTTTTCCAAGGAATGCTGGTTCTTTTTATTGTCAAATGGTATTAGAAAGCAATATCTGGGCATTAGGCGTGTTTTTTGCTAGTGGGGTGTCTTTGCTTCTAGGCTGCCTCAAGCTGACAGAAGAATAAGATGTGTGTGTGTGTACTAACCCATGATCTACACATATCTGCAACTATTTCTATATGTAAATATCTGTCTATAGGTTAATCTAAACATGAGTTCACATGACATCTCCCACTCTAATCTGTTACCACAGGGGCCATTTGAGCCTGTCCTTTTTGCTTATCTGTAACTTTCTTCTCAAAACAGTGAGAAACCTGGCTCCCACCATCTACCACCCGTTTACTTCATTGTTCAATCCCAGTGTACATGTATTGCAGTATGAAAATTGTTTACCTGCAACCCCATGGGGAAGGAGCCCTGGTTAAGTGCTTAGCAACTAACTGAAAGACTCCACTCATTTACAGTTACTCAGGTTGGCACCTTATACCACCACCCCCTTCAATGAGATTTTTCACACATTTGTAATAGAGATATATTCTGTTGTCACATTCTTCATTCCATCCTAGGATCCCTGGACTTCCTCAGTGTTTTTAAGACATTTGCGTACATTACGGTTTACTGCTGTAAAGTTCTACGGGTTTTGACAAATACTCAATATCTTACATTCACCATTAAAATATATACAGAATAGCTTCACTGCCTTAAAACATCCCCTGAGTTTTATCTTATTCAGTGCTTCCTCCAGAACTCCTGGAAAACACTGATCATTTTATTGTCACTATAATTTTGCCTTTTCCCAGCATGTCATATAATTGGAATCACGCAGTATGTAGCTCTTTCAGACTGGCATGTTTTACTGGGCAATACATATTTAAGATTCACCTATGTTTTTACATGCCTTGATAGCTAATTCCTTTTTATCACTAAATACTATTCCATTATATGGATGGACCACCGTTTGCTTACCCATTCACCTATTGAAGAAAATCTTGGTTGCTTCTAGTTTTGGGCAATGGTGAATAAAGCTGCTATCAATGTGTGTGTGCACGTTTTTGTGTGGACATAAATTTTCAGATCAGTTGGGTAAATACCTAGAAACATGATTACTGGGTGGCATGATAAGACTATGCTTAGTTTTTTGATGAAACTGCCAGACTGTCTCCCAAAGTAGCTGGGCCATTTTGCATTCCCACTAGCAATGAATGAGAGTTCCTGTTGGTCCATATCCGTGCCAGAAATTGGTATTGTCAAGTCTATACTGATATTTCATTATTGCTTTAATTTGCAATTCCCTAAAGACCAATGTTGTTGAGCATCTTTTCATATGGTTATTTTTCATTTGTATATCTTCTTCGGTGAAGTGTCTGTTCAGATCTTTTGCCCATTTTTTAATTGGATTTGTTTGCTTTCTTATTGTCGAGCTTAAGAATTTTTTGTGTATTTTGGATACAAGACCTTTATCAGATATGCATTTCACAAATATTAAGTTTTTAATTTTAATAATGTTCAACTTTTGAATTCTTTTCTTTCATCGATCATGGTGTTATATTTAAAAACTCATACCAAACCCAAGGTTATTGTAGATTTTTTCCTATCTTTTCTTCAAGAAGTTTTATAGTTTTGCATCTTAGTTATATAACCTATGTCTAAGATTCATTTTTTTTTTGCATATGGATGTCTAATTATTTCAGCACCATTTGTTGAAAAGACTGTTCTTGTGCCACTGAATTGCCTTTGCTTTTTTGTCAAGGATCAGTTGACTATGTTTGTGTAGGTCTATTTCTAGACTTTCTATTCTGTTCCATTCATCTGTGTGTCTATTCTTTCACCAACACCATAATGTCTTCATTATAATTATAATTGTCTTGCTAGTAAGTCATGAAATCAAATAATGTGAAGCTTCCAAATTTGTCCTTCTTCTTTAGTGTTGTATTGGCTGTTTTAGGTCCTTTCTCTTTCCATGTAAATGTTAGACTTAGTTTGTCAATATTGATTGGAATTGCACTGAATTTGTAGACAAAGTTGGGAAGATTCAACATCTTTACAAAAGAGTCTTCGAACATATGAATATGAACTATCTCTCTGTTTAATTAGATCTTCATTGATTTTTTTTAATCAGTGTTTTGTAGTTTTCCTGCCTGTTTTTGTAAATAAAGCTTGATGGGTTTATAGTCATGCTCATTTCTTACAGATTATCCACGACCGCTTTCATGCCGTCATGTCAGAGTTGACTAGTTGCGACAGTACCAGTATGATTCACAAAGCCAAAATTACATAATGTCTGATTCTTTACAGAAAAGGTTTGCTAACTCCTAATGAAGAGTCTAAATTGCAGAGCATCTCTTCCTTGATCCCATTTTCTATCATCTCTTTCTTCTCACTGCTTTGGGAAAGAAGACATCATGAGAAACAAAACATGAGAACTCCTTGAATCTCGGCAATGAGTTTAAAGTTCTTTTCTTGAGCCAATGGACTGGGGATCAGTAGGAACCTTCTTTATTATCAGGATCTCGAGGGCTGAGTTTGGAAGTGGGTTCTTATCAGGTTGTATTTATTCTGTGGGTGTAGTTCTACTGGCCTACAGATGTCTCAATGTCCATCATAGCACCTAAAACACAGTTAGTTCTTAAAAAATGCTTGATGGATGGTGAAGTAGGAAATGAATGATGTATGACAGAAGGGTCCCCCAGTGGTGCCTTTAGGACCTGCTGAAGTACAGAAGTAACATCATCAGGATCTGTGGAAACAGAACTGGGGACATCTGGAACAGACTCATATGTCATGTAATCAGCAGCAGATATATGGAAAGGATGAGCCTTTGTCTCCAGGAAATCAAAGAGTTGGATGACATGAGCCCCGGTTTCTACACTACTTAGCAAACACAATCTTGAACTGAGTCCGTATTGGAACCAAACAATAAGAAAAAGAGTATTTACTAAGCACTATTTTTTTTTTAATTGTATTCAAGGCACTGTGCTAGGGTCATTACATATGCTATTTCCAATCCACAGAAGATCTACAAGGTAGGTTTTCGGTCCCAATTTTATAGATGAGCAAACTCAGAATCAGAGAGCAAAGTGACTCCCTCAAGATCACTTCATTCTGAAGCAGAGCCAAAGCTAATGTTGGTGGGAAAAAGGAATCTTGATCCACATCACACCTTTTCAACTACATTCAAAGTACAATACCTTGTACAGCTCCCTACTTTCATTCTGTTGGCTTTTATTGATGACAACTGCAGGCATAGTACATCACCAACATTAAGAAGCTAGCAAACGTGTTCCCACGTCCACACAAACTCATCCTACCCCAGTCTATTATTCAGTGGTTGCTCAGTAGGGAAGAGATTCCCAGCTAAGAACACAGCCCTGGACCACAGACACTGAAGAGACACCAGCAAAGAGAGAGACCTCTTTCCTGCCAACAGGAACCTCATGATCTCCTGGGAAGCCTAGCAAGCGCATACCCCCCACAAAGAGAATCAGTGAACCCATTAAAAAGCACAGTTAGACAAGTCATCATTACTACCTAGGTTTATATACACTGGCATTGACTGTGATTAAAAAGCTGTGGTGTCTTCAAACTCTTTAATGGCTTATGTATTCATTTATACAATAAATCTTCATCAGCATCTGACTCCTACTCTCTGAGTAGCCATTTAACATTTTTATAACACTTTACAGTTTACTTCATTGTCATTGTTGTTAGTTGCTATCCAGTTGGCTCCAACTCATGCTGACCTTATGTATAACAGAACGGAACGTTGTCCAGTCCTGTGCCATCCTCATGACCATTGGTGTGTTTGAGCTCATTGCTGTGGCTATCATGTCAATCCATCTCATTGTGGGTTTCCCTCATCTTCTACCAAACAGGATGTTCTTTTCTGGCAATTAGTCTTTCCTGATGAATGTGTCCAAAGTAAGTAAGATGAAGTCTCACCATCCTCCCTTCTAAGAAAGTTTACATATCCATTACCCCATTGCACATCATCATCTACCTTGCAAGGTAGCAAGGGCAAGGTCGAAAGAAAAATCTGATCAATAAGTCAACTAGAGTTAAAAGGTTTTATTTGGGTGTATAAAAACATGTTGAGAGCAGGGAGCACCCCTCCGGAGAGATGCGCTTGTCACGTTACAACTGTGATCAGCTTATATATATAGTACAGACGGTTAGGGGATTTCCCAAAGGGAAAATTTAAAAGGACTGGTTGTCATTCACTCAATTGGCAAGAGGCAGCTTGGACTGGTTTCTTAAGTTTGCACTTCTGCATTCCATAGGCTAGTTATAGCTTATCTAATTATTTAAACTTTTCCCAGAACTGTCTTCATCATGAGTTGTTAGTTTCTGAAAAGTGTTGAGTTCAATTTAAATGAGTGGGGGGGGGTCATTTTCTTTAACAGCAGAAATTATTATAGTACCCATTTCAAATATTTGTACGCTGAGGCTTAGATCCGTAAGGTGATTGTCCAAGGCCACACAGTTAGTAAACCATGGACTGTTCCACTAGCCTACAGTTTCCTTCTCTACCATCATGTCCCCAAGGCTCGCATGCTCTAATCTTTTCTCTCTGGCCCCAAGTAACTGGATTTCCCCAGGACACTGAGGAGGCAATGATAAGAGTCTCCTTCTCTTCTCCTGGAGCTTCAAAACTTTCCAAGATGGGCTTGGTAATTCCCTTCTCCAGTGTCCAGCAAGATGAGGTGGCTCCTGGTCCAAGGACCAGAGCTAATACAGCCCACAGCTCAGTTGTGGCCAACCAAAGGGAGACCTACAGCTTCCTGGGAGTAAACAGGGAGAGGGAGATGGAAATGGGGTAAATTCCCTGAAAGAATAAATGGTAAATCTTGCATTACTTTCCTTCAGCATTAAGCAGATGCTAAGTACCCAAGACATATGAGGCCAGGCCTTTGCACTCACAGAGCAGATCCCAAAGAGTTAGGGGAAGAGGAATTTTGGCATCTCAAGGCTACTTGGCCAGGGTCCTTACCCAGAGGGGAACATTTTGCTCTGAGCAAATTTCAAAGAATGTCCTCATCCAATTTCCCACTGCAGAGGGGGCAGAACCAGTAAGTGAACTCCAAGTCCCAGAGAAAAGCGGTGATGCTGACTGGTGACCTGGTGTTTCCCCAGCTGTTGTTGAAGGTCACAGGTGTTCCCATCACACGTCCTTTTTCTCTGTTCACCCACCAGAGTCTCAGATCCCTTTGGTAATTGAAAGGCAAGCCGAAGTGCAACAAAGGTAACTAGGTTAACCATTCTGTGGATGGGCAGGGTTATGACCTAAGCCCCCAGGATACCCCCTTAGGTGAAAAGGCATAAGGACTCATGCCAATGCTGCGCATAGCTCAAAGGACAGACATGGCTTACAAGTCATGGGCCGGGATCCAGAACTGGACCAACATATACTCTGAAATGTGCTTTCAGCAGTGGAAATGGACTTGCCTACATCCTTTAAGCCCTGTATTCAAAGCAAGCAAGACAGCACATGTACCTTGTCCACCATAGTATCCCTGACACCAAACATGGCACCTTTTCACACAGCAGGTAACCTGTCCATCTTTATTGAACAATTGGAGCTAGCCACACAATATCTATCCTGGAGCTGAGTCTGTGACATTGAGGCCATGCAAGATCAATCCATTTCAATGGACATTGAACCTATGACCCTGGCTGCTTTCTTGGGCTGCGATGATAACCTGGGCCAACATGGTCATAACACCCAGTGCAGGAGGGGAGTAGTGAGGATCGAAGGAGGGAAGGGCAGGCAGTCACTGAGCTCACAGCTTCACAACCATGCGGATTGGAAAGGACCAGCTTGCTGATGCACTACTGGTTGCTGTTGAACCAACTCCAATGCATGAGTGTCAGAGTCGAACTTTGCTCCACAGAGTTTTCAATAGCACATAGGTTGCCAGGCCTTTCTTCCGAGGTGCCTGTAGGTGGAGTTGAACCTCCAACCTTTTTGGTTACCCTCTGAGTGTGGTAACCATGTATACCACCCAGGAACTCCTAAAGATGGTCAAACTTCAATGATGATCTGCACAGGGGAAGGGCCTTAAGCTGTTTGGAACCAGACAATCCATTCTGAAATCCAAGATTCAAGATGGGTGGCTCTAAAAATTCTTTAGTAAATATCACCTCTGAAACACTAAGAAGTACCCTACGCGATGGAGTAGACTCCCGCCCTGGGAGCTCCAAGGAAGGAGTTACTACTGTGACTCTCTTTCCTTCTCTGACTTTCCTTTCCTTTTGGCTTATCTGTCTTACAGGAACTGCTCACCAGATCATACAGAAAGGGCTAAAAACACCCCCTCCTCCTGCCCTTGAATTGTTTTAAAGAAATATGTATGAATCTACGGAGAGAGAGAGGTCTCAGTCGCAAGACTGGGCGGAGGTACTGCAGCTGCGAAGTTATAAGCCCATAAATAAAGTTTATGGTTAAACTGGCCTGACCTGGCGTTGCCCCTAGGTACAGAAGCAGTATCTTGTCATTAGTATGCAGAACACATCAGCCTAATGTCTGCCCATTTGTTCTCAAGCCACTCGCTCTATAAATCTCCTGGAAAGGCTGGGGCTGGGAAGGGCAGCCAAAGTGAGGGGCAGACAGAAAAAGGAGCAGTGGAGAGAGGGAAGGAAGGGCTGCCAGGGGAGTTTCTCTACTGAAACCCAATTGGCCACCAAGGGTTCCTGGAGTTTGGTGGGAGGATTGTCACAAGGCATGTCAAATAAACCTTCTGCTTCCCCAGCAATAGAGGAAGACGTAGGAGGCTGTGAGAAGGGTAATCTAATTTGTGAGACCAGAACTTCTTTTAACTCCTCCAATTCAAGGGACCCTCCACAAGATGGATTGACAGAGTGGCTGCAACGATGGGCTCAAGCATAGCAACGATTGTGAGGGTCGCGCGGGCCCAGGCAATGTTTCGTTCTGTTGCATGTAGGGTCGCTGAGTCTGAATGGACTTGATGGCACCTAGCAACAACAATCCAAGGGGCAGGTCCAACATTGTTCATCGTAGGATTTTACCTAAGCAGCAGGCCCCCTCCCCACCCCCGCTTTTTGTTCCTGTTGTTGTTGCCTATTTATTTTGTTGCTGATTTTATCTTAGGTTTGTTTCAGTTTTGCATTCTAGGCAGAGGATGGATTTTGCTCACACCTACCACGTGGGAGGCTCTTGCAGAAGCCGATGGGAGCATTTTCAGTATCTGCTGAGTATGGGGGTTCAGTGCTGTCTCATCTCTGCTGAAGCGGATATAAGAAACAAACAAGGGCCAGCAGGCACGCAGGAGAGCTGACAATGTCCCTGAATGACCAGCTATTATGGTCTGATGTACTTTGCTGAGGTGGTAACTTCTCCTGGGGTAACTTGCAATCTATGTCTTCTGCTGTAAGAACCTGGGGGAGTGCGTGGGTGATGCAAACAGGTGCTTTGCTGATTACTGAAAGGTTGGCTGTTCCAGTCCACCCAGAGGCACCTTGGAAGAAAGGCCTGATGATCTGGTTCCAAAAACTCAACCATTAAAAACTCTATGGAGCGCAGTTCTACTCTGACACTCATGGGGTCATCACGAGTCAGGGTCAGCTCCATGGTGACTGGTTTGGTTTTCTGGGGTTTAAGAGCTTGGGAGCAAAAATTGACCTAGTGCTCCCCTGCCTGGAGGCTCAGGCTGTTAGAGATGAACAGGGGCAGAGAAAGGCTGACTTCATGGGGGAGTAGGACACACCCTGATATTTGTCACTTCTTCAGTGACTTCACATTTCCCACTGGAGAGCAAGCAAAGAGACATATCTCCTGCACCCTCCGTCCTGGCAGGCAGAGCCCCTCTCAGCATGTTGGAGAGGGGATGCAGCAGTTCACTGCAGAGCCTTGAATGGCATAGGTCCAGGAAGGGCCTGGACCCACATCGTGTATACGGCCTACTCCCCAACATGGGTATAAGACTGAAAGATGGTTAAAGTTAACCTCAGAGGCAGCCTTGAAAGGGAAGCAAAATCCCAGGGAGGATCTTGCAGCCCCGGGGCTCTGAGTGGAGGAAGGGGTGGGACCACAGCTCTACCTACTAGATGCCAGCCCTTGACGATGGCAGCTGGAGGTCTCAGGGCACTTTTGGGCTGATGGTTTGTATAGGAGTCTCAAGACCTTTCTTTAAAGTACCAATTTTCTTCCTTCATGGTTTCAGCGACATGACTGTTGACATTTGGTGCTGGAAAATTCTTTGTGTATGTGTGTGTGTACGTGTGTGTGTGTGTGCGTGTGTGTGTGTGTGTGCTGCCCTGTGCATTGTAGGATCTTTAGCAGCATCCCTGGCTTCTACCATGGGAGCCCTGGTGGCACAGGGGTAAAGAGCTCAGTTGCTAACCAAAAGATCAGCAGTTTGAATCCACCAGCTGCTCCTTGGAAACCCTATGGGGCAGTTCTACTCTGTCCTATAGGGTCGCTGTCATGGACTGAATTGTGTCCCCCAAAAATATATGTATCAATTTGGCTAGGCGTTGATTCCCAGTGTCATGTGATTGTCCACCATTTTGTCATCTGATGTGATTTTCCTATGTGTTATAAATCCTATCTCGACGATGTTAATGAGATGGGATTAGTGGCAGTTACGTTAAGGGGGCAGGACTCGGTCTACAAGATTAGATTGTGATGTAAGCCAATCGCTTTTGCAATACAAAAGAGAAGAGCGAGCAGAGAGAAAGGGGGACCTCATACCACCAAGAAAGCACCAGGAGCAGAGCACATCCTTTGGACCTGGGGCTCCTGCAGTGAGAATCTCCTAGACCAGAGGAAAATTGTTGACGAGGACCTTCCTCCAGGGCTGACAGAGAGAGCCTCCCCTGAAAATGACTCCCTGAATTTGGACTTATAGCCTACTAGACTGTGAGAGAATAAACCTACGTTTGTTGAAGACATTCACTTGTGGTATTTCTGTTACGCAGCACTAGATGACTAAGACAGTCACTATGAGTCAGAATCCACTCGATCGCAACAAGTTTGATTTTTTGTCTTTTGGCCTCTACCTTCTAGATGCCAGTAGTATCTCCCTGTCCCCCCACCCCCGGTTGTTGCCATCAAAAATGTTTCCAAACATTGACAAATGTCCCTTGAGAGGAAAAGTGTTCCCAGTTGAGGACTACCTCTCTTCTGCCTTTTGCTTCTCCAAGTCACTGTCATCACCTTGACCGTGCTGGCCAAAGACCTTCAGTGGACAAGCAGGAGCAAGGCCCTGGGGGTCACAGGAAGGGAGGAAATACAAGGTAGAGGTCTAGTTCCTGACCTTAGAGAATCGATCCCCCAAAGGTTATGTAAACTCTGTCTTAGAACAAAGGGAGTCCTATGTGGTACAAACAGTTGATATCCCAAAAAATTAGAGGTTCAAGGTTCAAGGCCACCAAAAGGTCCCTTGGAAGGATGTTCTGGCCATCTACTTTCTAAAAATCAGCATCGAAAACCTGATGGAGCACAGTTCTACTCTGATACACATGGGGTCACCATGAGCTAGAATCAACTCCCCGGCATCTGGTTTGGCTAGAATAAAGACCAAAGTGTTACAAGCAAAATGACTCTTTAGGTAAGGTTGCCAAATTTAGCAAATAAAAATATAGGACACCCAGTTAAACTGGAATTTCAGATAAACAAGAAACCATTTTTTAGCATAAGCATATCCCATGTGGTATTTGGGATATACTTATACTAAAAAGGACACACTAGTGGTGTCGCGGTTAAGTGCTACTGCTGCCAACCAAAAGGTCAGCAGCTCAAATCCGCCAGGCGCTCCTTGGAAACTCTATGGGGCAGTTCTACTCTGTCGTATAGGGTCGCTATGAGTCGGAATCGACTCGACGGCAATGGGTTTTATACTAAAAAATTACCCCTTGTTCATTTGAAATTCAGAGTTACCTGGGTGTCCCATATTTTATCTGGCAACCCTTCCTTGAGGTAGAACTGGTCACACAGGAAAAGCACCGTGCTGGACTATCCCATTCTCTTGGAGTAGGATTTGACCTGGAAACAAAAGCAAAAAAGGCAGACTTCTCCTTAATTCCACTGAAGGGCTCTCAGAATTCAGGCCAGACTGGAATACCAGGGAAAGCCTCAGTAATTGTCTAGATTTCTCTTCATCTGAAAGAGCAGCATCCACTTCCCACTGGTGGTCTTAACTGCACACCCACCTTGGAGAGTATCCCCTCTGCACTTGGCTGCAGAGAGGAAACAGGGCCATGGGTGGGCAAGGCTCTGTCGGGCTGTACCTGGAAGGGGGAGATGTGGTTACTTCATAAATCCACAAGAAACAAGCACATTTTCTGCCAGAGCTGCGAGGGGCAGGGGGAGATCTTCACTGGCCTCTTTCTCTGTCATCAATCTTGCTTCCCCTTTGAAGGAGACGAACCATTACTCATGGTCTGTCACAGTGAAAAGAGAGGAGGAGGGGCCCAGGAGAGGAAGAGAGACCTAACATGGCACGTGAAGCATCTGGGAATCAGGGAGGGGGGTCAGGGGCAACAGGGGTGGGAAGGGAAGATTGACAAAGCCAGGCTCCAGAGTACGAAAAGCTCACCACCAAGCAAAGCAGAAGAAATCTGGCTCAGCTGAGTAAGGGGGAGCCTACATGTGGGAGGAGGGGGACAATGGTGGTTCAATGGTGGAATTCTCACCTTCCATGCAGGAGGCCCTAGTTCAATTCCTGGCCAAGGCACTTCAAGTCAGTGGAGGCTTGTGTGTTGCTATGATGCTGAACCAGTTTCAGTGGAGCTTCCAGATTAAGACAGACTAGGAAGAAAGGCCTGGCCATCTATTTCTGAGAATCAGCCAGGGAAAACCCTATGGATCACAACCAAGTGTGAGGATGGCACAGAACCTGGCAGCGTTTAGTTCCATTGTACGTGGGGTTGCCATGAGTCAAAGGGCGACTCGGCAGCAGCTAACAACAACATGAGCGGCAGGGCGAAGAGATTAGGTATGGAAAATGTTCACTACCAGCACAGAGGCACCCAGATGCTTATGTTGAGCCTTCGGTGTTGCTGGAACCTTCCTGGTGGGTGTTCAGAAAGACTATGTTAAAGTCCATGGCAGGAAGTCAGGAGCACATTCCAGTCTTGGCCCTGCCTCTGGGTAACCTACTTCCCATGGGGACCTCCACGGCTTCATCCGTCAAAAGAAGGGCCTGGCCCAAATAATTCCTAGACTCCTTTCTGCTCATCAGATCCTGCCTTGACCTGTTCTGCTTTGCCCTCTTCTCCCCTCCCATGGTACATCAGGTATGCCCAAGCTCAAGGCATCCTGCCGTTTACTTCCTTTCACAAAATTCTGAAGCTCTGACAGAACCTAGAGAATGCCTGAGTCCTGAGGTTCTCTTTGAAGGTGATGCAGAGATACCATGACCAACAGAAGGACATGTCCTCTAGAAGGACCAGCAATCAGGAATTCTGGGAGTGGAGAGGGATACTCCTAGTTTACATGTGACCTCTAGGAAACCAGGTAACTTCTGAAACTCAGGTGTACCCACCTGTGAAATGGGGGAAATCGTCCCTGAACAGTTTACCTATGGGACAACAAATTAAATAGCTGCTTTGGAAGCACTTTTAAAAACAGAAAATGTTCTACACTAATGTATTATGCAGAATAATGCACGCGTGTGTTACACACACGCGCGTGCGCGCACACACACACACGCGGCAATGGGACGCCAGCAGTCTTTAGATCTGAAGAGTGGAAACAGAACAAGAGTGTGACCAGGAACAGTGGGGGCCAGGTCTTTGGAAGAAGCTGCCAGTCTGTCTTTCCTCCAGGACAACAGCTAAATTCCAGAGCCTCATCAGACGGGCCCTTCATGTCTCAGTAAAACTAAACTGACAAGCATGACCTCCCCTTGGCGGTTCACCTTATTGAAGCTGTCTGGTAGGTGAGACATTTATTAACATGGATGGACTGCCCACCGAGAAGGCCCACTGCTGAGGGCTTGGCGGAGTGAATTCCTTCCCTAGATGTAATAAGTCTCCACTTCAGTATGGAATTTGATGACGTCTTCCTGGCTGAAGGGCCTCGACAAAAGGAAAGTCGTACTTTGGATGTGGGACTAGTCAATCCACGGGACCAGGAGCTCCAAGTGCAAATTCCGCCATCAGGAAACACGTGAGTCCACAATTTTGGAAAGGCTTCTCCAAAACTCAGTTTCCCCATCTAGAAACTGGTTTAAGACTGTCCTAGGTAAGGAGAGGAAGAGAGACAGGGGACAGTAAAAATTCCCCTGAGTCATCCCATTAAAAATTTGGATGGGTCTCAAACCAGTTCTCTAATCTGGGGACCCAATACGTGTCCACTGGAATTCATGAGAAACCCCAAAGCCAGCTCAAGCAGCACAGCACATGTATTAGCTATCTACTGCTGCATAACAAGTCACCCCAAAAGTTAGCAGCTTAAAACAACACAGAGTTATTATCTCACAGTTTCAGCCAGAAATCAGGATGGCAGCAGGGCTATGCTCCTTCTGAAGGTGCTAGGGAAGGATGCTTCCTTGCCTCTTCCCAGTTTCTGGTGGTTACCAGCAGTCTTTGGCTTGCAGACACATCACTCCGATCTCTGCCTCCATCATGTCATGCATTCTCCCTGTGTGTCTCTGTGTCCAGATTTCCCTATTGCTCTTTCAAAGCCACCCTCCATGCTGCAAACAGAACATTATTTAAAGTGCTCCTTTGACCATTTTAATCCTTAGGACAAAAGCCACCCAAAAAAGCCCAAGCTTCTTAACAGGATATGAAGGGCCTCCATGGTCTGCCCTGCCTACTTTTCAGCCTCATATCCTGCTACTCTCCACCTCTCCCTTGACATTCTGAGATGAGCTACTTGTTGTTCCTCTAACACATCGTACTATTTCTTGTTTTACCCAAGTTGTTTCATTTGGGATAGTATTGTTCTTTGTCTCTATCCCATCCTTCATTCTTCTTTCTTGTCTTCATCCAGGTTGCTCCTGTTCATCCTTTAAGACCCAGCACAGAAATTGCCACCCCCCAAAAGCCCTCCATGATTGTCTGACTTATTGCAGTCACCAAATATGATTAAAATGATCTGTTTAAATGTCAATATCTCCACTAGACCGTAAGCTCCTCAATATCAGGCACCATACAGGTAGCCCCTGACTTATAATCAAGTTATAATGAGCTGCACTTACAACTATCTTTTTTTTTTTTTGGTACATCTTATCATTAGGAATATGTATGTATGTATTAAAATATATCTGTAAGTTTATATGTAATTTTTCCAACCCCCAAAGACAAATAAAGATTGGATTAATAAAGATATTGATAATAAAAGGCAATAATAATGAAAAATAAATAAATAAGGTAGTCGACTTATATCAGAAACGACTTACAACAGACTTGTTGGGATGGAACCCTGTCGTAAGACAGTGACTACCTGTATGTATGTCTCACAGCCCAGCATATTGCTGGAACTCAATGATCTATAAATGCTCGTTCAACTGAATTCTTTTCAAATGTTTCCTTCCGTGTAATTTTAACTCTACATCAAGAACCACAAAAATTAAGGTTTTTGTGAATGGCATTTTGGCCTTGAAAACAATGTTTGTATATGGCAAAAAATGAGAGTTCAAGTTTGTACCACTGTGGGTACCAAGGGATGGCACGAGAAGGTCTTTGGGCAATTCCCCTACAAAGTCCATGAGTTCTCCCAGAACATTGTTGTTGTTGTTGTTGTTGGGTGCCATCCCATCAACTTCAACTCATAGTGACCCATGTGACAGGCAGGGTAGAACTGTCCCATAGGGTTTCTTGGCTGTAGTCTCTACACAAGCAAATCACCAGATCTTCCTCCCACGGAGCTGCTAGGTGGGTTCAAGCTGCCAACTTTTTGGTTAGCAGCCAAGCTTGTAACTGTTTGCTCCACCAGTGTGCCTTCAAATGAATACGCACCCCAAGTAAAAGAGAGTATGTCCTTGTAAAAGCCATTTCAAGATGAGCCTGTTGGTCTGATTTTATTTGTCAGTCTCATCTGGGTTTATTTTTTTCTCCTCAGCCTGATGAAAACCTTCTAGAGGTCAAAACAGTGCCTTACATCTCTCTTCTAGCCACCTAAGCATCTAACACAGGTAATTCAACAAGTGTTCACTATATACAAATATATATATATAAAAATTTTTTTATATATATTTGTGTATATATATATATATCCAGGGTCAGAGGATAAATAGTGATGGGTCTTAATGAAGGGGCAGTGCTACTAATTTAGAGGTGGTGGTGAGCAAGGCATCCCTGATATGGTGACATTGAGGCAGAGATCTGAAGGAAGTATGTAAGTGAAAGAATCATGAGTGTATATTTAAAGAAGGTATGGTAGTGGAAAGACTGCTGCAAATACTTGGACACTTCTCCCATTGAGAGGTAAAAGGGCCACGTGATTGGTTTGACCAACAGAATATGGCAAAAGTGATGCTTTGCCAGTTTCTGAACCCAAACCTTAAAAGACTGGCAACTCTTCCTTCTTACCTATTGGAATGCTTGGTTTTGGTACCCAGCTGCCATGCTGTAAGGAAGCTCAAGCAGCCCTTTGAAGAGGCCTTTGTGAAAAGAAACTGAGACCTCTGGCCAACAGCCCAGCTGAGCTCTCAGCCAACAGCACCAACTTGCCACTAACTCCAGTTGAGCTACCCTGGCTGACTCCTTGTAGAGCAGAGATGAGCCATCTCGGTCAAGTCCTGCCAAGATTGCAGATTCATTCACAAAATAAATGACTGCTGTTGGTTTAAGTCACCAAGTGTTCGTGCGGGTCATAACACAGCAGTAAAGAATGGCAACAGGGACTTTGCAGACAGAGGAACTGCAAAGGCAAAGACCTTAGCCCAGGCTAGTGTTTTACATGTTCTAGGTACATAAGGAGGATAGAGGGGCTGAGCAGACACTAAAAGCCACGGAGCAGTCAGAGGTGAGATCAGAGAGGTAGCTGGGGGCCAGATTTGGAAGGGCCCAGCAAGCCATGACAAAGACTTCTACGTTATTCTCAGTGATATGAATAGCACTGGGAGTGTCGAGCTAAGGAGTGGTGTGATCTGACTCATTTTAAAGGTCTATGTACCTGGGGTGTGAGTAGCTACTTAATGAATGAATGCCTAGAGCAAGCAGTGGTTTTCAATCCTGGCTGCACATTAGCATCATGAGGGGAGTTACCCACCTCCAAAAAAAAAAAAAACTTCAGCTCCAGCTCAGAACAATTGAATCCAAGCCCTTAGGGTATGGCCCAAGCATCGATTAAAAACAAAATGAAAAACATCTCTCCCCAAAGAGTCTAATGTGTAATCAGGGTCAAGGTCTATGGCCTAGAGCTAGGATTGCCCAAAATGGCCCGACACCTGATTTTATAAATAATGGTTTAATAGAATGCACCAATACTCATTCATTTACATATTGTCTATGGCAGCTTTTTTGCTACCTCGTCAATGTTGAAGGGTTTCAACAGAAATCATATCATCTACAGTGCCTAAAATATTTGCTACCTGACCATTTACAGAAAAAGCTTGCCAGTCCCTCGTCTAGAACAAACCCCACCCCCGCCAAATCCAAACCCATTGCCATCGAGTCAATTCTGACTCATAGCAACTCTATAGCACAGAGTAGAACTGCCCCATAGGGCTTCCAACAGTGGTTCTCAAATTTGGGGAGGTATCAGAATCACCAGGGAACTTGGTCAAAATACAAAGGCTCAGGTCCTCTGCTGCTTCAGTAAGCCAGGGCCTCTGTGTGCCTAGTTAGCTCTCCAGGTGAGCCTGCTACATGCTGAAGGCGGAGAACCACTCAACACCCAAGGCCGAGTATCAGGGCAAACTGGGCAGAGCCTCCTGACTTGGTGGACTCTTAGCTCCTTATCCCAGCCTTTTCCCCCATGGAGCTGCAGATTCAAATAGGCTTCCCTCTCCAAAACTGATAAATGGAGATGTCCCAGGAATCATTTCAATCACTCTTTAAACCATGGGATGACACCCTGCCACACAAGTCCCTGAATCACACTCTCTGCACGTTAATAGGTCACAGGCTACCATCAAGCACTGGGGAAAAAACATGGTCAAATTACAGGAGCTGGCTCTGTTCTTGGGCAGGATGCTGAGGCCCATACCTTTGTCCCCACAACTGGCTCCCCTGAGGTGTTTTGCTCATGGGAGCAGCACCTGACATATGCCCGATGCAAAGTGCCTTACTCTGGTGCAGTGGGTTTCAGTACCATTAGAACCTCTACAGAGCTTAAAAGAACAAAACAATAGTCTGATGCTTAGATCACACTCTTAGAGATTCTAAGTTACTAGGTCTGGGCGAGGTCTAGCTCTTGGGTGGTATAAACGGTTTGTTTTCAGCTACTAATAGAAAGGTTGCCAGTTCAAATCCACCCAGAGGCACAATGAAAGAAAGGCCTGGTCATCTGCCTCCATAAAAATTACAGCCAATGCAAAGTATACTTTTTTTTCTAGTGCACATGGAACATTCTCTACAGTAGACCACATATTAGGTCATAAAACAAACCTTTGCAGAATCGAAAACATCGAAATATTAAAAAGCATCTTCTCAGACCACAAGGCCATAAAAGTGGAAATCAATAACAGAAAAATCAGGGAAAAGAAATCAAATACTTGGAAACTGAAAAATACCCTCCTGAAAAAAGACTGGGTTATAGAAGACATCAAGGAGGGAATAAGGAAATTCATAGAATGCAACGAGAATGAAAATACTTCCTATCAAAACCTCTGGGGCACAGTAAAAGCAGTGCTCAGAGGCCAATTTATATTGATAAAAGCACACATACAAAAAGAAGAAAGAGCCAAAATCAGAGAACTGTCCCTACAACTTGAACAAATAGAAAGTGAGCAGCGAAAGAATCCATCAGGCACCAGAAGAAAACAAATAATAAAAATTAGAGCTGAACTAAATGAATTAGAGAACAGAAAAACAATTGAAAGAATTAACAAAACCAAAAGCTGGTTCTTTGAAAAAATCAACAAAATTGATAAACCATTGGCCAGACTGACTAAAGAAATACAGGAAAGGAAACAAATAACCCGAATAAGAAACGAGAAGGGCCACATCACAACAGACCCAACTGAAATTAAAAGAATCATATTAGTTTATTACAAAAAATTGTACTCTAACAAATTTGCAAACCTAGAATAAATGGATGAATTCCTGGAAAAATTCTACCTACCTAAACTAACACAATCAGAAGATGAATTCCTGGAAAAATTCTACCTACCTAAACTAACACAATCAGAAGTAGAACAACTAAATAGACCCCTAACAAAAAAAGAGATTGAAACGGTAATCAAAAAACTCCCAACAAAAAAAAGCCCTGGCCCGGACGGCTTCACTGCAGAGTTCTACCAAACTTTCAGAGAAGAGTTAACACCACTACTACTAAAGGTATTCCAAAGCATAAAAAACGATGGAATACTACCTAACTCATTCTATGAAGCCACCATTTCCCTGATACCAAAACCAGGTAAAGACATCACAAAAAAAGAAAATTATAGACCTATATCCCTCATGAACATAGATGCAAAAATCCTCAACAAAATTCTATCCAATAGAGTTCAACAACACATCAAAAAAATAATCCACCATGACCAAGTGGGATTTATACCAGGTATGCAAGGCTGGTTTAATATTAGAAAAACCATTAATATAATCCACCATATAAATAAAACAAAAGACAAAAACCACATGATCTTATCAATTGATGCAGAAAAGGCATTTAACAAAGTCCAACACCCATTTATGATAAACACTCTCACCAAAAGAGGAATTTAAGGAAAATTCCTCAACATAATAAAGGGCATCTATACAAAGCCAACAGCCAACATCACTCTAAATGGAGAGAGCCTGAAAGCATTTCCCTTAAGATCGGGAACCAGACAAGGATGACCTTTATCACCGCTCTTATTCAACATTGTGCTAGAGGTCCTAGCCAGAGCAATTAGGCTAGACAAAGAAATAAAGGGCATCCGGATTGGCAAGGAGGAAGTAAAATTATCTCTATTTGCAGATGACATGACCTTATACACAGAAAACCCTAAGGACTCCTCCAGAAAACTACTGAAACTAATAGAAGAGTTTGGCAGAGTCTCAGGTTATAGAATAAACATACAAAAATCACTTGGATTCCTCTACATCAACAAAAAGAACATCGAAGAGGAAATAACCAAATCATTACCATTCATAGTAGCCCCCAAGAAGATAAAATACTTAGGAATAAATCTTACCGAGGATGTAAAAGACCTATACAAAGAAAACTACAAAGCTCTACTACAAGAAATTAAAAAGGACCTACTTAAGTGGAAAAACATACCTTGCTCATGGATAGGAAGACTTAACATAGTAAAAATGTCTATTCTACCAAAAGCCATCTATACATACAATGCACTTCCGATCCAAATTCCAATGTCATTTTTTAATGTGATGGAGAAACAAATCAACAGCTTCATATGGAAGGGAAAGAAGCCTCAGATAAGTAAAGCATTACTGAAAAAGAAGAAGAAAGTGGGAGGCCTCACTCTACCTGATTTCAGAACCTATTACACAGCCGCAGTAGTCAAAACAACCTGGTACTGGTACGACAACAGGCACATAGACCAATGGAACAGAATTGAGAACCCAGATATAAATCCATTCACATATGAGCAGCTGATATTTGACAAAGGCCCAGTGTCAGTTAATTGGGGAAAAGATAGTCTTTTTAACAAATGGAGCTGGCATAACTGGATATCCATTTGCAAAAAAATGAAACAGAACCCATACCTCACACCATGCACAAAAACTAACTCCAAGTGGATCAAAGACCTAAACATAAAGACGAAAACGATAAAGATCATGGAAGAAAAAATAGGGATAATGTTAGGAGCCCTAATACAAGGCATAAACAGAATACAAAACATTACCAAAAATGACGAAGAGAAACCAGATAACTGGGAGCTCCTAAAAATCAAACACCTAGGCTCATCTAAAGACTTCACCAAAAGAGTAAAAAGACCACTTACAGACTGGGAAAGAATTTTCAGCTATGACATCTCCGACCAGCGCCTAATCTCTAAAATCTATATGATCCTGTCAAAACTCAACCACAAAAAGACAAACAACCCAATCAAGAAGTGGGCAAAGGATATGAACACGCACTTCACTAAAGAAGATATTCAGGCAGCTAGCAGATACATGAGAAAATGCTCTCCATCATTAGCCATTAGAGAAATGCAAATTAAAACTACGATGAGATTCCATCTCACTCCAACAAGGCTGGCATTAATCCAAAAAACACAAAATAATAAATGTTGGAGAGGCTGCGGAGAGATTGGAACTCTTATACACTGCTGGTGGGAATGTAAAATGGTACGACCGCTTTGGAAATCTATCTGGCGTTATCTAAAACAGTAAAAAATAGAACTACCATACAACCCAGAAATCCCACTCCTCGGAATATACCCTAGAGAAATAAGAGCCTTCACACAAACAGATATATGCACACCCATGTTTATTGCAGCTCTGTTTACAATAGCAAAAAGCTGGAAGCAATCAAGGTGTCCATCAACAGATGAATGGTTAAATAATTTGTGGTATATTCACACAAAGGAATACTACGCATCAATAAAGAATGGTGACGAATCTGTGAAACATTTCATAACATGGAGGAACCTGGAAAGCATTATGCTGAGCGAAATTAGTCAGAGGCAAAAGGACAAATATTGTATAAGACCACTATTATAAGATCTTGAGAAATAGTATAAACTGAAAAGAACACATACTTTTGTGGTTACGCGGTGGGGAAGGAGGGAGGGTGGGAGAGAGTTTTTTACTGATTAGTTAGTAGATAAGAACTGCTTTAGGTGAAGGGAAGGACAACACTCAATACATGGAAGGTCAGCTCAACTGTACTGGACCAAAAGCAAAGAAGTTTCCGGGATAAACCGAATGCTTCAAAGGTCAGCAGAGCAAGGGCAGGGGTTTGGGGACCATGGTTTAAGGGGACTTCTATGTCAATTGGCAAAATAATTCTATTACGAAAACATTCTGCATCCCACTTTGAAATGTGGCGTCTGGGGTCTTAAATGCTAACAAGCAGCAATCTAAGATGCATTCAATTAGTCTCAACCCACCTAGATCAAAGGAGAATGAAGAACACCAAGGTCACACAATAACTATGAGCCCAAGAGACAGAAAGGGCCACATGAACCAGAGACTTACATCATCCTGAGACCAGAAGAACTAGTTGGTGCCCGGCCACAACCGATGACTGCCCTGACAGGGAGCACAACAGAGAACCCCTGAGGGAACAGGAGATCAGAGGGATGCAGACCCCAAATTCTCACAAAAAGACCATACTTAATGGTCTGACTGAGACTAGAGGAATCCCGGCGGTCATGTTCTCCAAACCTTCTGTTGGCCCAGGATAGGAACGATTCCCGAAGACAACTCATCAGACATGGAAGGGACTGGACAGTGGGTAGGAGAGAGATGCTGATGAAGAGTGAGCTATTTGTATCAGGTGGACACTTGAGACTGTGTTGGCATCTCCTGTCTGGAGGGAGGAGGGGAGGATAGAGAGAGCTGGAAGCTGGCAAAATTGTCACGAAAGGAGAGACTAGAAGGGCTGATGCATTAGGGGGAGAGCAAGTGGGAATATGGAGTAAGGTGTATATAAACTTATATGTGACAGTCTGACTTGATTTGTAAACGTTCACTTGAAGCTCAATAAAAGTTAAAAAAAAAAAATTACAGCCAAGAAAACCCTATGAAGCTCAGTTCTACTCTGTAACACATGGAGTCACCACGAGTCAGAATCAACTCCTAGGCGATGGGTTTGGTTTTGGCTTTTGGGTGGTGTCTAGGCAGGTGATTCTTATGCACAGCCACCCATAGCTGGGAGTCATTCTATACTCTCAAATCTACCTACAGCAGTAGTTTCCAAACTTTAATACACATCAGAAACCCCTGGGTAGTTTCTAAATCTAAAATTCAAATCTAAAACATAGATTCCTGGGCTTCACCCTAGAGTTTCTGGGATTTCTAGGATTGGACCTGAGAATTTGCCTCTCTAACAAGTTCCCAGGTGTTGGTGATGCAGCTGGTCTGAAGACCAACCACACTGTGCAAACTAATACTTTAGCACATAGGGAGGTCCTACCATGAAAGATGCTTCAACAGGTCAAGGGTGCTGGGAAGCTATTGTTACAAGCATTGACAAGTCAAAGAGTCTCTCCAGATCTCATGTAAAGAAACTGAGTCCATTGGAAGTACTCAACTAGGTAAGATTGGATGGTCTTTAGACAATACCAGTAGAAGGCTCTGGAGAAAGACCACAACCAAAGATAAACAAACCCATTGCCATCAAATCAATTCTGACTCACAGCAACCCGACGTGCTACGGAGTAGAGCCACTCCACAGAGTTTTCACTGGCTGATTTTTCAGACGTAGATTGCCGTAATTCAGTTGTATATTCAGACGTAGCTGCCTTCTTTGAAGGCACCTCTGGGTGGCCTTGAAAGGCCGAGTGCTTAACCATTTCCACTACCCCAAAACCAAAACCAAACTCATCGCCAATGAGTTCATTTCAACTCATGGTGGCCCTGTGTGTTACAGAATAGAGCTGCTCCATGGGCTTTTCTTGGCTGTGATCTTCAGCAGCAGATCACCAGGCTTTTCTTCTGTGGATGGCTTTGAGCGACTAACCTTTAGGTTAGTACTAGTGCAAGCTGTTTGGGGCCACCCAGGGACCTCTGGGGGGAGGACCTAGGATGATTAGTAAAAGGCAAATGAAACAAAGCCAGGAAAACAAAGCATTTCAGAATAGAAATTTCTCAAAGCTCCTTTAAAACCCACCACCAGTGAGAACCTGAAAGTCTAATTGCACAACCCATGAATATAATCAGGCACTTCCCTTCTCTCCCCACCCACTTCTCCCAGGCTTTGGGGTTGGGAGGAGGAGGAGGGGGTTCTGAGACACTCAGACTCACAGTATAACATCTTACGTTCCCTCACTTTTATAAACTTCCTCAAAAAATAGTACCTGCAGCTGGCTGGAGCCAAACCCCAGAGCTTCTTGTCCATCAATTAATATTTATTGGGCCTTCACAATGAGCTAAGCAGGCATGTAAAAGACAACAGTACCTGCAGACTGTTATTAAGCCAAAGACGAACAAGCACCTCGCCTTCCTTTTCACAAGGTGTTGGCAGCTGGGTGGTGGTGTCTGGTCATAATGAACATTCAGCCACTCATGCCACAAAAATTTATTGAGCACTCAGTACGTCCTAGGTACTGGGGACATGGCAGTGAACAAAACAGACAGAAACCCCTGCCCCAAGCAGAGGGTAGAGCTTAGAGGTTCTGATAAGCTTAAGGACAGGAACTGGTCCCTAATGGAAGCTGGTGACAGGTGTCCCTACAGAGGAGCCCCAATCAGGTGGCTTGGTCAGCCAGTCTGCTATAAGGCTGTCTGTTCATATATAGGCCGATTTCCAAAAACTGGAGGCCCTGGGTGATGCAAAGAGTTAACACACTTGGCTATTAACCAAAAGGCTAGAGGTTCAAGTCCATGAAGGAAAGCTATGTGTCTTGACCAGTGTGGTAACCCCATGTCTCAGTTACCTAGTGCTACCTTAGCAGAAATGTCACAAGTGAGTGGCTTTAAAGAACAGAAATTTATACTCTTACAGTTCTGGAGGCTAGAAGTCCAAATTCAGGGTGTGGTTCAGAGGGAGGGTCTTTCTTTGTCTATTTCAGTAGCTGCCAGCAATTCTTGGTATTCCTCGGTAGTCCTCAGAGTTCGTCTTCCCCCTGTGTGTATCTCTGTGTCTATTCTGCTCTTTTTAGAACTCAGAATGATTAGGTTCAGGACCCACCCTACACTGAAAATCCCCTATTTCCAAACCCTTATAGGTTTAAGGGTTAGGGTTTCAATACATATTTTGGGAGTACACTATTCAACCCATAACAACCCAGCTCAGTGCCAGGAGCCTAACAGGTAAGTGAAGGAGTCAATCAGTGAATGAATGAATCAGAAACATTCAATGGGACTTTGAAGCATTACGAGGCATTTGCCAGGAAACTTGACCCCCCCTTGTTCTCCTAATGTTGACCTCTCCGAGGACACTCACAGTGCCCTCTCTGTAAGGTATGGAGGTGAGACACAAGGTGGAAGCTGTAGAAGCTGAGAACCTAATCTGCAATCCACAGAACAGGAGAACCTGCCACTGGAAGACCTGGATAATTGTCCACTGAGGGATGAATGGCAGGAAATGGCTGTGGGCTGGAGAAAAAAACACAGAACTTCATGTCCATCCCTCCTCCAACTCCACTCGCAGACATCAGTTAAAAAGGAGCGGTCAGGGTGAATTTTGAAAGAGGAGGTATTGGAGTCCTCACCCCACCCATCAGAACCTTCAAAGGCAATGGGTTTGGGCTGAAGGGGTATTGTAACAGTTGAGCAAAGATTCAGCCCCATATTTGGAGGTGAAGAGATGGAGGGAATAAAACATAAAAGAGAACTCTCAGTGCCTGTGCTCAGCATTGTACTGTGATACACAGGAATGTCTTAAAGATGCATGTTAGCATATGCAGAGCACATATACAGAGCAAACCTAGTGCAGTTTTTACAGGAAATCAGAAAACCGGATACATTCATAAGAAAAGTCCTATCACAAGACAGCAATTACCACTTAATGTATTCTCATTGAATGGAACATGCTTTGCTCTTGTACACTTTGAGGACATTGTCCTTGTAGCTCTCTCTCCTTGGAACGCCACCCTCCCCCAAAACTTCTCTTTCAGGAAAACTCCTATTCAACCTTCAAAATGTAGTTTTCCTTAGTTTCTTCCCTCCTCCTCCCCCAGATGACTGCTTTCCCCAGTGGCCTATCAAAGCACTCCGGACCTCCATCATCATTGCATGTATGATTTAACATTATGTTTTAACTCATTACTCATCCATCTACCCTGCTTGTCTGTGAGTTCCTGAAGACCAAGGACCTGTCCTAGTCATCTTTGTCTCCCAGTATCTAGCATGAAAAAGTTCTCAATACATTTTTTTTTTTACTAAGAAATTCTAAAGGGCTGTTACATTGCACAAGAAATGTGAACATCTAAAGGGGGCACTTCTATATGGGGAAAACCAAACTGTTGTTGTTGTTAGGTGCCATTAAGTCTGTTCCAACTCATTGCGACCCTATGTACAACAGAACAAACACTGCCTGGTCCTGTGCCATCCTCACAATCATTGCTACTTTTAAACCCATTGTTGCAGCCCCTATGTCAATCTATCTCGTTGAGGGTCTTCCTCTTTTTCGCTGACTCTCTACTTTACCAAGCATCATGTCCTTCTCCAGGGTCTGGTCCCTCCTGATAACATGTCCAAAGTACGTGAGACAAAGTCTTGCCATCCTTAATTCTAAGGAGCATTCTAACTGTACTTTTTCCAAGAGAGATTTGTTCACTTTCTGGCAGTCCATGGTATACTCAGTATTCTCCTCCAACACCTTAATTCAAATGCATCAATTGTTCTCTTCCTTTATTCATTGTCCAGCTTTTACATGCATATGAGGGGACTGAAAATACCATGGCTTGGGTCAGGTGCACCTTAGTTCTCAAGGTGACCTCTTTGCTTTTTTAACACTTTAAGGCAGACTTTTACAGCAGATTGGCCTATGCATTGGTCATTTGATTTCTCTACTGCTGCTTCCATGGGTGTTGATTGTGGATCCAAGTAAAATAAAATCCTTGACAACTTCAATATTTTTCCATTTATCGTGATGTTGCTTATTGGTCCAGCTATGAAGATTTTTGCTTTATGTTAGGGTGTAATCCATGCTGGGGGCTTTAGTCTTTGATCTTCATCAATTGAACCCTTCAAATCCTTTTTACTTTCAGCAAGCAAGGTTGCGTCGTCATCTGCATGTTGCAGGTTGTTAATGAGTCTTCCTCCAATCCTGATGCCATGTTCTTCTCCAACTGTTGTAGACAGTTGGAAAATGCTTCCTGTGTCAGACTTTGCACACAGTGGGGAAAGGAGAAGACCGAATGTCAACACAGATGAGAGCTACCCCATCATTCAGGAGGCTCTCTCAGGAAGCAGGGAGGCTCACAGGCGATTGGAGACTTGTTTATATCAAATAAGCACTTGCTGGAGTGTTCAAAGATCAGCAGGTTCCAACTTGAACTTTCCAGAGAAGTCATGACCATATATCCTACATTTGGTGCAAGAATGTAGGCAGCAAAACCAGGATTCATTTTGCCCCTGGATAAGGGACCCATCAGAACTGCTTGAGCTCTAGTCTCAGGAAGACTTCTGACACTTGGTGGGGACAAACAACCCCCTCCATCCCTCTGGTGAGCACCTCAGCATTGCTACCTGACAGAGTGGTAAGCAAAGTGAAATAACTGTGGTATTTACTGCTGCTAATTAACAGCAAGGTGTTCGTGAGTAATGTGGTATTAAGGGTGTGGTGCAGCTTTTCATGACTGACTCCCTCCTTTGCTAGGTTATAAAATTCAGGAGAGATGTTCCCTCCTGGTTGAAACTTGGCAGCTGGCCTGGGGTTCTTCCCTGTGGCTGATGCTAGACCTGGGTGCTCATCAGCCTGTTGAGATCTGCCTCCATTTCCACAGCCGTCCATGCTGAAGCCATGAGCTTCTGGAAAACTTGGCCTTAGAAGCCACTCATGCTATTAACTCTGATATTTGAAGTCAAAGAATTCAAGAATTAAGTTCAAATCACATACTCTAGAAATGTCTAAGTCCAAAGGAAGTCACCCAAAGAGCCACCAGGATATTGTCCCTGTGAAAATAAACAAGGCTGTCTTCCTATGGCAGGTAAGGACAAAAGTGCTAAACCAAGTGTAACAGATTGAATTGTGTCCACCAAAAAATGTGTCAACTTGGTTAGGCCATGTGTGCTTGTCCTCCATTTGTGATTTTCCTGTGTGTTACAAATCATAATCTCTGTCTGTGGTTAAAGACGATTAGGGTGGGATGTAACACCCTTGCTCAGGCCACATCCCTGATCCAATGTAAAGGGAGTTTCCCTGGGGCGTGGCCTGTACCACTTTTTATCTTACAAGAAATAAAAGGAAAGGGAAGCAAGCAGAGAGTTGGGGACCTCACACCACCAAGAAGGAAGGCCCAGGAGCAGACCATGTCCTTTGGACCAGGGGTTCCTGCAAGGAGAAGCTCCTAGTCCAGGGGAAGGGTGATGAGAAAGGCCTCCCTCCAGACCTGACAGAGATAAAAAAGTCTTCCCCTGGAGCCGATGCCCTGAATTTGGACTTTCAGCCTACTTTACCATGAAGAAATAAATTTCTTTTTGTTAAAGCCATCCACTTGTGGTATTTCTGTTTTAGCAGCACTAGATGACTAAGACACCAAAAACGAAGCTGTAATTCTCCTTGCTCAATAGTTAACGTCTCTAGCAAAATCCCTTCAAGGGCTGCTTCAGATAGGAGAATAGATTAGGGAGTTGGGCAGGGGAGCTTCTTTTATTTGGATGAAGTGTGTAAATTACAACATGCTCTGGTTTCTCATTTCTTGAGTAACGGTAGCAGCCCACTCTGTGTTGCACTTTGTACCTCCTACTGTCCTTTCAAAAATAATATCTCATTTTAATTTTCTCTTCCCAGCAACCCTGTGAAGAAGGCAGGAGGGGAGGTATTATTATTCTGATTTTACAAATTAAAAAAAAATCAAGGCTGGGAAATTCAAATGACTCAAACTCAAATCTTCTGACGCCAAGCGCAGAGCTCAGATTTTCCACCGTGGCATGTTCTAAAGAAATAAGAGTCAGCATTTTCCTCCCACCTGATCCCACATCCTACAAGGCTGGTTGACAAGCAGGGTGATGGTGATGAATTATGAATTTCCCTCTGGGAAGGGAAGTGTTGCTCAGATAATTGTGTTTCTTTTCTACTTAAACTTAGAGAATAATGTTTCAGCTTGGCTTGGGTCTCGGATAGTTAGGGACTTAGGAGGAAGGGCCCTTCTGAACTCTGTTACTCAAAATTCTAGATCAGAGAAAGAGAACCAAGGGATAATGACTCTGAACACCACTGGCAGACCCCTACACCCTAATCAGACAAGAGCTATGGAGATGCAACCTTCTCATCCCCCAAGTCCTCCAAAGACAATAACATGATAAAAGGAACCAACCAATTAGTAACCCATTACCTACAGATTTCAATTAGTGATGGGAACTAGACCCAACATGAACTCCTCCCTAGAAATTCTTCCTGTTCCAACCACCTGGCAGGGACATTCACTCCTATCTGGGAATGTTTTCAAGAAGCTGGCAACAACCTGCTCGACCTGTCCTGTCCTCTATGATGAAGGAAAGAAACCCTTTGGATAAGTCACTGAAGCCCAGCTAATGATTCCAGCAGAGCTCAGAGACACATGGAAAAGGAAAGGGCGTTGGTCAGAATTGCTTCTGATTTCTCAGCAAATCTTGGCAGAGCCATATAGAAACAAAAGACCAAGAAAGACATCTCATTTTCATACTTGGAAATTTCAAAGCTACTCTTGATTATCTACCCAAACAGAATTACACTAAAACAGAGTTTCTAAAGACTTACTTAAATTTCATTTAGACACAAACTAAACAAAGCTTACCTTGAATTCCTCCTGGATGACGTGAAATGTAAAGAAGTTAATAACTAAAAGAGCCCTAGAAGCTTCCCCTATTGTGTTATGTGTATTACACTGCTGCAGAATGATAAGCTAGAGGGAAAAGTTCTAACGGGGAGATCGACTACTCACATAACTAGATGTGGTCAAAAGGTCATCCTCACACATATAAACAGATATGAATGAGTTACACAGGCTAGCCATGAATAAATCAGAATAGATTGGCCTTTTTCAATCAACCACAAAGAATTTACCCAATGGGAAAAGCCCATAGAAACTTAATTCTTCCCTTTGAAGAACTCTATCCACAAAACTGATGCTTGCAAGACAAATAGCAATGCATTCAGATGATGTATTTATTATTTCAAAGCCCTTTCACATCCCTTATTTTTTTAACTTCACCATCTGTGAGACTCAACATAAGGGTATTATTATCTACACATTTAAAGTGATAAAACAGACACCAAGAGTAAATGACAGTTTCTAAGTCACATACCTAATTGAAGATGGGTTCATGATTCTACTGTAAGTCACTGAAACTTGTTTGTCCTCTCCTCCCGAAACATAAGGTCCTGTTTAGCTCATGCCATCTTAGCTGTTCTTCCAAGGAGAATAAGCGCACTTCACAAGCTATGAGAGAAGTAATCTGGAACCGACTTGGCCTCCTGACCTTTGTAGGTGTCGATAGCCATCTGCCAGAATGAACGAAAAGAGAGGGTACCCATCTCCTTCTCTTCTCTTTTCATGTCCTGTGGTGCAGGTATTTCAGCCCCTGCTGTACCAGGGAACATGATTCAACAGGTTAGTGGGGCATCAGATTTCAGACTCTTAACTTTTTCACTTTTCTTCTCAGCACATAAAATAGCCTTGAGAAATGACACCAAGACAGGAAGAGAGAAAGTGGTAGAAGCAAAATGGAGGCTTAAAAGCTAATAGACAACTCTGGGAGCTAGAGGGGAGAGTCTGAAAGTATGGCAGTGGAGATCCCAAGTGATCTGGTGTATGGCGATGTGGCCATGCCAATTCTTGACCTGGTGAGATCTGAAGGCTTCAAAAGGAATGAAAGGACGGGAGATTCAGAAAGAAACCACTGCATGATAAAGGAGAAAAGTAAGCCTTATCAAAGGTGGGAGAGTCGGTACTAGCTGATGTGGCTTATACAATCCCATTCCTTGCTGAGAAATAGATAATATTTACTGAGCTAATGAATGATCTGTGTCATTTAGTTCCAAAGAGTAAAAGAAAATTGGTTTGGGCTGTATAGCAGGAGAGAGTAGAGGAAAGGTGCCAGGCAGAACTCCCTAAAAAAGCAGGTTTATTAAAAATGAATCAAATGATCCAAGAGTGTATTAGGGAAGAGAATGCAGACTCCAGTTATTATCTGGGCTAAAGGCTGAGATAATATGACCTCCAGTGACCCTGAATTCTAGGTTCTACAACTGCCAGGAGTAGGAGACAGAATCCCACAGAGAGATGAAGTAAAAAGTTGAAAAGGACCCACACCGATTGTCAAGTTCAACTTCCTCAGAATGATGAGGGAGAAGGGCAAAGAATTCTGTTTTCATTTGCTGTGTGGCCCTGGGCAAATGGCTTAAGCTCTCTGAGCCCCCGTTTCTCCATGTGTGTGAGTGTGACATAGATGGTAATGTTCGAGACGCAGTATTGCTGTGAGCATCCACCTTACGAATATAGTAAAAGCACTCAGTGCCAGAAGGTGCTGTGTAAGATGTCAATATTATTCAGCTGAGAACATTAAGACCCAAAGGTGAAATGGCTCTCAAGTGGCTCGGTACTGAGATAGCCAGGACCGGAACTTGGATCTCATGACTGATGCTCCTTACCAGCTGAGAATACAGTGATTTTCAGGAGTTTATAAATGTCATCGTTGTCAATTTATTGAGATGCTCTCCTTAGCCCTCTGGATTAATCACATTGCCATTGATGTTAGCTGCTGTTGAGTCAGCCCTGAGTCATTGCGTCCATACCCATAAAGAACGAAATGCTTCCTGGTCTCAGACCATTGTAATCCATAGGGTTTTCGCTGAATGACTTTCAGAAGTAGATCACCAGGCCTCTCTTCCTAGTCTGTCTTAGTCTGGAACTCCGCTAAAACCTATTCATCATCCTAGCAACACACAAGCCTTTACTGACAGACAGGCAGTGGCTACCCATGAGGTAAACTGCCTGGGAATTGAACCTGGGTCTCTTGCATTAAAGGGGAGAATTCTACCACTGAACTGCCACTGCCCTGCAAGGACTGAGAAGGAACAAATCCCTATTCAATTGCTAAGGCATGTATTTCCTTCCCACTCTTCCTGAGTGCAGAAAAGCTGTGCTCCTTCCCAGAGATCAACGGGGCAGCTTCCCAGTGGTCTGTGGGAGCTCTCTATTCATCCCAAACAGAGAGGAAGTGGTAACAGGCAGCACTAGGAGGCACGGTGACTTGCTCAGAGAACGCCGTACCATCATGGCTACCCAGGTCAGAACAGAAAACTGCATGGGTGCAAATAACCACCATGAGGCCAAGAGGTTGGTGCCATCCTAGGAAAGAAAATGGGATCAGTCACAAAACAGGCGCTCTACCTCTGCAGCTCCTCACGAAACTGCCTATGTTGCTCAGAATGCCAGCTAAGCCGTAAATCCACCCATTGGGTGAGCCCCAACAATCTGTCTAACCCTGCTGGAAGCAGCACATCCGGCCCCTGACAGCGCTCTCATGACTGTTTGGCTGAGAAGTGGTATTTTAAATAAAGAGAGAGGAAAAAGAAAAAAAAAAAAAGCCCTATTATTATTTTACTCTGGCAATTGACAGCAAGGTTCTCATGAGTAATTTTATAGCACTCAGGGTGTGCCGGGGTTTGCATTTAAAGTCTCTTTACAGGAGCCTCAAACTTGCAGCACAAACACTATTTTGAATGGAATGAAACACGTTTCAAAAACCCATCTGGGTATTGTCAAGACTTTGGTTGAAATATCCTGATCCTGAGACCCACACATTAAAGGTTTTTTCTCTCTTTCTTCCCCTCAAAGTCCACTTTGGGGAGAGGAAAACCTCTTAGATTTGGAATCCTGAAAGATCTTAACTAATTTCAACCTGTCATGGATTAATTGCATCCCCAAAAATGTGTGTCAACTTGGTTAGGCCATGATTCCCAGTATTGTTCACTAGTCCTCTGTTTTCCGATTTTCCTATGTACTATATAATAATCTCTGCCTGTGGTTAAAGAGGATTAGGGTGGGACATAACAGCCTTGCTCAGGTCACATCCCTAATCCAATGTAAAGGGAGTTTCCTCGGGGTGTGGCCTGCACCATCTTTTATCTTACAAGAGATAAAAGGAAAGGGAAGCAAGCAGAGAATAAGGAACCTCATACCATCAAGAAAGCAGTGCCAGGAGCTAAAGTATGTCCTTTGGACCCAGGGTTCCTGTGCAGAGAAGCTCCTAGTCCAGGGGAAGATTGATGACAAGGATCTTCTTCCAGGGCCGACAGAGAAAGCCTTCCTCTGGAGCTGATGCCCTGAGTTTGGACTTCTAGCTTACTAAACCAAAAAAACCAAACCCAGTGCTGTCGAGTCGATTCCGATTCATAGCGACCCTATTAGGCCGTGAGAAAACAAATTTCTCTTTGTTAAAGCCATCCACTTGTGGTATTTCTGTTCTAGCAGCTCTAGATGACTAAGACAGAATTTGGTACTAAGAGAGTGGGGTGGTGCTCTAACAGATACCTAAAATGTGGAAGTAGTTTTGAAACTGTGAATGGATAGAAGACTCAGAAGGAAGTGAGGAGAACTGTTAACACTGGAGAAGGTGCAGTTGGTGAGAAACAGCAGCAGAGGACCAGTAGCAGCAGCAAACCGGCAGCAGCAGAACCAGGAGACCAGTGCCAGACAGCACTGGACCTAAGCCACAGAGTGAGAGAGCTGAGTACCTGTGTGCAGGAAGCTTCCTGGAAGAGTGGGGTGCCTCCAGGCACTTATCAGTGGAGCTACAGAGCTTTGGAACACTTGCCCCAGCAGGGCCGATGCAGGTGTGAGGCTCAAGGACCAAGAGACCAAGGAACCAGGAAGTAGAAGCTGAAAAGACAAGGAACACAGGAAGTGGGGCTGCCTCAGTCATAAGAAGTATGGCCACTACCCTTGGGGTTTCTAACGGTGGAGTCGCCGCTCAAATAGACTAGGAGAATGGTAAGCCTAAAGCCAAAGGAGCAGAGTTGCCATCCCAGCAGGCCTGGAAGGCGTTGCTGAAGCCAGGGCCCAGGGGCCTCCACTCAGAATCTGGAGAGTATGGCCAACACCTAGAGTCTGGAGGGCAGGGCCATTGTATAAATTGTCTCAGATAACAAAGGACTATTTTCAAGACTTGAGGGCTAATGTAATGTGTTCTGTTGACTTGCTTGGCGCCTGTTATGCCTTCTTTCCCTCCATTTTCTCCTATTTGTAATGGAAATTACTAGCTTGTGCCTGTTCTGCCATTGTACTTTGGAAGCAGATAACTTGTATTCTAGATTTCATAGATGAAGAGGGATTTTTGGATTTTAGACTTGGAGTTAATTTAAGACTTTGGCTATGATATGATGAGGTGAATATGTTTTACAAGTGGCAAGGACATGAATTTCGGGGGGCCAAAGGGTGGAATGCCATGGATTGAATTGTGTCCCCCAAAATATGTGTCACCTTGGTTAGACCATGATTCCAAGTATTGTGTGGTTGTTCTCCATTTTGTGATTTTCCTGTCTGTTATAAATCATAATCTCCACCTGCGGTTAAAGAGGATTAGGGTGGGATATAACACCCTTGCTCAGGTCACATCCCTGATCCAATGCAAAGGGAGTTTCCCTGGAGTATGGCCTGCATCACCAGTTATCTTATAAGAGATAAGAGGAAAGGGAAGCAAGCAGAGAGTGGGGGGCCTCATACCACCAAAAAAGTAGCGCTGGGAGCAGAGCGCATCCTTTGGACCCAGGGTTCCTGTGCCGAGAAGCTCCTAGTCCAGGGGAAGATGGATGACAAGGACCTTTTTCTAGAACCGACAGAGAAAGAAAGCATTCTCCTGGAGCTGGCGCCTTGAATTTGGACTCCTAGCATACTAGACTGTGAGAGAATAAAATTTCTCTTTGTTAAAGCCTTCCACTTGCAGTATTTCTGTTATAGCAGCACTAAATGACTAAGACACAGTCCTAGTGTGTGTGTGTGTGTGTGTGTGTGTGTGTGTGTACATGTATTATATATATATATTTTTTCCCCCTCATAGTTCTATTTTATAGCAGCCAATGAGTGATTCCCAAAGTGAAATCTGCATAAAATTAGTTCCTCAAAATATTCCCTTAAAAAAGATGGGGGGGGGTTTCTATAGTCAAATATAGTTGAAAACGCTGCCTATTCCATACCTGTTTTAGCAATTCACAATATACATTAATGCAATAAAGGCGCTGAGATGTCCTCCAGGTAAGAGCCTTCCTCCTCACTGTTTTTGACACAGAATTTCCCAAAGTAAGTGGAGTACAGAATTACGATCCCAACAAGCACAAATTCCACTGCACAATTTTTTAATAGTGATTCGATCCCACATAACTAGACTTTTGAAGAACATGTCATGAGAAACACTGAGCTAAAAGGGAAGGAAAGAGGTATAGCCAATGTTTAGGAGTAAACCTTCTACTCAACTCTGGCTTTTTGCCTCAATTAATAATTTGACAAATATTTATTGAATATCTAAAATGAAGAATGGGCAATGGGAGATGCGAAGATAAATTAGATGGGAAGAAACTTATGTATCAGTACCACCAAAAGAGAAAGCAATGGATGGGCCTCCAGAAGTTCTTAGCATTTGTCTCTGAATATAAAACACCTTAACACCACCTGCACTTCTTTATACTTCGAAGCCTCTTCAATCAGAATGTAAATATATGGACTGGAAGAAACATTCAGCCCAGAGGAGGAAAAAGGTCCTAGGTACAAGTGCTGTGAGCCAAAGACATCTGCAAATACTCAAAAAGTGGAGTTCTCGAGACCCCTCATTTTTAGGACAGGGGAATAAATAAGGTTTGCATATTTCCAGGGAAGACATCAAAGAGGAAATTTGATGAACCAGGTGTTCTGCCTTGAGGAGGAAGTTGGGCATTCAAGCCTGATCTCTGAAGCAGCTACACCCAAGGCCACTTGACTCTGTAAAAGACACCACTCTTGTCCCCTCACTGTGTGGGCTCACAATACTGGCCCTTTGTGGTTTTATTTGTTTTGCTCCATTGATTTTAGTAATAAGTTGCTAATATCTCCAGTATAAAGTATTAGTTCAATAACGTGATTTTTCTTCTCTCTAGCCCTGGGAAAGCACATTCATTCTTAGAGCTTTAATTTGACCTCCGGGAAGATGGCTCCCATATTTATAATTAAAAGCTCTAGACTTCTACCCAAGCTGCCTGTTGGGTATTTTCATTAGTCACTAAACGTTTTCTCTGAACCTTAGCAAGTCCAGGGTCATATTCTCTCAAACCAACTTCTCCTCCCAATTGCCCTATTTCAGTCAGTCAATAACATCATTCTCCATGACTTTCCTCCTACCACCTTCTCAGGCACTCATTTGTGATAGCATGGAATTTTCTACCTACCTTTCCACTTCCCAGGAGTAAATTAGCTATGTTATTTCTTCTTTCAAATGTCTCTTTCATCTAGCCTTCCCTTTCTTTATTTGTTACCAACATAGAGGAGATGCTGTCCCTGTGGTAGAATTGCCAGTCTTCTACCACCCTATCCCTAGCCTTTACCAATTTTTCCATGTGGTTCTTATACCAGGCTATTCCACTAGACTTGTTGAAAACAAAACAGAAAAACGGATGCCCAGGGCACTGAGTTTTTAATGAATTCCACAGGTAATTCTGTTGTTCCTCCGCAGTTAGACACCTTCATCCCACATTCATTAGTCTTTTTTGCCACTTCCTGCTGGAAAGCCTTCATGAGCTTTCTAAAGATCAAGCTTAAATTCTAAAGCATTCAGATTCCTTACAATATAACCTACCATAGCCATCCAACTGCATCTGCCACCAGATAGCCATATCTGAAAACTGATCAAGTGAAGAAAACACGCCAGAACTTTTTTGGCATCTAGAGAGTAGCTCTCTTCCAGTTGGACTGACCCTTTCAACTGGAAATATTTCCAGAACATTCAGCAGCACCCAAAAGAGAGATTTATTCCTACTGGCCATTCAGAGCAAGGTGATCTCTGCAATTGTAGGTATCTGCTGGGACACAACCTCAATCCGCCCCTCAGCCACAGGTGCCCCATTTGTTGTCTGTTTCCCATGTGCCAAGTATCTGCTAAGCGCTTGGAACCAACACTGTTAAGTAGCTACTACTATACCCTTGACATAGAGAAATGTTCCATCAACATCTCAGGAGCCCTGGTGGCTCAGTGGGTAAGAGCTCAGCTGCTAACCAAAAGGTCAGTTGAATCCACTAGATGCTCCATGGAAACCCTGTGGGGTAGTTCTACCCTGTCCTAAACGGTTACTATGAGTTGGAATCAACTTGATGGCAGTATCTCAAATCCTTATCAAAAAGTCACTTCCCAACTTTTCCATTAGTAAGGAGCACAAATAACATTTTAAGAGCCTTTAAAATCTAAACCTGCATGTATATTGCTGCCTTTACTTACTTGGACACCAGTGGAAATAACTAATTGGGAAAAGAGTGAGACGTAAGATACGTGCCTCTTTTAGACAGGGTAAGAGGTAGCAAGCGAGGAAAAATACAAAGGGCTGAGAGGAAAAAAAAAAAAGGAAACTGCCTGTTTAATACCTGGACACTGTTCACCTCTGCACTGGAGCCTTCATTATTGCCAAACTCAAGGTCAACCAAGTCATTCAACCTCACTTATATTTTGAAGAGAATTATTAGGGACTCCCCTCTCCCAGCCCAGGCTGCCTCATCAGTGACTTATCCAAATTCCATTCTCCACACAGTAGAGTTCTTAGGTCCCTCCTAAACTCACTCCAATAACAGCTTGTCCACCTTTGTGTTGGCTCTTTTGAGCCCTTTCTAATCACAGCAGAGTCCTCTCTCTGCACCTGCCTTCACCCCACCCCTGCACTGAGAAAGGCTAACCCAGCAGAGAAGCCAGGTTTACATGAAGGAGGCGGGTGGGATTACTGCAAACGAAGTAGAACTAATCCCAGGCAAGGACCTTCTTATCCAGGAAAAGTCTCCATCTAGGCCTTATCACAGCTCTTCACAATCTCCTCTTAATAACTCGCATGCCAGGATGTTGCAGAGATTAAACCTGTTGAGAAATGTGATGCTTTGTAGCCCTGACGTGGAGTGCTTTGAGCCAGGAGAAGGAGGGGCAGGTGGAGGGCGGCGGATAGCAAGAAGGAGAATGGGAGGAAAGCAAGACAAAGGAGAACACACTCTGCAATCTTTCTGCTAAGAGCCTTTGTTCAGCCGGCACGTTATTTGGTGATCTAGAAAAAGCATAATAACGCACTTTATCTGTTCAGTTTATTATGTGTGTGTGTCATAAGGCTACATGCAAATTACTGACTATGAAATGTATATAATATGGGCCAGAAAGAAGGGGGGTTGCAAATGCTTCTGACTCAGTGCGAGTTTGCTTTGTCTTAGTTGGCAAGCTGGTCTTCAGGCATGTAAAGATGACTATCATCTCAAGCCAAGCTGTGATTTTGAAGAAAAGGCCATTTCATAAAGCAGAAATAACTTTTTTAAAAAATGTAAATGGTTATGTTAATTTCTGCTTCCAAGACCCTGGTCAATGGGACTTTGATACCTGGCATTTTTTTTATCAGGTTTATTTTCTGAAAGCATAGTCGGGGAAGAAGAGATGAAGGAAACAATGACCACAATATTTTTGAAGGTTGTTGCTCAGCGCCGTCGAGTCAATTCCAACTCATAGTGATCCTACAGGACAGAGGAGAACTGTCCCATAGGTTTTCATAGGCCGTAATCTTTAGTGGGCCTGACTGCCAGGTATTTTCTACCAGGAGCCTCTGGTGGGCTCAAACAGACAACCCTTCTGGTAGCAGCCAGGGGATTAAACATTGCAACACCAGGGCTCTTCTTCTTGAAGGTAGCATAACCATATGTTCTCTTCTGCCTGCAGACTTACTAAAGCAAGCTCGCTTATTTCTGTTTTGTGAAACATGTTTATATATATATATTTATCTATATATTATTTTATTTATGTAAATATATATATGAAACCCTGGTGGTGTAGTGGTTAAGTACTACAGCTGCTAACCAAGAGGTCGGCAGTTTGAATCCACCAGGCACTCCTTGGAAACCCTATGGGGCAGTTCTACTCTGTCCTATAGGGTCACTATGAGTCGGAATCAACTCGATGGCAGTGGATTTGGCTTTATATATATATTAATGAAATATCCATGGAGAGGTTCCCATAGTGAAATAATTTTTTTAAAAAAAACTTTGGAGTTGGACAAACCAGTGTTCAAATTTCATTCTAACTGTGTAACCTTGGGATTTTGCATCCTCTCTGGTTCTCAGTTCATTTGTTTGTACAATGGAGTAATAATAATTTCCTTGGAGCTTTGTGCAGAGTGGGGACAATGCATACACTCAATACACTACAGGTAGTGGCGTCATGTTGTTGTGGTTGTGTGCCGTCGAGTCAATTCCAACTCATAGCGACCCTATAGGACAGAGTAGAACTGCCCTACAGAGTTTCCTAGGCTGTAAATATTTAGAGGAACAGGTTGCCAGGTCTTTTCTCCCACAGTGTCAATGGTGAGTTCAAACCACTGACCCTCCAGTTAGCAGCTAAGCATTCAACCATTGTGTCATCAGGACTCCTTAGTAGCACCACGGTACCATCATTTACATGCATGCTATTAGAGAGTGATTTTGTCGCAGCCTCTAAGATAACACTTCTTGTTGTTATTGTTGTAAGCCACCATTGAGTCTATTTTTGACTCACAGCAACCCCATGTGACAGAGCAGAACTTCCCCATAGGGTTTTCTAGGCTGTAGTCTTTACAAGAGCAAGTCTTTCTGCCACAGAGCTGCTGGGTGAGTTCAAACCACTGACCTTTCAGTTAGCAGCCAAGCGCTTAATCATTGTACCACCAAGGCTCCTATCAGCCCTTCCTACTACAAAATAAATGGATGGCACCACAACCATGCCAAGAGGATAAGTTGCTGGACAAGATTGGCTCTGACTACTGTCGGGAGGCCATCTTGAACCTCTTTAGTGTCCATGAAAACAAGGACCTACATACCACAGCCAGAGTGCTCTGTAGGAAATGGTATTTTATTAGGACATTTGTCTACTTGGAAGCTATTACTCATTTCCTAATGCCTGCTCGTAGGCTGCCCTGGCCTGAGGAGTTAATGAAGGAAGAGAAAGCGTAGAGAAGTCATTCCAATAAATTAGGTGCAATGTAGTCAGTGCCTCACGGGGCAGGGGGCGGGGGTGGCGGGGAGGTAGGAACAAAGTAGAAAGGAATTGAAGCTGTAGGATTTGGATGTTGTTGTTTGTTGCCATCAAGTCGATTTTTGACTCACAGCAACCCCATGTGACAGAGTAGAACTCCCAAATAGGGTTTTCTAGGCTGTAACCTTTATGTAAGCAGATCACCGGGTCTTTCTCTTGCAGAGCCACTGGGTGAATTTGAACTGCCAACCTTTTGTTTAGCAGCCAAGCACTTAACCATTGCACCACCAAGGCTCCTTAGAATTTGAATGTGAAGTCAATATTGACAGACAAAAATCAGACTCAAAAACGACTGCAATTTCTCCTTGAAGAACCAGGGCACAATGGGAAAACAGGGAAATCATAAGTGAGGGAAAAGTCAGAGGGACAAAGAGTTCTATTTTAGACTTGCAGAGCTTAAGATTGTGTCAAGACACTCAGACAGACACAGCCAGGATATACAAGCCCATAGTCTGTTAGAAGCAAGTTCTAAAAATGTAAGTTTAAATAGTGGTAATTATAAAGGAGATAATTGAAATTGTGACTCTAGATGAGTTTTTCAAGGAATATGATATAGGAATAGGATTAGTAAATATGAAAAGGGAAAAGAGGCAGCAGAGAGGGGAAAAAGGGAGGAAAGAAGGACGTAGTAAAGGTAGATGCTATAGAAGAATTCTGATCAAAAGGGGGAAAATGTGGGATGGAACTTCAAATTCCCATCAATTCCAGACTTTCTAGAGCCATGGAGGCTAGATAAATCCCTGAAACTGTTGCCCTGAGATAATCTTTAAACTTTAAACCAAAAATATCCCCTGAAGTCTTCTTTAAACCAAACAATACCCACTGCCTTCAAGTCAATTCCAACTCGTAGCAACCCAATAGGACAGAGTGGAACTGCCCCCATAGGGTTTCCAAGGAGCACCTGGTGGGTTCAAACTCTCCACCTTTTGTTAGCAGCTAAGCTTTTTACTACTGTGCCACCAGGGCTCCAAATCAAACAATAGTTTAACTTAATTAGTAAAGAATGTCTGGCTTGAGCATTGCGTTCTTTTAAGAACTATCTATATGGAATCAAATTGACAACAGCAACTCAAAAGGCTAGAAAGGAAATTTAGGGAGTAGTGGGTTTATGTTAATTGGGGAGGAACAATTCGGAAAAGGAGGGTGAGACTGGTTGCAGAACTTGAAAAATGTAGCCAATGTCACTGAGTTGTTCATGTAGAAATTGTTAAATTGGTGTATGTTCTGCTATATATATTCTCAACAATGACAACAACAAAAATTTTTTAAGGGAGTAGGTAAATTAATACAGGTTATTACCTCAGAGGCTCAGGAAAAATCAAAAGCTGAGAGGCTGTGGGGAGATTGGAACTCTTAAGCACAGCTGGTGGGAATGCGAAATGGTACGACCACTTTGGAAAATGATATGGCACTTCCTTAAAAAGCTAGAAATAGAAATGCCATACGATCCAGCAGTTCCACTCCTAGGAATATATCCTAGAGAAATAAGAGCCACCACACAAATAGACATATGCACACCCATGTTCATTGCAGCATCGTTCACAATAGCAAAACAATTAAAACAACCTAGATGTCCCTCAACAGATGAACGGAAAAACAAAATATGGTACATACACACTGGAGTACTACACAACAATAAAAAACAATGATGAATGTGCAAAACATCTCACAACATGGATGAATCTGGAGGGCATTATGCTGAGTGAAATAAGTCAAACACAAAAGGACAAATACTATATGGGACCACTACTATAAAAACTCAAAAAAAAAGTTTACACACAAAAAGAAACAATCTTTGATGATTAAGAGGGAGTCGGGGGTAAGGATGGAAAAACACTACATAGACAAGGATAAGTGGTAACTTTGGCGAAGGGTTAAGACAGTACACTGGGGAAACCAGCGCAAGTTATCCAAGGCAAGGTCATGGAAGCTCCACAGACACACCCAAACTCTCTGAGGGACTGAATTACTGGGATGGGATGTGGGGACCACGATCTCAGGAACATCTAACTCAATTGGCATAACATAGTTTATAAAGAAAATATTCTACATTCTTCTTTGGTGAGTAGTGTCTGGGGTCTTCAAAGCCTGTGAATGGCCATCTAAGATACTCTACTAGTCTCACCCTTTCAGAAGCAAGGGACAATGAAGAAACCTAAAGACACAAGGGAAAGATTAGTCCAAAGGATCAATGGACCACAACTCTCACAGCTTCCACAAGTCTGAGTCCAGCACAACTAGATGGTGCCTGGCTACCACTATTGACTGCTCTGACAGAGATCACAGTAGAGGGTCCTGGACAGAGCTGGAGAAAAATGTAGAACAAAATTCTAACTCATAATAAAAGACCAGACTTACTGGCCTGACAGAGACTGGAGAAACCCAGAGCGTATGGCCCCCTGGACATCCTTTTAGCTCAGTAATGAAGTCACTGCTGAGGTTCACCCTTCAGCCAAAGATTAGACAAGCCCATAAAATAAAAGGAGGCTAAAGGGGCACACCAGCCCAGGGGCAAGAACTAGAAGGCAGGAGGGGACAGGAAAGCTGGGAATAGGGAACAGAAGTTCAAGGAGGGAGAGTATGGACATGTTGTGGGGTTGTTAACCAATGTCATAAAACAGTATGTATACTGTTTAATGTGAAGCAGTTTGTTCTATAAACCTTCATCTAAGGTACAAGTGAAAAAAAAAAAAAAGTGGAATGTCCCAGAAAAGAAAGAAGATAGCTGAGAAAAGATAACTGAATCTAGCAATAAAAAATAACTGAGAAAAGATCACTGAACCAAGCAATGAAGACCATTATCAACCCTTTGCCATCCAGTTGATTCCTACTCCTAGTGACCCTATAGGACAGAATAGAACTGCCCCACAGGGTTTCCAAGGGGTGCCTGGTGAATTCGAACTGCTGACCTTTTGGTAAGCAGCCATAGCTCTTAACCACTATACCACCAGGGTTTCCAAGCAATGAAGAAGTAGGTCATTATTGACCTTTGAGTGACAGTGTCACTAGAGGGTTGAGAATAGAAGTCTAGTTTCAGGAGACTGAGGAGTGAAAGTTTTATAAGGGAAGGAGTGGGGTACATTTGAGAAATTTGTGTGTAAATTGAACAAAGAAAGGAGCCCGAATATCAGCATAAGAGGACAGGGGCTTTCAAAGTCTATCGAGATAGAGAAGCCCTGTGTGTATTAATTAGCAGTAGTATAAACTGGGGGAGCCACTCCTCTAAACCTTGGTATCTTCATGTGTCAAATGAAGACATTAATATCTACCATGTGGGGTGGTTGCAAAGATAAATTAAAATGTGTGAAAATACACTGCACAGAGCATGGCACATAGCAGTTACCCAACAAGCATCCACTTAATCTTTGACACCTTCAGATTATTTCTACTGTTACATCCTGTATTTTTATAAATAGCTAATTGCCCCCCCCCCAAAAAAAACCCTGGTGACATAGTGGTTAAGAGATATGGCTGCTAACCAAGAGATCGGTAATTCGAATCCATCAGGCGCTCCTTGGAAACTCTATGGGGCAGTTCTACTCTGTCCTGTAGGGTGGCTATGAGTTGGAAGTGACTCGACGGCAGTGGTGGTGGAATTGCCCCTCAAATGAGTGTCCCTGTGTTTGTGGAGATCAGATGAGAGCTCATCATAAGTCCATCCCAACCATTTGAAGAAAGGGTCCAATAGCACCCATCCTTTAGGGTCCGCTGGAGCCCTGGTGGCACAGTGGTTAAGAGTTTGGCTACTAACCAAAAGATTACCAGTTCAAATCCACCAGCCAATCCTTGGAAACCCTAAGGGGCAGTTCTGTATTTTATAAGGTTGCTATGAGTTGGAATTGAGTTCATGGCAATGGGTTTGGGTTTTTTTCTTGGGGTTCCATAGGGTCTCAGATCTCACAGCAGCATTTTAGGATTTGTCAGGGGATGAAGTGAATGTCCTGAGGTGATAACTCAAATAGTTCCTGCTGGTCTACAGCAGCCAAAGGGCGTAGGATGATCCTCCCATGCAATAACCAAACCAAAACCAAACTCCTTGCCATCAAGTTAATTCAAACTCATAGCGACCCTATAGGACAGAGTAGAACTGCCCCATGGGCTTTTCAAGGAGCAGTTGGTGAATTCGAACTGCTGACCTTTTGGTTAGCAGCCAAACATTTAGATCGCTGTGCCACCAGGGTTCCAAGCAATAACGAGTTGCCGTCAATTCAATTCTGACTCATCGCAACCTCACGTGTGTCAGAGTAGAAGTGCGCTCCACTGAGGTTTTAATGGCTGAATTTTCAGAAGAGGATCACCAGGCCTTTCTTTCAGGGCACCTCTGGGTAGACTCGAACAACTGATCTCTCAGTTAGCAGCCAAGCACTTTAACCATTTGCACCACCCAGGGACTCCTCCCCATGTAATACGAAGACCAAAAGCAGTAGCTAGATCATGTGCTAAGCCAATACATTCTTTATTTCGTTTCATCCATATACTCATCCCATGAGGTTGTTACAATTATCTTACCCATTTCTCAGGTGAGAGATCTGTGGCTCAGAAGAACTTAACAAGTTGTGCTTTGCTGCAGAACTCATGAAAGGGAGAGGAGGGTTTTCAACTCAGTTGGTGTATAAAACTCATGTGCTCAACCACCCTCCCTTGGGGTCTCGTTCAGCTTCAGTGCTTTGGGACCCCGAAATGTACCTAGCACTCTAGGCTGCTGTGATCGTTAAGGTTGTGTATCAGCTTGGCTGGGCCATGATTCTGAGTGTTTGGCCGTTATGATGTACTTTGGCTGTCATATAATGATGTGATCACCTCCATGATAAGATTTGATATGATGTGATCGCTTCCATGATGGGATCTGCTGTGAGTAGCCACTCAGTTGAAAGGGAATTTCCCTGGGGATGGAGCCTACATCCAATAGAGGTAGACATTCTGGCAAGGCTCATGGGCTTTTGCTCACACTAGATCCTGAAGCTGGCTCCTGTTTGTCTGACTTCCAGTTCTTGGGACTTGAGCTAGCAGCTTACCTGTGGTCTTGCCTGCCAATCTTGGGGTTTGTCAGTCTTTGCAGCCTGAGAGCAAGAGCCTTGCTGTCTGACCTACTGATCTTGAGTTCACCAGCCTCTGCAGCTATGTGAATCAGGAGAATCCTCCAGCCTGACCAACGGACGTGGGACATTCCGGCCTCTACAAACTATGAGCCATTTCCTTGATATAAATCTCTGTCTATTTATATTTGTACACTTTACTGGTTTTGCTCCTCTAGACAATCCAGCCTAAGATAGCTGCCTCAATAAGCAATCTACTCAGGAGATGAGAAGCCTGCAGTAGCCCTGAAACAGAACTCCTGGCATGGAAGAGTCAGAGGATGACAGCCATACTAGCAGACCATGGTTAAGGACAGCCAGAGTGAAGAATGAGCCTGTTCCCAAGGAATGATGGAGGAAGGGGGAGGGGAAAGGTGGCCGGTAGCCCAAGTCACCCCCCTTATCCGGTAGCACTCAATGGAAGAATTGGGACCAGACCCATGGCCCCCAGCTTGAATTCCCAAACAGTCTGGCAACTCCCAGCCAATTTTATGGTCTTCCCAATGTCCCACCAGCCACCAAAAGCCACTTCTTTATGGAGACAGAGAGAGATGGGGCCTTCACACACTCAGTCATTATGGGTGGCCAGCCCCCAAGGGCCTCCACCCAACTCAGACACCTCCGAAAGACTCTCCTCCAAGCATGCCCGAGACTGCTGCCTCTCCAAATGAAGTAAGCTAAAGATGAAAGGCCAAGGCGACCGTTTTAGTCGGGTTTATGCGTAATTAGACATTCATCAGTCAGAGCTTTAATTACCTAGAGATAAAGGTACCATTAGTGTTGAGGGGAAAACTGGCTCCTGAAAAACGCATTTCTTTTGTCTCCCAGCCAGTGACAACTAACTGTTATCCTCAGAAGGGCTTAGCAGGGAGCCTCCAGCCTGAACCATAAAAGGCGAGGGCAGTGAGAGAGCTGCCACGCGTGGGAGATGTGGCACCAGCTGGGAAGCCCTGGAGAGCTTCAGGGACAAGGATGCAGTTCTCCGAATGAAGGAGAAACACCAGTGACAGGGAGTGGAGAAGAAGGGAAGGAGCCAGAATGGGCGCGAGGTGTTATGTAAAGTATCGCCTTGTGCTCCCTGGCATGAAATGCCAAATCTCAGGTTCCACCCCAGACCTGAATCAGAACCTGTAATTTTAACATGATCCCCAGGTGGCTCACATGTACTTTATTGTGTGAAGTGCATTGCTTTAAAAACCACCTGCCTCGGAGTCGACTCCGACTCACAGCGACCCCACGCGTGTCAGAGGAGAACCTCGTGCTCCACAGGGTTTTCGATGCTGATTTTTTCAGGAGAAGATCAACAATACTTTCTTCTGAGGGGCCTCTGGGTAGACTCGAACCTTTAACCTTTCAGTTAGCAGTCGAACATGTAAAGCATTTACACCACCTAAGGACTCCTGCATTGCTTTGTTGTTGTTGTTGGGTGCTGTCGAGTTGGTTTACACTCATAGTGACCCTATGCACAACGGAACGAAACACTGCCCACCCCTGAGCCATCCTCACAGTCGTTGTTAGGTGTGAGCCCATTCTTGCAGCCACTGTGATAATCCTCCTCGTTGAGGGTCTTCCTCTTTTTGGCTGACCCTCTACTTTACCAAGCATGATGTCCTTCTTCAGGGACTGGTAACCCGTCCTGATAATATGACCACAGTATGTGAGACTTGGTCTCACCAGCGTTGCTCCTAAGGATCATTCCGGTTGTACTTCTTTCAAGACAGGTTGCTTAAGAGATCCTCATACCTAAGCATGATACCCTAGCTCATTACTGAAAACAAGCAGCTACGGTTTGCTCACTTCTCCTATTTATCTGTGTACGTTAAAGGTTAAAGAACAAAACAAGACCAAAAATGTGTGAGCTCATGCATGTGTGTGTATTTGTGCACATGGGTGTATGTGTGTGTTTGTGTGTGTGTGTGTGTGTGCGTCCTTGTGTGTGTGTTTAGAGTGTGCTTGTGTGATCCATAAGTGTCCACATGTGTGTGTGTTGGGGGGGGAGTTTTTTCCTTTTTTTTTTTAATATCTGGCAGAAGAAATAGATTTTCCCCTCCAGTGTTGTTGTAAAAGGTAAGCATAATTGAATGGGGGCAAAGCGGGGGCAGAAGTAGGGACCATAAAACACACACAGTGTTGAGTTGAAACGATTAATCAAACTGAGAGGCAAAGCATCTACCCGTGTGGCGTGTGATGCGGCAGACAGGTCAGGGCAAACTCTAGTGAATCCGTGTCCATACCTCCTGCCTCAGGCCTGGGACAGGCAGCAACAGAGAGCACCCCATTTCACAATGAGGAGAGAGGAAACAGGCAGGAAAGAAACCTCAGGGAAGGGGGACGGGTGAGAAGGGATCACACGGGGAGAGAAATACCTTGGGTAGCAAGGTTATAGGTGTGCTGGGGTGTTTGGTGGCATCCAGACCATACCCACAATAGCCAACTAAAAGACCATAAATGCCAGGAATCCAACACGCAGGATTGAATAACTAAGCCAAGGTCTGAGGTCTGAGGACTGATTTCATTTTTCATTCCAACTTTGCCACTTAACAGAAATGTAATCTGGCTGAACTGCATTGTCTCATTGAGCCTTATCCTTCTCACCTGTAAAATGGGGTTAACTCGATTGGCCTAGTTATGAAGATAAAATTAAATAATTCATGTCAAATCTTGGCACCATGCCTGGTGCATATCACACATTCAAAACTGATAGCTATGATCATTTATTGTTTTCCCAGCAAGTACAAAATTTCTTCTCTCAGACTTGACTAGTCTGTTTTCTACAAGGAGGTGGGGGAGCCATTCAAATGCTTTTATAAACATTATCCCCTGCCTTCTTACTGCTCCTAATGTATGCTCACTTCATTGATTCTTTCCTTCAACAATATTGGAAACTTACTAGACCCGTTTGTCAATTTGCCGTACTGTGGTAGCTTGCATGTTGCTGTGATCCTGACAGCTATGCCACCAGTATTCCAAATACCAGCAGGGTCACCCATGGGACAGGTTTCAGTGGAACTTCCAGACTAAGACAGACTAGGAAGAAAGGCTTTTCAACCTATTTCAGAAAATTATCCAAAGAAAACTCTGTGGATCACAACAAAATGTTATCTAATAGAGTGTTGGATGTCATCAGGAAAGACCAATGGCAGGAGAAGGACATCATGTTTGGTAAAGTGGAGGGTCGGTGAAGACGAGGGGGACCCTGAGTGAACTGAATCGATGCAACGACACAACAATGGATTCAAACGTATTAACAATGGTGGCGCAGGACCAGGCAATGTTTTGCTCTGTTATATATAGGGTCGCCATAAGCTGGAGCCAGATCGACGGTAACTAACAGCAACCACAACATGTCAGGCATATTAACTGACTAAACTATACCCTTTAGTGTTAAAACATCAATGGAAGAGAGAGCACAATGAACATGCACAGAACTGGTGAGGGACTAGTGTCCCTATATCATTTCCGTGACACAGCTCAGAGGAAGTGCAAGACTGGGTTTGAGCAGACTCTCTGGGCCTCCTGGAAGGGAATCTGTGCTCTCAGAAATAATTCCTGTCCCAGGTAAGCACCTCTGCAGCACCATTCCTGAATCCCATGGAGCATTTCTTCTGTGTCATGGCCCTCAGAGGAGGGGGCATGGTGCCGATGAGGCCAGGCTCTGTCGCTCCTCAGGGGCCTCTCCTATGCAGCCTGCATCCCAGAAACAGGCACACGCCCTTGTTTCCAGTGAAAACAGAATGAGAAGGCAGGTGGGTCCTCACAATTCCACCTCCTAGGAGGCAGTGAGGGGGGTGCTAAAGGGTCTCAAGGACAATGCCCAGTGGCTGATGAGTTATAAGTAGCCTTTATCAGAGACTGCCAACCCTGTAAGGGGCCTTACATCAATCCTTAGGCTTTGGGTCAGACAAACCTGGATTTGAATCTCTATTCTACCTCTCGTTAGATGTGATCCCTTGTCCTAATTGCTTGCCTGCTCTAAGCTTCCATTTCCTTGTCTGTAAAATGGGGGTCATATTAGTAACATGGAAACCCTGGTGGTGTAGTGGTTAAGTGCTGCGGCTGCTAACCAAAAAGTCGGCAGTTCAAATCTGCCAGGTGCTCCTTGGAAACTCTCTGGGGCAGTTCTACTCTGTCCTATAGGGTCACTATGAGTCGAAATCGACTCGACGGCAGTGGGTTGGATTATTAGTAACATGGAAACCCTGGTGGCATAGACGTTAAGTGCTATGGCTGCTAACTAAAAGCTTGGTAGTTCGAATCCACCAGATGCTCCTTGGAAACCCTGTGCGACAGTTCTACTCTGTTCTGTAGGGTCGCTATGAGTCAGAATTGACTCAACAGCAATGGGTTTGGCTTTTGGTTATTAGTAACATGCTTGTGTTTCAATCAGGGTTCTAGTAGGAACAGATAAAACACACAAGTTGGGCAATTTAAGGAGAGTTTAATAGAGGATCTACTTACAAAGGTGTGGGCAAGTTGTAGGGAAATAGCAGAGGATAGCACAGTGCCCTTGGGTTAGAAACAGTGGGGTTGTCATCACCCCTAGGACTGAAGAGCAGAAGAGTGATCCACCTTCTTCTGATAGGAGTTGTGAACTTTGATGGAGAGATGCACCAACCCAAGGTAACCCTGCAGGGTGAGACCCAAGCGGAAGAGATACCCTCACCTCACTCTTTTCTCTCCTTTTGGTCTTCTGCACACCCACCGCTGCCCCCACTACATCCCCATTGGATGTACCCAACTGGAAGCTCAGGGCAAGGTAGCCAATTGATGGTATCCATACAGGTCAGCCTCCTGGGGCACGGGGCAAGGTGGAAGGCGGATCTGAAGAGGCAAAATGAAACTATTCAGCACAATCTTACAGGGTCATTGAGAGAATTAAATGCAATGTGTACATAAAGGGCTTGATACATGAGAGCATGTGATAAACGCTAGTCAAACAATGACTCTCTTACCAATGAGGAGAGTGAGATTCAGGGAATTCCAAAGCTTTCCTTACGGCGTGTAGAATTGGGACCGTTACTGGTTATCAGTCCAAGTCTCCTAGAACCCCGCCTCCCAGGAAGAGGTACTATGGCAGTGACAAGGTGGATGGAGCATCTAGAAGAAAAATCTCAGCCAACAATAAAATTGATCACAAACCCACTCTTTGTAGAGTCTCATGTTCAGTGGGAAGAATTAATGGGAAGTACCACAATCTAAGGTATTTCTGGTATAAAGAGAGGATTGAGGCTAGACGTAAAGGTCTACAAGGATACAAAGACAAATACTGGCACACTTGCAGGCCTATCTTGACATGATTTAAGCAGATCTAAAAAAAAAAAAAAAAAAAAATTTTTTTTTTTTTTTTTTAAAGCTAAGTACCCACCACTCATCTGTCGGTTTGTTGTACTGTGGTGGCTTGTGTGTTGCTATGATGCTGGAAGCTATGCCACCAGCATTTCAAATACTAGCAGGGTTACCTATGGTGGGTAGGTTTCAGTGGAGCTTTCAGACTAAGACAGGCAAGGAAGGACCTGGCAATCTACTTCTGAAAATTAGTCAGTGAAAACCCTATGTATCACAACAGAATACTGTCTAACACAGCACTGGAAGGTGAGCCCCCCAGGTTGGGAGGCACTCAAAGTACACAGTGGCTACAACAATGAACTCAACCTACCAAGAATCTTGAAGATGCTGCAGAACTAGACAATGTTTCTTTCTGTTGTGCATGGGGTCACCATGAGTTGGAGTTGACTAGATGGCAAATAACAACAAAGCCAGGTGTAGTCCTTCTGAATCAAGACCTATGTGCATAAGCCCAATGGGTATATAAGCCTTATGGGTATAAGCTCAGTGCCAGCAGACCTAAGTGGCATGGTGAGGACCGGTAGCTGATGGCATAAACTACTCTGCCAACGGGTCTGTCATCCTGAGTTAGCTACAGAGCTCTCCCTGCTCACGGAGAAAGTGCTTCCTGGGCTAGCCTGCTAGAACCTCAGCGCATCTGGGGTCTGGCTTGCTTACACTCTTGATTTCAATCTAATGATACTTGCATCTTGTATTAAAATGCTATTCTGGAAGTGATTGCCTAGAAATGACCCTGTGGGCCCTCATAACTCCCAGCAGATCATACAGAAGACACCCTAACCCAGGAAACTTCTGGGGAAAAAATCACCCCAATGTGATCCAACCTGGTTTTCCCAAAAGACCCCACATAATCCCCAGTACTAACCCAGGACCTAGTAAGGTGTTTAATTGACCTCTTCTGGACCCAGGGTGATTTATTTGGAAAATTAATTTTATAACCATTCACTTCGACTTTCTCAGGGACATCCACGGAATACCCCAGAGGATAGTATTTGTTACTACCAGTTTCCTCTGCTCTTGGCTTCCATGACTCCTGGCTGTCTATAAACCACTCTGCACCTGGATAGAAGCCACAACCCACTGTATCCCCAGGAAAAAAAAAAATCAACATATTGCAAAAATTTTGGCCTCATATGCAAACTCCTGTAGCACTTACTCATATCGAAATTGTTTCACCCAGGGCTCCCCCAATAGGCAAAATGGAGGAGTTGAGACAATTTTCCATTAGGGTCAAACCTAGGAAGACCCAAAACCAGTAATCCCCAGGGATGGCCTCCAACTGATGTGTTTCCTTTGGACCTTCAGACACCCCACCAGCTTGTTTAACAATTGGGTGAGCAGCTCTACCTCCGGGTACATCTAGGCTAAGTTGATTCCCGGGCAACTTAGGTTTTCAATACATGGCTGAAAAGTGCAGTTTGAAAACAGGAGGGCTAACACCACCCATCTATCAGTTTGTTGTACTATGGTGGCTTCCTTGTTGCTATGATACTGGAAGCTATGCCACTAGTGTTTCAAATACCAACAGGGTTACCCATGGTGGACAGGTTTTAGCAGAGCTTCTAGACTAAGACAGACTAGGAAGAAAGGCCTGGTTATCTACTTCTGAAAATTAGCCAATGAAAACTTTATGGATCACAAAAGAACATGGTCTGACTCTCTGGCTTTGGACATGTCATCAGGAAGGACCAATCGCTGGAGAAGGACATCATGTTTAGTGAAGCAGAGGGCCAGCGAGGGTGAGGGAAACACTGAATGAGATAGATTGGCATAGTAGCCTCAGTGACGGACTCGAACATGCCAGCGATGGTGAGGATGATGCAGAACTGGGCAACATTTTGTTCTCTCGTACACAAAGTCGCCATGAGTTAGAGTCAACTTGATGGCAACTAAGAGCAACACAGTTTGGTCTTAGGAACAAATTCAAGCAGAAGCTTGTATTCTTAAGTGGATGATTCAAGATACCCTACATGTCAGACCTTGAATTATAAGTATTTCTTAAACCTGAGCTTTATATTCCGTTCCCCAATTCTTTTCCAAAACGAATGACGGAGATGCCACTTAGTACTTCTCCATTGGCATTGAACTCTTGGGACACCAGATTCCTGGCGCTGGCCGGGGCCTAAAATCTCAGGAGACAGGAGGCAGAGCGGGTCCACCCAGGGAATTGAGCTGGTAACTGCCAGGCCCTGACGATCCCTATAGTTTTGAGTCTCTGTTTCCACATTTGAAAAATGAGGCCAATGACATGATCTATCTCATAAGGCGGCTGTGAGGAGTGAGAGAGATGATTTATGTAAGACATTGAGTCCAGCAGACAGTGAAACACCCCATAAATATTAAAAACAACCAAAACAGGGGGAAAAAAATCCCCTCCTCATCCTGACACATTATTTTTATCCTTCTGGGTTATGACTAAACCAGTTGCCACCAAGTCAACTCTGACTTCCGGCGAGCCCGTGTGTTCAGGGTAGAACTGTGCTCCATGGGGTTTTCAGTGGCTAATTTTGGGGGAAGTAAATCGCCAGGCCTTTCTTTGGAGAGGCCTCTGGATGGACTCGAACTGCCTGCTACCCTCTTGGTTAGCAGCCAAGCCGCCTTAACTGTTAAAATGCGATATTAAACCCCAGAGTGGTTTGTTTACAAGCCATAGTGGGAAACTGTCAATCTTGGAGGCTTTCTACGTGGAATAGGTCCTTTCACCCCATGGATGCAGATGCAGAAGGGGAAGGGCAGGCAGGCGCAAGGCCCGTTTGATCTGGGGCCAGGGATGAGATGGAAGGTGAGAACCACCTTGGTAGCTATCTGATGGTCAGAAGAGATTCAGGTCAACATCTCTTAACTAGCGAGATGCTGACTCGGTTGATGAAAAACGGAACAAGTTAATCGGAAAAAATGAATCCCATCGGGCTGCCTTCTCTTGCATGTTGGCCACGAGGCTAAGTGCATCACAAGCTCCCGATAACTATGAACTAATAATCAAACTTAACAGCGAGGAAATCATTGTTCTCCCCAGCCTGGCTGCCTGCCCAGCTGCTGCTCAGGGGGTGATGAGCTGCGTTTTATCTCAGAGTGAATCTCCCCTTTGCCCGGAGAAACTTTTAGGAACCCAGTCCAGCTGGAAGAATTTTCTCAGCAGTGTTTGCTTGGACTATTTCCCTCCTTTTCCAGTACAGTCCTCGCACCACACCCTAGGGAACCTCACCCTTGGCTTTGTCTTTAATAAGCAACTTGATTTGATCCAATTTCCTCAAGGGTCAAAGTAGAGAGTCTACTATGGACTTCCGAACATACTTTGCCAAGAGAGAGGTTATATGGAAATTGGGCCGTGCCCAGGAAAGACTGGAGGAGAGTTGCCACTAGTTCTTTAAATTAGTAAAGTCTCGGGAGCTCCGTATTGACTCAGAAACCTGGAAGATACTTTGCAGTCTAAAATGGACCTACTCCTTCTCTGCCCAGTACCCAGGCAGTCTTCTTCAGGTAACTCCTGTTATTTCTTCCTGTCGAGGTTGCTGACTAAATACCCTGAGTATCAAAATGAGATTTATTATCAGAGATGGCAAAAATGTTGTTTCTAAAAGGAGCAGGGGTCAAAATACTTTAAAGATGATTTATAGAAGTTCTTGGCTTTTTAGGAGTCTCTGAGCCACAGAAGCTTTTAAAATATGAAATACAGAAGAATTTCTGACAAGGGCATTTCATTTTTAAAGAAGAACTATCAACTAAGCTACTTTAAAGATAAACAGAAAGGTGTCTCTGCATCCCAGATACGCTAAGTGGATCTCAAAAGGAGAGAGATAGATGTGCCGAAGAGCTTTTTGCTTGCTCTGAATTTTGCCCAAACCCTGGTCATTTTTAGTTTGCCCTAAGCTGTGCGGCTGCACCATCCCAGGCCAAGCTAAGGCAGAAGAATTTGGGTAACAGAAAAATTAGAAGAAATGATGCACGTAACAAAGGAATTGTCAAGGACTTCCTCTTAAAATCTCCTCAAATACATTGAAATCCACCCACTTCAAATTTTCCATATACACCTGGATTTCCAGGCACCTGTCTGCTGCAAAAGCAAGGCACGCACCTATGGAAAGTTGTAACTCTTCAGATGTTTCGTGTTTGGGAAAGAATAATCTAGCTCGATTCCACTCAGTAAGAAAATTTAACCATATTTCACAAACTGGCATTTAGTTCAGAGGAGATATTGCGGAAACGTGGTGGGGAACCGGCCCCATCAAATTCCACCAATTGTGGCTTGTGGATCCCCGCTCCCATGCCCACTTTTGCACCTCTTACAGAACACTGGGAAGTGAGATTTCTGATCTTGCTTAAAGGCTGACCACCCATCTTGAGAAAATAAACTCCAGAAACCCCTGAATCAGCCAATCTTTCTGCACACAGGTAAGTTTGATGCTTCAAGTATAGAGGCCAAAAGTCCAGGTCAGAAAAGCAATAAAATAGCCAAAGAAATCCAAGAGACTCATCACTTTTTCTGTAGGTTTTGGAGGTCTCTAGCATCAACTTCTAGAAGGATCCCTGGTCACACAATGGTTAAGTGCTTGGCTATTAACTGAAAAGCTGGCAGTTTCAAATCACTCAGAGGCACCTGAGAAGACAGGCTTGGTGATCTGCTTCTGAAAGATCGCAGCCTTGAAAATCCTGTGAAGCACAGTTCTATTACACACACGTGGTGTCGTCACGAGTCAGAATCTATTTAATGGCAAATAACAACAACAAAGTGTCAACCTCTAGAGAGGATAAGGGAATAAGCTTGTTTCCTACATCCGCTCTGAGCCCCACTGGAGGAAGCTCATTTTATTTTTCCAGGATCCTGCTGATGCGTGATCATCAAGCCTTAGGTAGACAACAGCTCAAGTTCTGGCTAAGTAGACAAAAGGCAGCTTGGGTGTCAATGGACTTGAGCACTACAAAGGAAGTGTGGAACAGACAGATGGCATCAGGATGGAGAATGTGGACATCCAAATTAAAGTCACCGCCAGCCTCTCTCACCCCAACCCCTCCCCCCGACAAACACACACACACCTGCACATAGCCCCTGCTCTCTCTAGCCCCACAAAGTCATGTTCAGCGTAAATTGTCTATTACACCCTCCGGTTATCAGAAAAACTCAACGACCCCCAATGCCATGGGCTGATACCTTGGCTGAGTGTTCCCTGGTTGTTTCAGAGCCAAATAGATCCAAAGGGAAGCAATCTCTTAAAAGGAGCGAATTAATCCAGCTCGGCTGTTCTTTACCTTAGGCAAGTGTTCAGAGAAAAAAGAAAAAAAAAGGAGAAGAAAAGAATCTATCCTATAATACTCATCCATCCTAGGGCCTCTGAGCTGGTTTACCTAAACGTTGCCATGGTGCTGTGTATATAAGTCGGTCTTCACCCTGAACCACAATCTCTGACTTGACAGAGAACACCCATTTGGGCTCCAAAGTCAGGTAATAGCCGGGGAGCACAATGACACGTTTTTTGTTCAGGCTGAAACCTGATATTACTGGCTCGCTACAGGAAGTCTTAAGGATTTTTTTTGTATTTAATCTTTGTACCCTCTTCCTCTGTTCATCTGTCCCTCACCTTTGAGGGGCGGTAGGAGTAAGGAAGAGGAAAAACCTTGAGAATAAGCTGGAAGGGGGAGTGCTGGCCCTGCCCATCTTTGTCAGGAGCAGAAGGAAGAGGAAATCTTGTCTCAGTGTGGGAACCCAGGTCCTCCCTGCTTTACAGAACAGGGGCACAGCCTCAGAGCTGCAAGACATGACAGGGAGAAAGCTGAAGCCCTGTGATGGAAACTGATCTGTTCAAGGTCGCCTGATAAGTGAACAATAGGTCAGGACAGATTTAGTCTTCTGACTCTCAGTCTAGGGATTTTCTATAAGAATGACCACGACCTCTGCTAGGACTGCCTAAGATCCAGTGAACTTCCGGTAAGAAGCGATCTGCTCATTCTACCCATGGAGGAGCTCCACAGATCTTTGATGGCTGAATGAATGAATGAATGAACGGGATATCAGACAATGGGAAACTCTTTTCAGAGTTTCTGGATTCCTAAGTATCCCCACACTGACGAAATACCCAATAATTAATGACGCTGTACCTCAAAGTGCCCAGTTCACAACCTAGAACTGCCCCTCTCCCAGGTCGTCAGATCCAACCCCCTCTGCTAAGATGAGCCACTCCCAGGGTCCTCAATGAGTCACTCCCCTGCCCATTACAGGAATATCAAGTCACTGGCAAACCAAGATGTAGGCCGAGCATGTGGGTGTGTGAGGAGGGAAGCAGCTCACAAATGCTCCAAGTAGATGTTGTAGCGATGTGGAAGGGTTGTCAATGTAGCCCTTACAAACGCCTCTGCCCGGTCCCATTTGGACTAAGAAGATTTATTTGTAAGAGCATCATCTTGGATGGACAGTGCCTTATGTGGTTCAGGATGGAGTCAAGCTAACTAAAGCTTGAGGAGGATGGAACCAATGGCTTCCCTACCCCATATGAAACCAATTAGCCTAGCCAATTGTATGCCACACTGACTTGTCCAAGATGGCAGCTCCATCAAGACCACTAGTCTCTAAATAGAAAAGCAGTTAAAGAAATGTGTAGTGTCTGCAGAGAGAGAAGCTACCACCAAGTGTGCAGAAACAAACACACGCAATCACCTTCTCAGGATAAGCTTGCTGCTTCTTGGGTTTTTGTAGCCAAGCCCTGCTGGCAGCTTGGTGTGTCTCCCTGGTGCAAACCATGATGCAGTTGGCTGGCTTTTGGCTTCCAGTCCTCCTTGTAATTTGAAGTGAGGGTAGATGCTGGGGTCAGACAGCAAGGAGCCTGCAGGCTTAGAGGGGAGCCTCCTTGCTTGACTAGACACCACAGGGCGTCGAGGTAGGAAGCCCTAAAACTTTGCAGAGCTCTGCACCTCTCTGGTTTATTCTAAATGTCTAAGAGAAGGCAGAGTTCAAGAACAGTTTTAGGAGCTTCCTGGGAAAGGGTGCAGAGCACATATGGATACCACACGGCTTGATATTTCAAGGGCAACATGAGATGTCTTCTTTAAGTTTCAGGGATGAGACAGATGTGGTTGTCACCTCCTGAGAATCCTGGGGGAAAGCAAGTACAGTGTCTCACACAAAACAAACCAAAAAACCCAAACCCATTACTGTCGAGTCGATTCCGACTCACAACAACCCTGTGGGACAGAGTAGAACTACCCTCATAGGGTTTACAGAAGGAGATCGCCACATCTTTCTCCTGCAGAGCGGCTGGTGGGTTTGAACCACCGACCTTTTTGTTAACAGCCAAGTGATTAACCACTGCACCATCAGGGCTCCTTTCATACACAGTAGGAGCTTCAAAAATACGTGTTGATTAAACCAAGCTGGCTTATAGCTATCATCATTGCAAAGAAGGAATAAACAGTAGTAACTGGTTTATTAAACAATAACTTTGATTCAACTTTGAAATCCATAGCATAGTGCTTTTAAAAAATTGTTTCATCAGATTTACTTTGTTAGTTATTTTAATCAGGTTGATATAGAAAACAATCTGCTCAGGGGGCCACATCAATGGACAACAAGGAAGGGCCCAGAAGAAGGCAGGTGGGTATCTCTGACCGAGAGGGCGAGTGGATGGAGCAAGCCACATAAAGCAGGCTAATTTCCGTTCTACGTAGGGGACGTGGTGCCAGTAGGAAGGAAATGGACCCGCTGGCTGGGGCAATGTGTGTTCCAAGATGACTCAGAGAGAAACAGAGCACGGAGAAGGATCCAAGCATCCAGAGTCCCAAAGGGCCAGCCTTGGATCTGGCCAAGCCCAGATTAATCCTTGCTTACCCTCAGAGAAGTTTGATGGCACAAGTCTGCCTCTTCCCATCCCTGTCCAGTTGGGGTAGGCTTCAGAGTACAAATTCATCCTCACACCAGCCCAGAGAAAACCTGTAATCACCAAACTGAATTTACTTCTAAGTTAAGTACATTGATGTCGAAGCCAGTAACCAAGGGGTTGCTTCACTGGACTGTCTGCTGATTGAAATTATCGGAGGCAGTTTAGTCTTCCAGTAATGCCAAGAGACTGCACTGGGTCTCCGCAGGCCTCCCCTCTGGCTGGTACAATCTGTGTAACCTTAGGCAGGTCGTTAAACCTCATTTAGAACCCTCTTTGTCAAGCTTTTTTTTTTGTAAAGCTTTTTTTTTTTGTAAAGCTACGACCTCTGATCCAGGAACTGTGCTAGGCGTGAGGGATACAAAGCCACCCTGCCCTAGAGGAGTCTACAGGGCAGATAAACACCTCAACCCAGGATCTGAAAAATGCTTAGTCAGGGTTAAGGTAGGGGAGCACACCACGTTTAGACAAGGAATGGCTAAGGAGTCCCTCTTAGTCTTAAATAACTTAATATTAGAATTAAAAAAGCAGGCAACTAAACAGAAAATTGCATTTCAATGTTAGAAATAATATATATATTTTAAATTATGTTCGGAAAAAAACATTTGCCATTGAGTCGATTCCAAGTCATGGCAACCATGCGTGTGTCAGAGTAGAACTGTGCTCCATAGGGTTTTCAATGGCTGATTTTTAAGAGTGAGATTACCAGGCCTTTCTTCTGGGGTGCCTCTGAGTAAAGTCAAACTTCTAACCTTTTGGTTAGCAGCTGAGCGCATTAACTGTTTGCGCTACCCAAGGACTCCTAAATTATTTGAACAAACATTTATATAGGCTTCACTCTGTTCCAGGCATTATTTTATAAGCCGCTGACAAATAGGAGCTTATTTACTCCTGATTACTCTCAGGACCGGAACCCTGCTGGTGCAGTGGTTAAAAGCTTAGCTGCTAACCAAGGGGTTAGCAGTTCAAATCCACCAGCCACTCCTTGGAAACCCTATGGGGCAGTTCTACTTTGTCCTATAGGATCACTATGAGTCAGAATGGACGCGATGGCAACAGGTTTGGGTTTGGTTTTTTCTATTCTTGGTACTAACGTGATGCCCATTTTACAGATGAGGGAGCAGTTAACCCTCAGTTAGACCAGCCAGGTGGCTGGGCTGTATAGCCCCTATTCGCACCACACAAGGCACCACTTCAGTGTGACATGGGGCAATCAGAGTTAACGTGCAAAACAGGTCAAGACAACCACTGGGGCAGATAAATGACGGGAGGGCATGTGAATGAGAACCCACAATGGGAATGCCTTGTAGTAAGTGTGCTGAAGTCCTTATTATATCAATAACAATAACAAATGTCCCCTTCTGCTGCTCTGCAGTCAACCCAATCCCTGCACCTTTGGTTCCTAACAACCTGAGCTGGTTTCTGTCACTATAGCTTTGCCCTTTCTAGGATTTCATCTCAATGGAATCAGGTAGTCTTTTGTATCTGGCTTATTCATTCACATAAAGTGCTTTGGAGATTCATTTATGTTGTCACGTGTACCAGAAGTCTATTCCCTTTTATTGCTGAGTAGTCTTCCATTATACATCTACACCACCATTTGTTTTATCCATTTACCACTTGGTGAACTTTTTTTTTTCAAGTTTGGGGTTTATGAGTAAAACTGCTATTAACATTTGAGTACCATTGTTTGTGTGAGCATATGTTTTCATTTTGGGGGGTAAATACCTAGGAGTAGAATTACTGGGTCACCTGGTAAGCCTGGAAACCCTGGTGGTATAGTGTCTAAGTACTATGGCTGCTAACCAAAGGGTCGGCAGTTCAGATTCGCCAGGTACTCCTTGGAAACTCTATAGGGAAGTTCTACTCTGTCCTATAGGGTCACTATGAGTCGGAATCAACTCCATGGCCCTGGTTTGGGTTTTGTTTTGTTTTGTTTTGGATGGTAAGTGTATATTTAACTTTATAAGAAACTACCAAATGGTTTTCCAAAATGGCTATACCATTTTGCATTTCCACCAGCAATGTATGAGGAGCTCCATTTGCTCTACATCCTCGCTGACACTTGATGTTGACACTTGATGTTGACCATCTTGTTAATTTTAGCCCTTCTAGTGGACCTCTTTAAAGTGTTGAAAAGCAAAGATGTCACCTTGAAGGCTAAGGTGTGCCTGACCCAAGCCATGGTGTTTTCAATCACCTCATATGCATGGAAAAGCTGGACAATGAATAAGGAAGACTAAAGAAGAATTGATGCATTTGAACTGTGGTGTTGGCGAAGAATATTGAATATACCATGGACTGCCAAAAGAAGGAACAAATCTGATTTGGAAGATGTACAACCAGAATGCTCCTTGGAAGCAAGGATGGCGAGACTGCGTCTTACATACTTTGGACATGTTGTTAGGAGGGACCAGTCCCTGGGGAAGGACATCATGCTTGGTAAAGGAGAGGATCAGCAAAAAAGAAGAAGCGCCTCAACGAGATGGATTCACACAGTAACTGCAACAATGGGCTCAAGCATAGCAACGATTGTGCGCATGGCACAGGACCGGGCAGTGTTTCTTTCTGTTGTGTAGGGGGTCACTGTGAGTCAGAATCAACTCGATGGCACCTAACAACAACTAACAGTGGATGGTTTTAATATACATTTCCTTAATGACCAACGACTAACAATATCGAGCATTTTTGTAATGTGCTCATTTGCCATTCATATATCTTCTTTGCACATTTTTTTACTGAGTTGTCTTATTGTTGAATTGTAAGGATTCTTTATATATTCTGGGTAAAAGTCTTTTATCACATTTGAGTTTTGCATATCTCTTCCCCTAGTCAGTAACAGGTTGATTCTATCAGTCCAGTGTCCAAAACTCAACTAACGGTCTCACCTCTCACTGACCACTCCATCACCTCCTAAATAATAAAAGACAAGAATAACTACCAAGGAAGCTGCATTATTCAAGAAAGGTCTTTATAGCCTATCGCCTGTTCTCTAGCTCTGGTGTTCAAATGGGCAGAAACACTACACCAAAACCAGAGTTCCTAAAGAAAGAGAAAACAAGGGTTCAGAAAGAGCTAATAATATCCTTCAAAGGCGAGTTATGAGCGTGCTCTATTCTATCTCGATATGGGGAAATGTGGTAATTCCCTTCTTTCCTCTTTCTCATGCCTCAGTTTCTTCATTTTTGAGCTTTGTACTGAAACATAACATTCCTACATAAAAGAGTGCCCAAACCATAAGCCTACAGCTGGATGAGCTTTTTTTTTTTTTCTAATGGGGAAATACAATTGACCTCTAAAGACGACCGCAAGCTTTTCAAAAATTCTGTAATAGGCTGAATGTCTGTATGCTGAGGGATGGGAAAGGGGGCTGAGACAACTGGCTTCTAAGACAACATAAAGCCTTCCAAAATCCTGTGTGGGGGGCGGTGGTACACGCATGTATGCATACGTGATCTGGGACTGGAGAGTAAGATATTAAAGAAACAAATTGCTGCCAATCCCTGCACTATCTCTGACCTTGAGGACTTACGACAGGGTGAGAAAAGACAGACAGACAAAATGATGGAAAGAGGAATGTACATCAATAGGAAAATCCAGGCATAAATCAACATTTTCATTCCAGTCGTATTTCTCAAGTTCCAGGTTTAAATTTCCAATGGCTTATTGAAAATTTCCACTTGGAAACATGGGACTCCTGTAGCCAACCTCAAAATTAGCAGGTTCAGCATCATTATCCCCCCTTCTCACCTCCACCTCTGTACACACACACCTGGACAGCCCTCCTGTATTCCTTACCTCAATTGGTGCTGTAACTGCTCACACAAGCATCTTCATGACCCTTCTTCCCACTCCACACACCCAAGTCACGCTGAGTCTACGTTCAAACCTCTGGCAGAATGGCTTCTGCCTCTCTCTTCGTTGGGCGGGCCTTAGTGTGGGCCACCTGACAGGCCCCCCACTTGAATCTCTTCTTCTTACTATAGTCATTGTAACTTTCCAACAAACACACCTCACTGGGCTACTCTCCTGAGCTAAAATGCCTCTCAAATATTCACATCGTCTCCAGAATAAACTCAAAGCTCCTTTAGGTCAAAACCTGTATGCCCGAAATCCGACTATAATTTACATCTCTAGCCCTATCTTCCTCCACTACACCCTACATACTAATGATTCTAAATGTTTCCCCTGCTCAGCATCATGGCAATACAGAAGCCTCCACTGGCGGACAGGTGGTAGCTATGCATGAGGTGCACTGGCCAGGAACCGAACCCAGGTACCCTGTATGGAAGATCAGAATTCCACCACTGAACCACCAGGGCCCTCACATCACATAACATATACAAACACTTGGTGTATTGAGGTCCTCAAGATGTGTTGTTTTCTCACCCTGCACCTTACCCCTCCCACATCCCCCAGGGCAAGGCCCAAAAGCAGCTTTGCATACGCTGCTTCTTCTGCTTGGAAGCGCCCCACCTCCCCCCCCCCTTCCCACCCTTTGGCTAATCCTTTAAAACCTGGCTCTAAGGTCAGCTCCAATATAATCTTACAGCTGCACGAGAGACAGAATTAGGTGTCTTCTTCTTGGTGCTCCCCGCACACTTTGCTTACATCTCTCTTGGTGTATTGTTCACATTGTTGACTAGCTCTTCTTCTAGGTCAGGGGTCAGCAAACTTTTCCTGTAAAGGGACAGAAAGTAAATATTCTAGGCTTTGTGGACCAGATGGTCTCTGTCCCAACTTCTCAATTCAGCCTCTGTAGGTGAAAGTCAACATAGACAGTATGTAAATGAGTGGGCGTGGCTGTGTTCCAATAAAGTTTTATTTACAAAAAACCAGAGGGCAGACTAGATTTGGCTGGTGTTCTGGGTGATGAGCTTCTTGAGGGTAAAGACCGTGTGTTATTGACTTTTTTTTTTTTATCCCTAGCCTCTCACACTAAACACAAACCAAACAAGTTGCCATCTAGTTGATGCCAACTCATGAAGGCCCCACGTGTGTCAGAGTTGAACTGTGCTCCATATGGTTTTCAATGGCTGAGTTTTTGGAAGTTGATTACCGGGCCTTTCTTCTGAGGTGCCCCTGGGAGGCCTTCCACTGCCAACCTTTCAGTTAGCTTCTGAACGTGTTAATTGTTTACACCACCCAGTAGTCTGTTTACAGTCATGTATTTTCTTAATACTGGGTACGATTACTGATGTGGTACATCGTAGATGCTATTGAGAATCCCATTAGAAATCACATCCAGTATTAATAAACTACATAACAGTAAACATTTTTGAGCTTGTATGATCTGACGACAACAACAAACGCTAACTCAGTAATTAAAGAACCAACAGATGTTGAAAGAAGAGCCGAAACCTCTCCTCTCTGGAGCTGTGAGCCATGGTTTAGGCGGAGGCATGGAGTTGCCAGATAAAATGCAAGATGCCCAGCTATATTTGAATTTCAGATCAATACCAAATAACTTCTTAGTGTAAGCATGTCCCAGACAACCTTTGGGACATACATTGAAAATTATTTGTTGTGGATCTGAAATTCAAATCATACTGACCATCCCATATCTTTATTTGCCACATCAGTCAACCTTATTGAGGACAGGCTGTTAACGAGCTCATTGCTTCCCTTCTCTTGCCCTTCTTCCAGCACAAGAGGCGTCTGGCCTCAGAAAAGATGAGAACCTGTCTGACCTGCTGAGCCACCTTCTCACTCCCCAGCAAGAGGGGCCTCTATAAACCCCATGGCGGCAAGAAGTTCTGTTGGAACTGGAAATTTAATTAACAAAATGCTAACATGTAATTTCAGAGGAGAAAAAAAAAAAGTGTTATCACGAAGTTAATAAGAGAACTATTTTAATTACGGTATTTAACAAGTTATGACCATGCTGCTGTGTTGTCTTGGGAAGAATTCACATAGTTGGAGAATCTTGGGGCAGAGGTGGAAGCATCAGGATCCCTCGCTCCCCTGCCGTGCAGCTTTCAGTCCTCTGGCTCCAGCATTTAGGAACCCCCCAGGAGCCACATTCTTACTCTCCCACAACTCAGAGAAGAAACCGAGCTGTCCCACTCTCTCCATGTAAAGTTCCTACCAAACAGGGTTTTTGGAGGCACATACACCAAAAACCTGATAGGTGGAGCTTCCACAGGTCCCAACACTCAAACCCACTGGCATCGAGGTGATTCTAGCTCATAGCAACCCCGTAGGGTTTCCAAGGCTGTAAATCTCTACAGAAGCAGACTGCCACATCTTTCTCACACAGAGCCACTGGTGGTTTTGAACCATCGGCATTTTGGCTAACAGTCAATTCCTTCCACCACTGTGCTACCAGGACTCTTCGTCTTCACACTCACTAGGGATGAAATAGCTGGATTTTCTCTGATGCCTCTGGCTTCTTCTTTCTGTGTCCCTCCTGGCCACCCATCCTCATTGGTGGCACCTTCTCTGACCCCTTCTCTGAATGTGCAAACAGCAGTGTAAGCAGTAGGCCTCAATACAAGGTACGTTTGGGGGAAGAGATGGTGGAGAATGCCTGAGAGAAATGGGGAGAAGGTGCTGGGTAGTGAAGCTAAAAATAGCTCTGATGGCCAAGGCAGATGGTCCTTTTCTTTCGCTAACCCCAAATACTCCAGTGGTGTGGGGAAGGTCTGCCCTCAGTACACAATGCAGGGGCCCCTGCTCTTCCCATGTTTCAAAGCTTTGGAGGATAAGGTTGGGCCCAGAGAGTACAAGGAAAGGACCCAAGGTCATTAGACAAGCCATCGACCAGCGTCTTAGTCGGGGTTCTCTAGAGAAACAGAACGAGTGAGATAGAGAGAGAGAAATTTACTTCAAGGAATTGGCTCACACTATTGTGGAGGGTGGCAAGTCCAAAATCCATGGGAACTCCCGCAGGCTTCCATTCCAAACTCCATGGGTCAGGCAACAGAAAAAGTACACAGTGAAGACGGGAAGAAACGAGAAAGTTCCACCAAAATATCTATTTATAGACCGGAAGCAGAACACACCCTAAGGAAACACTCTTTCTAACCCATTTATTGATTATATTACAGTAGATTATATTATGGGAGGTGATTACATTACATTACAGAACAGCAAATAGACTAGTGTTTGATCAAACCACTGGGAACCATAGCCCAGCCAAGTTGATATATAAATGTAGCCATCGTGGCAGGTGTTAGACAAGTGAGGCTAGGGACAGGGATGGCCTTGGCTTGCCCCATCCCTGTTCTTGTACTTCACCTCTCCTGGGTATTTTGTCAAAGGAGCCAGATGAGGCTTTTGAGGGGGAAGGGTGAACATCTGGGAGTTTAGCCTATGGAAGCAGTCATAGAGGAATGGATGGGTGTAGGAAGACTCTGCTAGGAAGGCAGAGAAACAGAAGGCACTGCATCCAGGAATTTATTTTTCTCTTCCTATTACCGGATCCTAGGGAAACACTGGTGGCGTAGTGGTTAAGTGCTATGGCTGCTAACCAAGAGGTCAGTGGTTCAAATCTGCCAGGCACTCCTTGGAAACTTTATGGGGCAGTTCTAGTCTGTCCTATAGGATCTCTATGAGTCAGAATTGACTCGACAGCAGTGGGTTTTTGGTTGGTTATTACCAGATCCAACCCTATAGATCCAGCGTAAATTGGCATTGAGTCGAGATAAGAAGCGAGGTCTGGGGTTTAGAGAGAGGGTCCTCAGGTTTCTCCCAGTAGACATTCTTTGGGTCAGAGTCTTAATCCTTGATCATGGAATGTTCCAGGCATCGCAGCTACACACTAGCCTTTATCAGCTGAATCCTGGGAACAGCTTTGCCTCTTTGCTTGCCGTGCCTTGAACAAGCTGGCTATGCCTTTGGGTGCTGCAGCTCTCTGTCTGTCCCACCTGCATTCTGCCTGCCTCCTCTGGAGAGCCTATAGCACACTGCAACAACGGCAACTTAGCAGGAAGAGTTCCTTCTGAGCTGATGAGCTAGAAATGTAGCCCCCAATTGTCCAATATTATAAACCTTTTCCTAGCAGCAGTTGTTCAGGTGCATCTCATGTCTTGCCACTTAATTACTTAATTCTTAAAATTTTGAGTCACTTCAGATGAGATAAAGGGGTAGTCCAGTGGCTACTGGGAAGAATGACTCTTCCCAGGCAACCAGACCCATGTCAGGGAAATGTGTTTGAGGGGCAGAATCTGGGCTGCTATGTCTGCATGGGTACAAACACACCCAAACCAAAGTCACAAACACTCCTAGATATTTGACCTGAATATTTACTCATTCAAATCCTTGTCTTCTCTGATGAATGGTTAATAAAGCCACAGAACACACCGATGTCCTCCCCTCCCTCCAGTCTAGCTTTGAGAGACAGCAGATGGAACAGAAACAAGAAGGGGAAAAAAAATTGCCAAGAGGCCAGTTCAGGTGTCTTTCTCCCCAGCATTCTCCAGGAGGAGGAAGAATGCAAGCTATGCTTCTCTCCTAAGTACTGGACAGCCATGAGGCATGGCAACAGCTGGGTCTGCAAGATGGCTCGGATCACATAACATGGCTCTGGCACCCAGCTCCACGTGGCACTCTGACAAATCAAATACGAAACTACCAGCCTCCTCTGCCACCCGTGCTACGGGGATCCAACTCTTATGTGAAATGCTTGAGTTTGTTTAAAAGTGAGGGAGATCAGCCCAAGAGTTCCAGCGAATCTTATAGTTTAGCTTTAAAAAAATAGGTGCCATCCATCATTCTTATAAAGAGCTGCTCTTTTAAAAACTCTTCTTAGTTTGCTATGATCCACAGAAGCACAGAAATGTTAGATGTCCTAAGCTCACATCATCATTCAGTGACTGGGTCAGTTAGGATGAATAAAAAAATAGCCAGAGAAAAATGACTTTCAAAAACAAGGAGTTTTAATTATGCTATAGAGCAAGAAGTCTGAAGGTAGATGGTCCAAGAGGTGGTTAATTTAGTAGCTCAAGTCTGTCAGGGCTCGGGGTCAATTTTTCTGAAATTCTCTTCACTTTGCCTCATGGTCACAAAATGGCCACCACAGCTCCAGACATCAAATTTTGTGTTGAGCACCCATCATCTGTTAAACATGATTAGCTGCACATGATGCCTGCCTTCAGGCTTAGTCTATTGTTAGCCCAGGGACTGTCCTGGTACACTTCTATTTACTGTGCACGATTCCTTTCAATTCTGTTTGCATAAAGCAGCTTTGAACAAATCAATCCGTATTTGTGTATTCTTAAACTCAGGCATAGTTTTAAAGTCGGCATATCTAGACTTCCCCTTCTCCAGGATTCCAGCTTTCCCAGCTAGCACAGTGACTGGTACATGGCAGCTGTTCAGAAAGATAGCTCCTGTTCTTGTTCTTCTACTAATATTCCTGACCGTAACCACCACACCCTCTTTCAAGAAAGAAGCTTTCCTGTGGTGTCCTTAACCAAAGAGCTGCCTAGTAACAGGCTAGATGGTGATTTACAGAGAACCTTCTCTCCCCAGCTTCCATCTACCCTGCCATTTAAATGGTGTGGGCATCTGAGCTAATTAGTGTTTTCAGAGCATGGTTTGTACTAGCTTCTGGTCATGAAATCAGTTCCAGGCTAATTCTGCACAAAGCTGTTCCACTGCTTCAGGAAACACGTCTTAATTAGTTCAACATTTCAGAGATGCATACCCTGAGACCAAGAGATGGGTAGATATGTGGCCAAATGGATGGGAGTCCAAAAACAAAAAAAAAAGAAAAATCTTTTCTTAATTGATCAGTTACTATATTTCAGTTACTGGGCTGCACGTCATCACAGTTAATTTTCTTAACCATCAGACAAATGGGGTATTGTTATCATCATTTTTTTTTTTTTGCACATGAAGAAACTGAGATTCAGAGAGGCTAGAAGATTTACCTGAGGCTCTCAGTCAGGATATAATGGGTTTGGTTTCAAATCTGTCTTGGAAGAAGTACAGCCAAACTGCTCCTTGGAAGAGAGGATGGCAAGATTTCACCTTATGTGGTTTGGACCTGTTATGAGGAGGGACCAGTCCCCAGAAAAGGACATCATGCTTGGTAAGGTAGAGAGTCAGAGAAAAACAGGAAGACCCTTAACGAGATGGATTGACACAGTGGCTGCAACAATGGATTCAAACACAGCAATGATTGTGAGGATGGCGCAGGACCAAGCAGTGTTTCGTTCTATTGTACACAGGAAGCTATGAGTCGGAACTGACTCCACGGCACCTAACACAGCAACAGTGGTGAAGCCAAGGTTAAGTCCAGGTGTCTTAAGCCCTGGTCTTTTTTCTTGTTCTTGTCCATGTTGCCTTTATCACTAGGAGCAAAGAGTGAGAGACAGAAGCTTTGCATAAGGCACTCCTGTTACAGTTATTCAAGCCACCAAGTGCTCTCATTAGAGTGATAGGCAAGAGCTCCGCCTGTTCATTCAACAAACACTAAATTGCCATGTGCGAAGGACCAAAATAGGTTACAGGATTCTAAAACCCATAAGACACAGTAGAGCCCCAACTCTCAATGAGTACACACCTAGGCAGGATTGAGATGTTGGAGGCAAATGCATAAATAAAAAAAATTAAAAAATTTTTTTTCTTTTTTTTAAAACAAAGTGGAAGCATGAAGAGACCCAGACAAGTCACTTCTGAAATAAAAAAAATACATACAGGGATTTTTTTTGGACCTTTTGGTAAGAGGAGGACCTTTTCAAGGAAAAGGTATTGTTATGGAACCGTTAAGTCTACATAAATAGCAACAGAGTTGAACAGAGAAAGAAGCAATGATTCAATACCTCTTGTTGCTGTGCAGGAAAAGCATTCCCTCCTGATTCTCACACCACTCTGCCAAGCAGGAAAATTCCCTTCCACATCCTTGTATCAAACGTCAATGCCAAATCTCCAGAGGAAGTACAAAGAGGAGGTCAGTGTTGACCCAGCTCTGCTGGAATAGGTTAAATGTGAGAGAAGAAGAAACCAAAGGGGGAGATGAAGTGAAAATCTGAGGTCAGCATTCTGGTGGGGTCATTGACACTCTTCTCATTGAAGTTTCCACTTCCCTGTCTACTGGAAATAACTAGCTTAGCCCCTTTGCTATTAAAATAAGCCGAGGTTCACAGGCTCAGAACTGGCAGAACTAGCCAATGAAGCAAAAAAGGGAATGAACACCACCCATATCTGTGTTGCTTAAAAGATCATCCCAATCAAGAATTCCACCTGTAGAGTTGGGTAAGTCTACATCTCAAAAATGAGGTTCATCTCTTTGAGCTCTTGGGTTCTTCCATCTCATGCTTCCTGCCTCACAGTCTCTCACCCCTATCCTGCAACCATTCCTAGAGGGGGTCAATGTCCAGTGGATGACCCTTACACAACAGAGCTTTCTGGTTCCTTGACCTCAATTTTAAAGTTTTCACCATCTATGCTCTTCACCAGCCCACTCTTATGGCCCTATCTTGGACTTGCCCTCACCAAAAACAGTCCTACCTCTGATATTTGAAAACCTGATGTCTCTGACACAATGTCCTATCTTTCCAGCTCTTTCACTTTGCCTATTCTCTCACCTCATCATGATCTCCAGTTTCTGGACTCCTCCTTTTTCTCCCAGTTTGTCACCTCCCTTCTTGTATCATTTTCTTCCCAACTAAGCCCATTTGGCCATGCTAATAGCCGCAACAATGCTCCCTTCGCTTTCTATTTCCAGCCCCACTCATGGATCAGGCCAACCAAAGGTCTGCTCTGCTCCTGTATCCAGGTGGCTACAGACCTCTGGAGAATTGCTCATGGGTGCATATACATAGACATGTTTACACATTGCGATGAGCCAGTCTCAGGTGAAGCTCTCACAGTGCCCAGCAATTCTCCATATTTTTCTGGCCAGCTCCACCCTCTATTCTTTTCAGCAACAATGTCAAACCTTTAAGCCTCTTCTCAGTCAAGATTGTCTTTCTACCTAGTTCACTGAAAAAGAGAAAAAACTAAAGACCATAAGATGAAACTTCCCCACTTTCTGCCCAACCCTACCTGCATCCATTTCTCCTTCCCAGTAACTCCACTACACATTATACCTTTCCCTACATCTAAGAATAATCCATGTCCTAGTGCCCATTTCTGTTATAACCCCGCTCAAACTATTGGCCGCAATATTTGTTATTTCTTTCTCTTCATTGGCATCTTTCTCTCCATCTGTTAACACCCTCAAGTATTTTCTACCTTGACAAATGGTCTCTTAACTTTCCATCCCTGTAAGTATTACTCACTCTCTCTCTTTACAATATATCAATCACTAAATCGATCACTTTACATGAATATATCATTTAACCCTCATGACAGACTTTTACCTTGGGCAAGGTTTTTGCCTCCTTTTGTAAGGAAACTAAGGTAGAAATGGAAGCTTGCTTTGATGTTGAAACATCCCTCTGCCTACACTGCCTTTGACCCCTTAAGCCATCCTCCCAGGAGGTGAGTACAGGCCTCCTGAAGCTCTTCCAGCAACTGCCTTGGCGTTCTTCACTTCTAAGATGGTCACCTTCTCACCATCGTCACGAGGCTCCAAACTCTTCCAAAGTATTTTCCAGTTTGCCTCTAGATCTCTGAACCTGGCCTCCTCAGAACTTGACTCTGACTCAACAGGCCCCTGATTTGCCTTTGCCTTGAGGCCCTTTCCACTCTCCTCCAGACCCCTCAAAAACAGCACCCAGCTCAGGCACAGGGATTGATTTGGCCACAATACAGGGCTCCTGGGAAGAGTTCCAACAATCAAGAATGTTACTATCACCTCACTACTGTCAGCACCATAAAATGCCTGAATGGGGCCACATGTGGACGGAAGGAAAGAAAGGAAGCTTAGAGATGGACAGAGACATGCCAGTGTCAATGCAAAGCCTGAGTGTAGCCTGTTGGTGTTGATCAACCCTGATGTTGGTCCTCCTTCAAAACCAATCCTTTCAAGAGTGGGATCATTCCCTGGAAGGAAGGAGGATTCCCTCCTACTGAAAGTTCCTGGGAGCATGAGCTCACCAGCCATGGGATAAACTTGCAGAGATGAGCGAAGGGGGACGAGGGGCTGAATCAGAAGCTCAGCGGCCATCTCACCCCTTTGAACAGGTCTCCCTCCTGCTGCGCAGATGGTAGATCTCAGGAGGAATGGCCTCAGTGACTTGGCTGCAGCTTCCATCTGAGCTTTGCTCTTTCCCCCTCTCACCTCTTCCCTTCCATTCCTGTTCACTAGCTCCTATGGCATCAAGCAGGCAAAGAGTTAAACATTTCCAGAACCCGAGAGGGCAGACCACAGAGATGCAGGTGCTGACACGGGAAGTGTGGGTTGGAATCTAGAATGATCTGTCACAGTTCCAAGAGCTTCTCTGGGTGAGGAGTGATCACAGATTTCACTAAAAGTCTCTGGGTTAAAATCCCATAAATCCAGAAGCTGTGAGGCTCAATGGAAATTTAATTAAATGAGTTCATATATGTAGGGTGCTTGGGACAATGCCTGGCACATTATAAGCTGTATAAAGGCTTATAAATGAGTCAGGGTTTGGGGAACTATACATTGCAACATTGCACCAGTCTTGCATACGGCTGTTTGACTTTGTGTCTGCATTCGGGGCGGCCGCTCTCTCTTCCGTGTCTTATTTCCTTCTTCCTTTTCCTCTCTCTCCCCACGACTCTGTGAGTTTGTCTGCACCCATCACTCAAGATCTCTATCTTTTGTTCTTACCATCATACCCACTCTGAAATCCAGTAAAAACCCTTGATTTCCCTAAACCTGGAGTCTCTGTGGCTTATGTGGTGTCTTTCCTATTCTCCTTGGCAGCGATCGCATTGGCTTCATAATAATAACCATTTAGTGCTTTAGAATCAAGCTGTAATTACAGGAATGTACTGGGAAGCCCCTGCAGGAGTTAGCTTTCCTCTCCCAAGCACACTGGCAAGGGTTCTGGTTGGGTTTTCAGAGACGATTCTCTCCAATAGTCTTGTGGAAAGGTGGCAGAGCAGTGGAGGGAGAGCCCCAGTGGCCTACATTGAGCCTGGGCCCTCTCCCAGTGCAACGCCACTGCTTGCCGCTAAAGTGACAAATGCACCATGAGTCACAGAGCAAACCATCCTCAGCCTCCTTCAGAATCACAACTGAAAGGTGAGAGAGAGAGAAGGAAGCAGGAATGCTTTTCTCATTTGAAAGCTTCAAGGGGGAAGCAGGGAACGTGGCTGAGAAGGGTGGAAACTGCTTTCACCCAGGTGTGCACAGACCTTCTAGGCCTGGCTGCCCTGAGTCACAGCCGTGGTTCTACCCAGGGCCGTCCATTCGCCAGGGGAGGGAGTGACAGATGCCACTGTCCCAAGGCACGATAAAAGGTGTGAGTCAGAAGAAGTAGAAGTGGAGTTGGCTCCAGGGCAGAGGACCCAGGACCCCTGGATCTGGATGTGGTTGAAAGAAGAGAGTGAGGATCCCTAAGGAAAAGATCACTGTCTCCAGCGCCTTCTTCCTAACCCTTCTAGACATTTCAGAATTTTGCCAGACACAGAGTGTTTAAGTGTGCTTGGCTCTGAGAGCCAGAGTATTGGTATGAAGGACCCTGGTTGCAAAATTGGTTTGTGCTCAGACTACTAACCTGAAGGTTGGCAGTTCAAATCGACCCAGTGGCACTGTGTAAGAAAGGTCAGGCAATCTGCACGCATAAAGAATACAGCCAAGAAAACTCTATGAACCAAAATTCTACTCTGTAACACTTGGGGTCTCCAAGAGTCAGAATCGACTCGACAGCAACGGGTTTGGTCTTAAGTTTATGTTTCACTATATACCCAGCACTGTTGTGGATGCTCGGCAGACAACTGGGCCAGAGCAGGCTACACGGGGTGATGGGGAGAAGGTATGGTATAGGGTGTGGCTGCTCACACAGCCTCAGAGTTAGAGAAGACCTTGGAAACCACTGGCTTGCAGATAAGCAAATGGAGATCCAGTGAGGACAAGGAGTTTATCTAAGGCCACAAGGGTCCCTGGAGGCTAAATCAAGTTTAGAAGCCAGCTTGCTGGCAAGATTTCACTTTGTTTGGCCCCCAGTACTATGCGTGTGGACAGCACTGAAGAACTGGCGCGTTTATCTCTAGAGACAACTCCTGAACGGGATTCTGGCCTCACAGCAGGTCACCACCACTTTGTCACCTGTGGACTACAACTGAACTCAGGTCTCCCACATGGAAGATGAGAATTCTACCACTGAACCACTAATGGCTCATTATATTACATCGACTCGACAGCCACAGGTTTTTTTTAATTTTTTTGAAGTGTCTTTTAAAAGAAGAAACAATATTGAAGGCAGAAAGAATTCAATTCAATTCCGTCAACATCTAACAGACTCACTAATTAACCAAAATATTGCTTTTCCTCCTGATATTTGCCAATGTCACTCTTCCCCATTTTCTGTTTTCTATTTTATTTTATGGGAAGACAAAGAACACTAGCAAGTGACCTGTGATCCTAGGACAGTGTTCTCCAAGTGTGGTGGGCAGAGTTCTAGAATGAGAATCATCTGGGGTTCAGGTTAAAACCGCACATAGGTGACCCTATCCCAGGTGCACTCATTCAGAACCTCTTAGGGCGAGGCAGTCCGTGGGGTGGTGCAAACTGGTAAAGCACTCAGCTGCTAACCGAAATGTTGGAGGTTCAAGTCCACCCAGAGGTGTCTTGAAAGAAAGACATGGCAAACTGCTTCCAAAAAATCAGCCATTGAAAGCCCCGGAAGCCTCGTTTGTGATAGTCTTCCCAGTACCTGGCCCAGAGCCTAGCACAAGAATAAGTGCTCAGTAAGCTGGTGGTGGTCGCAATACTCAAAGATCCAGTGAGCACCAAGCATCTTAGCTGTTTGTACCATCCAGTTCTTGTTGCTGTTAGGTGCTGTTGAGTTGGTTCCCACTCATAGTGACCCCATGTACGACAGAACGAAATACTGTCCTCTACCATCTTCACAATCATCATTATGCTTGAGCCCACTGTTGCAGCCACTGTGTCAATCCGTCTCATTGAGGGTCTTCTTCTTTTTCGCTGACCCTCTACTCTACGAAGCATGATGCCCTTCTCTAGGAACTGGTCCCTCCTGATAACATGCCCAAAGTGCACGAGATGAAGTCTCACCATCCTTGCTTCCAAGGAGCACTCTGGCTGTTTTTCTTCCAAGACAGACTTGTTTGTTCTTCTGGCAGCCCACGGTCTATTCAGTATTCTTTGCCAACACCATAATTCACCATCCAGGGACTCCATGAAGTACCTAGAAGTAAATCTATCAAGACAAAAGAAGATTAGTTGTTACCAGGGAACTGGGGAAAGGGAGAATGGGAAATTAAAAAACAAAAATTGAAACAATAAATAAGTGAGGGCCGAGTGGATAAATTAGGCCTGTTTCGGAGAAGACACAAGTAAAGGTTTCCCAAACCTTCTTGCCCAAAGCATTTATTTGTCCCCTGAGTTCAGATGTGCAAATTTCCCCAAGCACCTACGTGGAATACCGTAGGTCTTGGAGGAGCAGAGCAAAACGAAAACCAAGGCCAGACACCTCACGTTGGCTGCTAAGGCGAAAACAACCCCAGAGAACGTTGTTACCTCCTGGAAACTCCAAATGTCCCTGCTCACTCGGGGTAGTGGCACTAGCCTTGCGGTTTCCAGGGTACCAAAAGCAAACAGAGGGAGAGGGAGAGGGAGAGGGAGAGGAATGTCAGGGAAAATGGACATGTTTGGTAAGTGCCAAATCCAGCGAGGCCAGTAGCCTGGCCTTCCACACTCACCTAGGTCACCTAAGTGGAATGACGGAAGGGGCCTGCAAAGATGCCTTGTCCCCTAACATTTTCCCCGCCACGTTTCACAGTACCCCTAATTCCATCATCTAAGATGCGTTTTTTTTTTTTTTTTCTTGGCTTTTTTCTATTCTTTTACATTTAAAATGCTAGCAGGTTTAACCCTTATTCATATTGTTGTCGTTAGCTGCTCCAGAGCCAATTCTGACTGGTGGCGACCACATGTGTGCAGAGTAAAATTGCTCCATTAGGGTTTTTAAGGCTGTGAACTTTTGAAAGCAGATTGCCAGGCCTGTGTCTTTGAGGCACCTCTGGGTAGATTTAAACTGCCATCCTTCTTGCTAGTAGTTGAGCGCTTAACTGTTTGTGCTACCCAGAGACTCCTTCCCTGATTCATACTAGGGTATCAATTACATACCAAATCTCCTTCCTTTGGGGCAGAAGGAAGACAGGGAGGCTGGAGAGGGAGGCTGCAGGTCAGAAAAAGGCCTTATTGATGAGCAGCCCTGGGGAGACGGGGAGAGGGCTGCCTGCCTACAAGTCTGCCCAGGGCTGAACTTAAAGCCTGGTGGCTCTTAATCTGTCTTCACTTTTCTATTGCATTTGGAGACGCCACTATCTACCTCTGCTTACGAGCCTCTGGTGAGATGGTCAAGCCGGCCCACAGCACCTGCAGAAAGTGACTTTCCAGAACTGGGAGTTCTGCGACACCATTTCCCAAAGCCCCCAGCCTCCCTAGGAGTCCCTGGGTGATGTCAATGGTTAATGCACTTGGCTCTTAACCAAAAGGTTGGGAGTTCCAGTCTATCTAGAGGTTCCTTGGAACAAAGGCCTGGCTATCTACTTCTGAAAAGTCAGCCATTGAAAACCCTGTGGAGCACAGTTCTACTCTGACAGTCATGGGGTCACCATGAGTCAGAGTCAACTTGACGGCAACTGGTTTTATTTTCCAGCCCCCCAGTAACCTGCTGGAACTCCCTCCAGGGCCTACCACAAGCAACGCTGCGTTTGTTCTTCAGTTGCCTCAAAATATTGTCTAGTTTTGATGAGGGGAAGTATCCTGACACTTCTAATACTTTTTAAAGTTTTTTTCCATGTCAGGCAGACATGGGACCTAATACCTGTCTGTCACTTACCACCTGTCTGGCACTGAGCAAATTATTAAACATCTCTGTGCGTCAGCTTCCTCAGCTTTCAGTGGAGGTAAGAGTAACCCTCAGTGTTGCTGCAATGATGAAACAGGAGAGCACGCATAAGACATGTGCATGCTTAATAAATGGCGGTTATTATCTACCTCCGTAATGTGTGTAACCCCTAATGCTTTCTGCATGTACAGTGAGAGCAAACGCTCCCCAGCTCCCAGTGTTGTAACTCAAACATCCTCACCCAGTGAGTTGCGTGTTAGTGGGGGCTGAACCAGAATCAACCCCATACTGCTTGTCCCTCTTTCATAGGAGCTGGGAGACCCCCTCTCTCTGCGTGCCACATATTTTTAAGTCCCAAGGATCCTACTCTGGATATACCAGTCCCCCTTGGACTACTTTGAGGGAAAACTCTCTAAAAAAAGGTTGGAGAGACATAGCTAGGGATCATGTCTCAGAACTTCAGGACCCCCAGGTATCTCCCTGAGAGTTCTGGGGCTCCTGAAGTCCTACAGCTCCAGATAGTCCCTAAGCCTATAAACCAGTAGCCATCGAGTTGGATTCACTCCTGGAGACCCCACGTGTGTCAGAGTAGAACTGTGCTCCATATTGTTGCTTTTGTTTTTAGGTGCTGTCAAGTCAGTTCCGAATCATAGCGACGTTATACACAACAGAATGAAACACTGCCCAGTCCTGCGCCATCCTTACAGTCATTGTTATGCTTGGGCCCATGGTTGCAGCCACTGTGTCAATCCATCTCGTTGGATGGATAACATGGCCAAAGTATGTAAGATGCTTGCTTCTAAGGAGTATTCTGGTTGTACTTTTTCCAAGACAGATTTGTTTGTTCTTTTGGCATTCCATGGTATATCCAATATTCTTCATCAACATCACAATTCAGAGGCGTCAATTCTTCATCAGGCTTCCTTATTCATTGTCCAGCTTTCACATGCATATGGTGTGATTGAAAATACCATGGCTTGGGTCAGGGGCACCTTGGTCTTCAAGGTGACATCCTTGCTTTTCAACACTTTAAAGAGGTCCTTCGCAGCAGATTTGCCCAATGCAAGGAGTCTTTTGATTTCTTGACTGCTGTTTCCATGGGTATTGATTGTGAATCCAAGTAAAATGAAATCCTTGACAACTTCAATCTTTTCTCCATTTATCGTGATGTTGCTTATGTCCAGTTGTGAAGACCAAAAAGATATGTTCCACGGGATTTTCCTTTTTATGCTTGGTTTTGTTTTTGATTTATGACTTAGGGTTTTCTTAGCTCTAATCTTTACAGAAGTAGATAGCCAGGCCTGTTTCTTCTACAGTGCCACTGGGTGGATTTGAGCCTCCAACTTTGGTTACCAGCCAAGCGCAAACTATTCACACCACCCAGGGTCTTCTATAGGGTTTTCAATAGCTAATTTTTCAGGGGAAACCCTGGTGGTGTAGTGGTTAAGTGCTACAGCTCCCAACCAAGAGGTCGGCAGTTCAAATCTGCCAGGCGCTCCTTGGAAACTCTATTGAGCAGTTCTACTCTGTCTTATAGGGTCGCTATGAGTCGGAATCTGCTCGACCACAGTGGGTTTGGTTTTTTTGGTTTGGAATTTTTCAGAATTAGATTTGAGGCACCTCTGGGTGGACTGGAAACCCTGGTGGCATAGTGGTTAAGAGCTACGGCTGCTAACCAAAACATCGGCAGTTGGAATCCACCAGGCACTCCTTGGAAACCCTATGGGGCAGTTATACTCTGTCTTATAGGGTCACTATGAGTTGGAATCGACTCAACGGCAATGGCTTTTCTGGGTGGATTTGCACCTCTAACCTTTTGGTTAGCAGCTGAGCGCGCTCACCTTTTATACCACCCAGGGACTCCAGATAACCCTTGCTCCATACGTTCAGCAAGAAACCCTAGGTCATTTGCCTCTGGTCTGTGGCTACTTTTGAAACCCAGCACCCGAGCTAAAGAGTTAACATAACCTCATTGCTGAGGGATTTCTCCATAATCTGTACACATGTCCTGGGATCAGGACCGTGGGAGGTAGTGCTGGGCCGTGGCAGTTACACAGGCCCTTGGCCCACAGCCCGCTCAGCTCCCAAAGCCCTCTTAGCCAAGTCAATTCTGAATTTAATTAAGAACAAGCAAGCAGAAGCTGAGGTCTCCACAGTGCCACCACCCCAGAGTCTGGGGAGGGCCAAGAAGATAAGCATCTCATCATGAGCAGAAAGTTGGAAGCATCTCCATCATCCTCACCTGAGAAAACAATCCAGCAATAATGCCCAGATGTACAGACACCAAGAGTTTGGAGCTTAGAAGGAGCCAAAGCTGAGCCTGTGGGAATGGGAGAGCTGGGGTGATGAAAAGCACCCTCCAACAACAGACTCCGTGAGTGCCATGTTCTGCTGTCCCTTTGGTAGGCAGGAGGGCCCAGCCTGGTTCTCCATCTTGCCTCCACTCTCCCTGGCCAGCAGACCTGGCACCAGCCCGGCCCACAAGCTTGTGAGTTAATAATAACTGATACCTGAGAAGAATGTAAAGAGACAAAAAGACAAAGAGAATACAAAGGGAAGGGAGAGAAAAAAACAACACAGACCAGGTGGTCTGACAAATCGGTAGCTGGAGCCCTTGGCGGAGCAGATACATGGAGGATGATGAGACCTTCATTGATCAGCCAGATGATTTTTCTAAGTGTGGTCCATTGGTGCCCAGTAGCAGAGGAGTTCCAAATCCTGAGATTCCTAGGCCTCCACCAAACCTTAGGAAAAGACCAGCTAAGGGGGGGCCAGGAAATTAGCATTTTAAGACGTTCTTCAGGTGATTTTGACATGCACATTGTACAAAGTAGGAGAGTTTAGAACAAAGATTGGCAAATTACAGCCTGTGGTCCATATCCAGCCTACCACCTGTTTTTATAAATAAAGCTTTATTGGCACACATAGCCATGCCCATTTGTTTACGTATTGTCAATGGCTGCTTTTCCACTATGACAGTAGAGTGGCGGGGTTGTGACAAATTCTATGAACTGCAAAGCCTGGCCCTTTACAGAGAAAGTTGGCCAACCTAAGATCTAAAATGGTGATTCTCAACCTTAGTGATATATTCGAACCACCTGGAAACTTTCTCAAATTACTGATGTGGGCCTATCCTAAATCTGTTGAGTCCGATGGGATAAAAGGTAGGCAGGGTCACATGAACCAGAGTTTACATCATCCTGAGACCAGAAGAACTAGATGGTACCCGGCTACAACTGATGACTGCCCTGACAGGGAACACAACAGAGAACCCCTGAGGGAGCAGGGAACAGTGGGATGCAGACCCCAAATTCTCATAAGACCAGACTTAATGGTCTGACTGAGACTAGAAGGACCCCGGTGGTCACGGCCCCCAGGCCTTCTGTTGGCCCAGGACAGGAACCATTCCCAAAGCCATCTCTTCAGACATGGATTAGACTGGACAATGGGTTGGAGAGGGATGCTGGTGAGGAGTGAGCTTCTTGGATCAGGTGGACACTTGAGACTATGTTGGCATCTCCTGCCTGGAGGGGAGATGAGAGGGTGGAGGGCGTTAGAAGCTGGCGAAATGGACACGAAAAGAAAGAGTAGAGAGAGAGAACACGCTGTCTCATTAGGGGGAGAGTAACTGGGAGTGTGTAGCAAGGTGTATGTGTGTTTTTGTGTTAGAGACTGACTTGATTTGTAAACTTTCACTTAAAGCACAATAAAAATTAAAAAAAAAAAAAGGTAGGCATGGGCATAGTTTTTTTTTTTTTTTTTTTTTTTTAATGCTCCTGGACACAAGTTTGGGGACACCCAGTACCATTACAGGACATGCAATGATTCAGAATTTCCTGCCACCTCCTCCTCTGATGGCAAACAGCTTCAACAAATAATATGAATAAGGTACTAATGGCAAAAGGTGACTCAGCCATACCTGCTTCTAGGAACACACTGTCTATTTTGCAATAAGCAAAGTTAAGATCTTTTTCTCTTGGACTCCAAAGTTCTGCTCTGTCCTTAGGGAGACATCCTTCAGTTGCCTCAGAAACAGTTGGGTGAAACTATTAAAAGACTCAGCCTCCTGGTCCCAGCCCAGCACGATGATTCACATTCTCTAGGGGTGGGGCCTGGGAATTGGTTTTGTTAGTGAGCTTCCAGGCAATCAATAAGGCATTTAGACTTAGGAGCCACTGGTAGACAGCTCTCTGGGGCTCAGCTGAAGAAATCCTGTTTTCAACTGCGTTATAAGCTTTCTCCTAAAGCCACCCAGGCCCCAAGGAGTCATTTTTCCCACTCAGGATATGAATTTGGAAGACAGCTGATCCTAGTTCCATCTCTTGGCTTCAAAAAGGAGAAAAAAGACCAGAATGCCATGGTCATTGTTAAAGTCAGTGTGCGTGTGCATGAGTGTATATGTATATGTGTGTGTGTGTAAAAGTGTATGTATGCACACATGCATGTGTATGAGTGTGTATGCATGTATGAGTATGTGCATGTGTGTGTGTATTTGAGTGTGTACACACGTAACAGTGTGTGTTCAGATGTGCATGTGTGTATGTTTGGATGTATATGCATATAAGAGTGTGTGCATACATGCACATGTATATGTGCGTGAGTGTGTAAGAGCGTGTGTGGTGCACATACGCACATGTGAGTTGTGTGTGTGTGCTGTGTTTGAGAGTGTGTGTATATGAATGTGTGTGAGTGGTCTGAGCGTGTATAAATGTGTGTGTTTGAGAGTGTGTGTGTGAGTTGTGAGTGTGCATGTGTGTGTGTGTATGAACGTGTGAGCGTGAGTGTGTGAGAACATGCGTACGTTACATCACTACATGGAAGACAGGACCACACCATGAAGAAGAGCTCAGATTCGCCAGGCGGGGCCAGGACCAGGGTGGAGAGAGTACGGCCACTGAAGCCCAAAACGTAAGGAGGTGTCACCCTCAGGGTCACTGCCTCAGCCAAATCCCACCCTGATGCGAGGGTTCGAATCCCCTCCCCTATTTTCCTGCCCTGTGAGCTTAGGCAGGTACCGTTATCTTTCCAAGGCTCAGGTTCCTCCTCTGGAAAACTGGGATAAGTATCATGCCTATGAGACAGGATTTGGGATAGGAAAAAAGAGAAAACGAAAGGTGATACCTTTAACTGAGCAGTTGGGCACCTGCTGATAGCAATTGCTCATCCCCTTGTCCTTTCATCAAATATTTAGCAAAGGCTTGCCCTACAAGGCCCTGTTCTAGGTGGTGGCAATAAAGCAGTAACCAGCCCCCCAAATCCCTGTAACCAAGTCCACATATAGTACAGTCAGACGGTAATAAGAGCTATGCTCTTGCTAGTTGCCATTGAGTCAGACACGGACGCTTGCTGCTCCCACCCACAACCAAACAAAACACTGCCTGGTCCTGAACCATCTCCATGAGCGGCTGCAGATCAGAGCGTTGTCATCTACAGGGCTTTCACTGGCTGATTTTCAGAAGTAGATTGCCAGGCCTTTCTCCCTCGTCTGTCTTAGTCTGGAAGCTCTGCTCAAACCTACTCAGCATCATAGTAACACACAAGCCTCCACTGACTCACGGGTGGCAGCTGCACTTGAGGCACGTTGGCCAGGCATTGAACCCGGGTCTCCTGCATGAAGGGTGAGAATGCTACCACTGAACCACCAGCGTCCTCCATAGGACCTATAAAGAACACTCAAGCAGGGACAAGGCCACCATGTTCACACAGGGACATGAATATTGAGCATTACTCAAAACAGGATGCAATTGATAGTGCTACCTCATCACATGGACGGTTTGGCTACTTCACCCCAAGACTCCTGAACTTCTTGGGACTCAAATATAGGTATGCATGATTAAACTCTGAGCATTCTCTCAAAAGACTTATGCAAAACAAAACAACAACAAAATGACGATGAAAACAGCAACCAAAAAAAGCATACTCTTGCCTGAAGCTGGTTTTTGCTGGTTTCTCTGCTGAGAGTTGATATTTATTTCCACACATGCAAGAAGGCTCGGTCTCTAAGACTCAGCAGAAGCAAGATCCCATCTTCAGAGCCATCAAGCCACTGGCTATTGGGACAGACAGGACCCTGAACCTGCCCAGGAAGAATGCCCCTCCAGAACTTAAGCCCTGACTTTTAGGATGTAACTCTAGACACATGAAAGACAGAGAGAGAAACCAAGGGCCTGGGACTCAGAGCCAACCCCAGTCCCAGGGGGAGTTTTGTAATGAGGGAAGATTGTGAAATAACTCCCTTTTCCAGCCAGCGAGAAATAAATCTCAGTTTCTGCCCAGAGACCGAGACACACTGGCTCTTGGGTTCACTCAGGAGAGAAATCCACCATTTCTCCCCTGCCATCCTATCTCCACCCTGGACCACCAGGAAAATTACCATATCTTAGCTCCATTTATCCGACTTTCAAAGGGTCGTCAAGGAATAAAGAAGTGAAATGCTTTATACTGACTGTGCTTCTCAGCAGTAGTTCGGGTTGTTTCCTGCAAGCTACAAAAAAAAAAAAACACCAAAACACGTTGCTGTCGTGTTGATTCCAACTCCTGGCAACCTCACGTGTATCAGAGTAGAACTGTGCTCCGTGGGGCTTTCAATGGCTGATTTTTCAGAAGTAGGTCGCCAGGCCTTTTTTCTGAGTGCCTCTGCGTGGACTCTAATCTTCAGCCTTTCAGTTAGCAGCTGAGAACTTAACAATTTGCACCACCCAGGGTCTCCAGTGACTAGACAGACAAGAACTATGACCTCGGGGGTGCACATGCTAGCAAGAAACACAAAGGTACAGAGAAAAATTCGTGAGGTGGTCCAAAAAGCTATGAAGAAAAACAGAACAGGGTAAGGGCAAGGGGTGGTTGGATGGAGGGGTGCTATCTTGGACAGAGGAGCTAGGGGAGCCCTCTCTGGGAGGTCCTATTCCACACAGAGCCCTAGGTGAAGAGAGGGGCCAGCCATGGGGCTTTCTGGGGGAAGAGTGTTCCAGGAAACAGGAAGAGTATATGCAAGTAAGAGCGTGCCTGGTGTGTTTGAGTAACAGCAAGGAGGCCACCATGGCAGAAGCTGAGTGAGGAGAGGGGTCGGGTTGGAGGTGAGGTCGGAGAGACAGTGAGGCCCAAGACCTCACGGACCTGAGAAAGACTTGGGACTGTGCTTTTGTGAGACGGGAAGTAGTAGCAGATCTTAGTTTTCTAGAGTCATCATAACAAAGGACCACAAGCTGGGTGACTTATGAGAAATTTACTGCCTTATGCTTCTGGAGACTAGAAGTCAGGGTGTCAGCCATGTTGATGCCTTTTGAGCACTCTAAGGAGGAATCTGTTCCCGGCCTCTGTCCTGACTTCTGGGGACGCCCGGCTATCCTGGTGTTCCTTGGCTCGGGATGCATCTCTCCAATTCTGCTGTTGGAATCGGCGGTCCTCCCCTGTGTGTCTCTGTCTCTCTCCTCTTGTATAAGGACCACTGCTCCTATTGGATTAGGACTCACCCTACCTCGGTATGACCTGGTGTTAACTGACATTCACAGGCACCAGCGGTGTGGAATTGGAGGTCACAATTCAATCCGTAACACAGCAATGCCATCCCTGGGTAACATCTGAAAAGAATCACTTGAGTTTCCACGAAAGCAGCTTTCTTGCTCTAGCACCGGAGTCGCTTGCAGCAGCCCCTGACTTTAAGAATCCAGGTGAAACAATTCAGACTGACAACCGGACACGGCAACTTTGTACTGACATTCGGCTTTTCTATTTATCCATGTTTTAATGTGGAGTGTAACTGCTGAGCACAGGGAACAGGGAAGTCTGAGGAGGAGCCAAGGGCCTCCCTCTCAGCAGGTTATTTCCCCCTCCCCCAGTTTATTTGCATGTGATAACAGCAGGGAGCCATCCCTTGCCACAGAACAACAGAAACCACATGATGTCAGGGCGGGAGCAGCCTGAGCAGGAAGTGATAAGCCTTAGAGGGTGCATGTTACAGAAAAAAGGGAGCCAGGGATTAATCTGGGTGCAGACGCTACTTAACCAAATGTGATTTCCCCCCTTTCTGCCAAGGAACACCGAATGCAAATCTTTTTGCATGCTGCCGCTGCTTTTGTCATCCGGCGAGGGGGCACCGAATTCAAAGGTACCCATATTTGATGAGTCAGCCTGTGCTACAAGCCAAAGACCTCTTTGAGGTTCAGAGCTGGCATTAAGTGGTTCAGCACAGTTCTGGTTTCTTAGCTGGAGGTGTCTCTTGGGGGTGCTTCCTTTCCGGCGTAACTGCGGGAATGGTCACACCGCCCTGGGGCTTTTGCTCAGCCACAGAGAAGCAGGGCGACCCGCTACAAGCCAGAAGAGCTACAGAGAGTTCTCCTTGCTTTTAGAATCAGGCTCTGTCTTGGAATGGTGGAGAGGAATCAGGTTGGCTAAGAAGGGCAGGACGTCCCTGGGTGATGCAAATGGTTAATGAGCTCGGCTGCTTACCAAAAGGTTGGTGGTTTTAGTCCACCCAGAGGTGCCTTGGAAGAAAGGCCTGGCAATCTGCTTCCTAAAACTCGGCTGTTGAAAACCCAATGGAATACAGTTCTACTCTGACACAAACGTTAAACTTAGGAGCCGAGCAAGTCACCGTTTGCACCACCCACGTAAAGCAGGGTTTCTCTACCTCAGTGCTATTGACGTTTTGGGCTGAATAAGTCTTTGCCATGGGCGGCTGTCTTGTGCATCGTAAGATGTTCAGGACCATCCCTGGCCTCTACCCATTAGACGCACGAAAAGAATTGCTTTGGTTTCCAGGAAAGCATTCTTGCACTAGTACTACAGTCCCCACCCCACCCTCACCCCATTCCCACCCCAAGTCATGACAATCAAAAATGTCTTCAGGCATTGCCAAATGTCCCTTGTGGGGTGAAGTCACCCCCAGTTGAGAACCAGGCTTAAATAGCACTCAGGACAGGGTGACGATCCTAGCAGGGAGGGGAGGAGTTGTGTTATGATGAGCACACCCAGCTTCCTCCTGTTTCCACCCGATCACGACAGCTGCTCCAATTCCACCAGACAAACGAGAACTGGGTGCCAACTACCCTCAGGACTGCTCAGGACCTCTCTCAGAGTCCATCAACCAGGCAAGTTTTCTGTCATTGTCCTCTTGCCAATTTCAAGGGTCCTTAGTCAGAATAGACTTTCAAGGGTCCTTAGTCAGAACAGACTCGACAGCAACAGGTTTGGTTTGCTTTTGGTTTTTCACAGAAGCCCAGCCTCACCTTGGCTCCTGGCTCTTCATGGGCTCTTTCCTGATGTTTATGTTGTTGGGTGCTGTGGAATCAATTCCGACTCACAGAGACCCCATGGGACAGAGTAGAACAGCCCCATAGGGTTTTCGTGGCTGTAATCTTTATGAGAGCAGATAGCCAGGTCTTTCGCCCGTAAAGCTGCTGAGTAGATTCGAACCACCATCCTTTTGGTTAGCAGCCGAGCACTTAACTGTTGCACCACCAGGGCTCCTGCCACCTGCCAACCCAACCAAATCGCCAATTCCTCCCGAAACCTCCCTTGACTCTGCCCTGCCTTCTCCATTCTCACTGCCACCATCTGAGGCGAAGATTGTTCATTTGTGCCCAGAGACCCTAGAAGTTTCTAGAGAGCTCTAGACCCCAATCTCTCCGTCTGCCACTCAATCTTTCCACCTTCTGCTGTCTGGGCAACACTCCTGGGACACTTCTCTTATGTTTCTTCTACGAAGACTGAGAGCTTGACTTTCTCTCTCACAGAGGGTGACACGTGAAGTTTAAAGTTCCCTCATCATCTTGCCCCTTGCCCCACCAGCAGCCTTACTCTTACCTTATGTTTTCCCAGCATATGCTTCCTCTCTCCTGGCATCCTCATCCCGTTCTCCCGTGCAACCTCTCTCTTTCCACTGTGTCCCAGTATAAGACCAGCTTCCTCCAAAGCCTTGTCTAACTTCTCCAGCGCACTAAATTCTATTCTGTCACTAAATTCTACAGCCATTATCATCATTTCCCCTCACCAGAACAATTACTTAAGTTGTTTTAAAATTCTTGATGTTTTCCCCCTAGAATCATTAGATAAACATAGAGCCCTGGGTAGTGCAAACAGTTTGTGCTCATCGGCTAACCTAAAGGTTGGCAGTTCAAACCCACCCAGTGGCACCACGGAAGAAAGGCCTGTTGATCTGCTTCCATAAAATTTCCAGGCAAGAAAACCCGATGAAGCACAGATCTACTCCGCAGCATGTGGGACTGCCACGAGTCAGAATCAAGGGCAATGGGTTTTCGTTATTACATAAACAAAGTTTTTATTCCCAAGAGTGCTCCACTCACTCCCTCTTCCCCCTCCATTTCTCCTTCAAGTTTTATTTAAATATCACCTTCTCAGGGCAATCTTCTCAGGCCACCCTCTTTAAAACGCAACCCCTCCACCACGGCAAGTGTTCCTCATCCCCTTCCCTACGGGGAACAAGGCAGCTAAACAAACTCTCACTGCTTTTGTGGAGCTGATATTTCGTGAGCTGATATTTGCTTGAACATAAAATATATCATACTCAATTACTTTTTTCATTCATAGGCCGTTTAATATCAAATCTGTTCTCTGTATTTTATTAGGACTTCTTATCAGTGTCCTTGACCTTGACTTTAATCTCTAAGAGCAAGAAGCTTCTCTGCATTTTTTTAACAAAACTTTCATTTTAGAAAAGTTTTGAATTTACAGAAAAGTTATGAAGATAGTAAGGAGACTTCCCATACATACCCCCCACCTATTTCCCCCTATTACTGCCTTACATTAATTAGTAAAGCAATATGATGCATTATCACGAACTAGAGTTCTGTTGTCCATTGGAGCTCTGGTGGCATAGTGGTTAAGAGCTCGGCTGCTAACCAAGAGGTCGGCAGTTCAAATCCACCAGGCACTCCTTGGAAACCCTATATGGCAGTTCTACTTTGTCCCAGGGTCACTACAAGTCAGAACCGACTTGATGGCACCTAATAACAACAACGGAGTCCATACTTTACTCTGACTTCATTGGTTTTACCTAATGGCCTTTTTCTGTTCGAGAATCCCATCCAGGACACCACCTTACGTTTAGTCGTCATGCTTCCTTAGGCTCCTTTTGTCTGTGACAGTTTCCCAGACTTTCCTTGTGTTCAATGACCTCGAGAGTTTGGAGGAGGACTGATCAGGTATTTTGTAGAAAGTCCCTCATTCGGGATTTGCCCAATGTTTTTCTCATGTTTAGACTGAGTTATGGGTTTTGGGGGAGGAAAACCTCAGAGGTGAAGTGCCATTCTCATTACATCATATCAAGGGTACATACCATCAACATGACTTATCACTGTTGATGTTGACCTTGGGCACCTGGCTGAGGTCATGTTTTTCAGGTTTCTCCACTGCACTTTTTGGAAGGAAGTCACTATACACAGCTCAAGCTTATGAGTGGGAAATTATGTTCCCCACCTTAAGGACAGGGAATCTATGGAAATTTTCTGGAATTCTCCTGCAACATAGATTTGCTTATTTTCCCAACTTACTTATTCAATTATTTATTTAGGTCAATACAGACTCATGGGTACTTATCTTATGCTTTGGGTCAGAAAGCAGTTCTACTTTTTTTATTCTGTTGTTCAGGTTCCAGCTTTAACCATTGAAAGCTCTTTCATGTAGTCCCTGTGCTCCTTTGGCACACCCCTGTCATTATCTATGTGTGTATTTTGGTTTTAGTTTGGTTTTGTCTTGTTTTGTGTGTGACATTATTACCTTCTGCACTACGAATGGTCCAGGCCCATCTTGGATGCTTCTGCCCCAGTCCTAGAATCAGTCATTTCTCCAAGAAGCCCTGGTTCTTTATACTGGAGAATAGCACTGGAGATCTAGATCTGGATTCTGGGTGTGCTTTTGCTACTGGGGTCGTTGATCCCAAGCCCGCTGAGCTGGTAGAGCAAGGAAATATATGTGTATATACTAATCTGTGTTTATAAGCGTATCTATAGATATTTCTATCTGCAACCATCAGTATCTATATTAAGCTAAACATGAGTTCACACCAACATCTCCCACTCTAACCCATTACCATATGGATTGTCCCAGCTTCCTCCTCTTGCTTTTCTGTAAATCCCTGTCCAACAGTGAGGAAGTGGGTTCCCACCATCTGCCATCAGTTTACCTAATTGTTTGATTCCAGTATAGATGTAGCAGTATCAGAATTGTTAATCCATACCCCCATGGGAAACAACTTTATGAACCAGAGCACTGTGCTTATGTGCCGTTCTTTTTGCTTCAGTCTTTACAGGCTCCATTCATTTCCAGAGTTACTTAGGTCAGCACCCTTTCCTCTCTTCCCCTTTGGTGAGGTTCTTTCAAACATTTAAGACCTCTTGTCCAGTGATTCACAAGGGCCAGAACTCCAAAGAGCCAAAGAATGGGAAATGGGCAAGTGGGGAGGATGAGAGGTCATTTTTTTACAGCAACAGTAGTCAGGGCAATAATTAGTTTTCAACCACACAGGATAAAGAACACCAAACATCCAGAAGCTGTGACTGCTGAAACTCTCAGGGGAAAAACCAAAGGGCCAGGGGAGCCTGAGTCGATGTCTTCGCTCCCTCACCAACAATGTAACACCTCCAGCCAGCCCCACCTTGATCTTATGCCCTTGGATACCGATGAGCAATATTCCCGGCACGGTGATTGGGACCCAGCTCTAGAACAACCTGAAAAGAAACGTGTGAGACCAGCAAAGGAAGGGGCTTGGGAGAGTAGAGGCTTTGTCTGCTGCTCCTTAGATTTTAAATATTATTAAATGATTTTCTCAAATTTCTAATAAGCAGGTTGGAGTTTAAATTACAAGATCTCTAACAGAGTCAGAATCCAAATGGCACAGTAGCCAGCAGACAACAATTGCTGGGGCCGGATGGGTTTCAGGTTTGTTCTTTGTAAAGACAAAGCTCCTATTGAGTGGTAGAGAGGAGATCCTGTGGAGGGGAGGGAGAGGTTTTCATTACCCTGATCATCATCCCCACGGCAAGGGGAGGGCAAGGGGAGGATGTGGAAGGAAGAAAAGAAAGCCCAACCTGGCCCAGGCGCTCCTGAGGATGACAGCTTACAATGAATCATGTACCTGATATTTGGGGCTCCTCTGGAGCAGGGTTGGGACGGGAGACAAAGTTGTGGAAAGAAGAAAGCAGGCCTAAGGCCAAGGCTTAGGCAAAGGCCATGCAAGCTCATGCATTCGGCAGAAATAAAAAAGGAAAAAAAAATCAGAGCAGAGAATTGGTTCTTGGTAGGTGGTCCAAGGCCAGAAAGGTGATCTAATAATTCTCAGTTTTTTCTTGAATGCCTTAGAAGCATCAGATTAGGTTTCTCCCCAGCCAACGGAACTTGGAGGATGAAAACCAGCAGCTGTCTCCCAAGAGGAGGCAAAGCACTGGGACCAGACACCAAGAGAGGCCATTACTCTCCACATCTCAGCAGACCAAGAATGGTGAGCACGGGTCAGCTCCAAGCAGATCACAAGGTAGCATGACAGCACATCTCCATCTTCAAGGAGACTGGGCTGGGCTCCCAGCAGTCGCACCTCATTGGAGCTTCTTCCCTAGCAGGTGCTTCTTATCTGCTAGCTCCTCCATCCTTACTACCACCCTGCCACTAGGAATTGGGATCCCCACTTAGAGGTGGCCAAATAGAATCTGAGAGGTGAAACCAATGCCTCTCAACCTGGGCTGTATGTCAGAATCACCCAAGGAGCACCCTTTCAGGGGCTGCAGCTCAACTCCATCATCTCAACCCACGATTCTCAAACACCTGGAAAGCTTGTTCAGCTTAGATTGCTTGACCCCACCTCCAAAGTGTCTGATTCCATGGGGCTGGAATAGGTCAGAGAATTTGCATTCTGAACAAGCGCCCAGGTGATGCCGAAGCTGCTGGTCCAGGGACCATACCTTGAGAACCACTGGCCCAAAAGCACCCATATTGTAACTGGCAGAATTAGATGCAACTTGGGCCTCTTTGCCACTCAGTTTGTGTTCCCAGCATGTTTGGGTTTTCCTTCAGCATGGTCTATTGGGAGAGGAGGGCCTCCAGACACCATGACCTTGATATTGACTTTAATCTCTAAGGGCAAGAAGCTTCTCTGTATTTCTTTAAATGAACCTTTAATTTTAGAATGTTTTCAGGTTTACAGAAAAGTTACAAAGATAGTACAGAGACTTCCCATATACCTACATCCAGTTTCCCCCATTATCATCTTACATTAATATGGTATATCTGTCAATTAATGAACCAATATTAATATATTATTATTAACTAAAGTTTAGACCTTATTCATACTTCCTTAGTTTTTCCCTAATGTCCTTTTTCTGTTCTAGGATCCCATAGAAGATACTACTTTACATTTAGTTGTGATGACTCCTTAGGCCCCTCCTGGCTGTGGCAGTATCTCAGACTGCCATTGTGTTTGATGACCCTGACAGTTTTGAGGAGAACTGGTCAGGTATTTTGTAGAATATCTCTTAATTGGCTATAGAATCTCTTTCCTCGGAGATTTTTCTGTTGGGATGGAAGAGGATCTTCTAGAGCATTGCCATGCAAAGTGTAGGCTGTGGACCAGCAGTATTGGCATCACCTGGGAGCCTAATAGAAATGCAGACTCTCAAGCCCTACCCCAGAGCCACTGGACGAGGAATCTACCTTGTCACATGATTTCCAGGGGATTTTATGCACAAGAAATTTGAGCAGGGTTCTTCTAGAAGAGCTGAGCAGTACCTACTTAAAGGGCAGAGGACAAGACGTGCGCTTCCCAGCATGCTTGCGGAGGCTGCAGCTCAACTCGGTCATCTCAACCAATGGGAAATACTGGCAGAGTGAGGAAAGGTGTTCGAAAGGACACTTGACTATGATGACAATAATGGTAAAGAAGAAAGAAATGGGGGAGGAAGATGGAGAAGAACAAGGTCCGGTTTGCAGCAATGCCCCAGAGAGTTCAGACTAAGAGGCCGAATTCAACAACATGTAGGACATGTTCAGCCTTGGGACTGCACCCAGCAAAGAGGAAGAAGAAGGAGGGGAATGTGGTAAGAGCCCACTGTCCTGGGCTCCAAGCAACCCCGGCACTTGCTCTCACCTAATTCTACCCACATCCCGGTTAAAGATGGCCTTCCTTGATTTTCAGGTCAAGATGCAGACGGATAAGAAACTTGTTCAAATCTCACAATTACTGAAAGGTAACTGGAGAATTCTAACCCAGGTCTGTGATGCCAAAGTTTGTGTTCTCCCCATCGTGACACAGGAAGGGCGGGTTTGTTAGGCAGTTTCAGAGAGCTCCAAAGCTCTGGCTTGCTGTTTCCACAAAAGACCAGCCAAGTCATTCTTATCAGATATGGGACAGAGAGCCAAGGGGTTACAAATAGGGGCTCTGGCCCCCAGTTGCCTAAGTTTAAACCCTGGTTCCACTATTTGCTAGCTATAGGATCCTTCCCGTAAGTTCCCTCTGCCCGTTTCCTTGCCTATAAAAAAAAAAAATGGAGACACCACTAATATGTTATTATATATAATAATAATATTTTACAAGGATTAAATCATATAAAAGATTCAAAGTTCTAAGCACAGGGCCTAGTACATAATAAACACTCCGGGTCCTTGGAAGAAGCACGATTCTCTAGTCTTGGTCCAGTGAGGCAATTTCTTTAATTGCTGCTCTGGGAAAAGAGCATCCTATAATTCCACAGTGGGATAATGTGGGAAAATGGGATACTATGGAAAATATGGATGCAGAATGGGAAGGTGAAGGGTGGAAGAAGTCCAGTTATTTATATAATTGCAGGATGTTTGCAGGGGACACTCAAAATGCAAACATTACGCCAACATTTCCAGTGGAAGAGACGGGCATTAGTCAAATAATTACACACATTATTTCTATGAAGGAAAAATACAGGCTAGGTATCAAGGAACTGTGTGTGTGTGTGCATGTGTGTGCACACACACACACACTCTGATGGTTAGGGACTGGTGGTAATGATAATAAGTCGACAATTCCAGCAAAGAGAACAGCTTGTGTAAATTCCCCTGAGGGAGGTAGGAGTCTAGTACATTTGAGGTTGGAGGGATGGGCAGACTCAGCCCAGGCTGACTGGCATAGGTCAGATTAAAGATTGTGGTCTTATCTTAAGAAAATGGCAGCCGTTGGAGGGCTTAAGCAGCAAACAGCTGTGCCATGATTTGTGCTAGAGAGAAGAGGTCTTGCTGAGAAATTAGGGGAGCTTGGGTTCATACTACCCACATTTTGTTAATGAAGAACTGGCAAAGGCTTTCAGTCAGAAAATTTCATTCAATCCATTCTCTAGAAGGTGGTAAAGCAGGGTGGTTATTGAATCAGAGTCTTATGGTGAGAATTTCAATCTTCCTTGGGATAATTAATAATAAATTACCTCTAGGGAAGGGAACCCCTATATGGAACCCTGGTGGCCCAGTAGTTAAGAACCATAGCTGCTAACCAAAACGTTGGCAATTTGAATCAACCAGCCACTCCTTGGAAAACCTACAGGGCAGTTCTACTCTGTCCTATATGGTTGCTATGAGCTGTAATCGACTCAGTGGCAATGGGTTTTTGGTAACAACTGTGGGTCTCGTAGGGTTTTTGTGAGCATTTAAATGAGAACTTGGGTAAACTTGAGCAGTGTTCCTAGCACATAGAAGCACCCAACACTTTGTGGCTATTTTTATCCTGTCTCCATGCACCTTGAGTAAGGAGTCTATTGCTGTTGTTGTGTGCCATTATTGATTCCGACTTATAGTGACCTTATAGGACAGAGTAGAACTGCCCTGCAGGGGTTTCTAGGCTGTAATCTTTACAGGAGCAGATCCAGGTCTTTTCTCCCACGGAGCCACGGTGGGTTCAAACTGCTGACCTTTCAGTTAGCAGCCGAGCATTTAACCACTGCACCACCAGTGTTCCTTAGGAGGTCCATGGAAGCGCACCATCTTCATTAGCTTTTGACCACTCTTAGGATCCGTCTTCATTGAAGGACCTTCCGCCCATTCCTTTCTTGCTGAAGTTTAAACGTTTCCATTTTCTTCTCAAGAACAGCTGGTCCCAATCTACTAAATAACCACCTTTGCAGACTTGAAGACCATTATTAAGATTCCCCTTGGCCATAAACATATGAAAAAGTGTTTAACATATGAAAAAAAATGTTTAACCTCACCAGTAATCAAAGAAATTTAAATCAAAACAACAAAATGCAATTTTTGCCTATCAATTTGGTGACTTTTTTTAAATGATAGTACTCAGTGCTGGTGAGAGGAGGCTAAGGTGGCAATTTCAGACATTGCTGGTGGCAGCATAAATTGGTACAATCTTTCTGGAAAGCAATTTGGCAATATGTTATCAAGACCCTGAAAATTGTCCTTACCCTTTAACCCAGTAATTCCACTTCTGAGAATCTATCCCAAAGAAATAATCAAAGAATCAGATCAAGATTTCTGTTCAATGGCATTTGTGTAGCACACAGTATTTTCATTTATAAACAACCAAAAATGAATTAGAAGCTCAATGATAAGTCATGGCATTAAAAAGCTACTAAAACTCATGTTTACAAAGAATATTCAAGGGCACGCAAAACGGTCAACATAAAATGTGACAAACACACACACACACAGAGGTTAAAATGTTGAACACAGTAGGGTTTAATTATGAGATGACATAAATTTATATTTTATATGTGCACAGAAAAAGACTAAATGGAAAGACAGCAAAATATTAACAGTTCTTATCAGAGGGTGATAGAATTAGTGGTGACTATTTCCTTCTTTAAAATTTTAAGAAATTGTTTAAGAGCTCAAGTGGCCTTATATGTTTTTCTAAGTAGGTCAGCACGGTCCCTGTCTTAGTTATCTGGTGCTGCTGTAGCAGAACTACAAGAGCGTGGCTTTAACAAATTAATTTTCTCACAGTCGGTAGACTAGGAGTCTAAAGTCAGGGTGCCGGCCTTAAAGAAGGCTTTCTGTCTCTGTTGGCTCTCAGCTCCTTGGGGATCTTCATGTAGCATGGCGTCTATTCCCTGTCTCCCCCTCCCCACCGCCCGCCACCTTGCTCACTTGTTTGTTTTATCTCTTTTATATCTCAAAAAAGATTGACTTAAGGTGCACCCCTCACTAATATTGCCTCATTAATATAACAAAGAAAACCCATTCCCTAATGGGATTATAACCATAGGTACACACCATTGCTGTTGAGTTGATTCCAACTCATAGGGACCTTATAGCCAGAGTAGAACTGCCCCATAGAGTTTCCAAGGCTGTAATATTTTCAGTAGCAGAGTGCCACACCTTTCTACCGCAGAGTGGTTGGTGGGTTCGAACTTCATCGACCTTTTGGTTAGCAGCCAAGCCCTTAACCACTGTGCCACCAGAGCTCCGTACCACAGGTATAGGGGTTAGAATTTATAACACATATCTTGGGGGACACAATTCAATCCATAAGCGTCCCCACTCTGCCACAGCATGTTACCGTTCGCTGTGGAGTCAATTCCAACTCATAGCGATCTCATATGACAGAATAGAACTGCCCCATGGGGTTTCCTGGACTATAATCTTTACGGGAGCAAATCGCTCGGTCTTTTCTCCACAGGAGCTGCTGATGAGTTCCAACTGTCTACCTTTCTGTTAGCAGCCGAGTGCTTAAGCACCAGGCCACCAGGCCTCCTTGTAATTAATAAAAACCAAACCAAACCCTTTGCCGTCAAGTTGATTCTGACTCGTAGTTACCCTATATGAGTGTTGTAATCAATAGTAGAGGTATACTGCCCAGAATCTAAGCAACACACTATCAGGGGTTGCAGATGAACGGCCAGCTAGTAAATATTTTAAGCTTTGCGGTCATGCTGTCTATCGCAACTAATCAACTCTGCGGCCAGAGACAGTATGTCAATGAATGGTGTGGCTGTGCTCTAATAAAACTTTATTTACAAAAACAAAAGTGGGGCCAGATTTGGTCCATGATCATCATTTGCCAATCCCTGGCCTAAATGATATGAATCTCTCCCAGTCCAAAGAATCTAGTCCCAAATAAACATGGTGGAGAAGTTTCTAGAAGGGTGGGGAGAGGTGAGATTCTCGTCTCCATCCCCTTAGTTGGTCATTCAGTCTGAACCTTTTAATTCAGAAGCAGTTTGCTAGGAGTACTCTTCATAGGCCTTGTTTCATGGGCCTCTTGCACAGGTCTCTCCTCTTCTTGATCATGGTTACCCTCTTCCAGGTTGTTCTACCACCACTTAATGGAGATGGCATGATGGGGGTAAAGAAAGGCCAGGATTTAGGGATGACAGCAAAAGGGAAGTGAATTCTTAGCACAATTGACAGCCAGTTTGAGTTTCCCCTCTGTCTTAGTCATCTAATGCTGCCATAACAGAAATACCACAAGTGGATGACTTTAACAAAGAGAAATTTATTTCCTCACAGTAAAGTAGGCTAAAAGTCCAAATTCAGGGTGTCAGCTCCAGGGGAAGACTTTCTCTCTCTGTTGGCTCTGGAGGAAGGTCTTTCTCCTCAGTCTTCCCCTGGTTGAGGAGCTTCTCAGGAGTAAGGACCCCAGGTCCAAAGGACGCGCTCTGCTCCTGGTGCTGCTTTCTTGGTGGTTTGAAATCCCCCAGTCTCTCTGCTTCCATCTACCTTTTAATCTCAAGAGATTGCCTCAAGACACAATCCAATCCTGTAGGTTGAGTCCTGCCTCACTAACATAACTGCCGCCCATCCTCCCTCATTAACATCATAGAGGCAGGATTTATACCATGTAGGAAAACCACACCTTACTGGGAATCAGGTCCCAGCCCAATTGATACACACATTTTTGGGGGAACATAATTCAATCCATGACACCCTGTTTTCCAACTTTGCTCCACATGAGGTTGTAGAGGCTTCGGATTCCTAAATTTGCTCAGTTGTCTTCCCTTTTGGCCACTGCGTTCCAGGCGAATGAAAGGAGAGAGACACAAGATCAACTCTAGGCTAACTCCACTCCAAGCAATGCTCAAAACGGCACATGTGAGATGTTTTTTTGTGGTGAGCTCAGCTAAATACAGAGTCAACAAGGACCCTCACTCAGCAAGGCCTCATAATATACTTGTATCTGCTATGAAATTTCCTTTCCTGAGATTATAGCTCTTTACACTCACCTTGATTTACACGCAGCTCATTACCAGGTACAGTCCATCTTTCTACTCACTCCACCCTCCTTTACCTTTCCCAGCTCCTTTTGTATGTTTCCAGTGGGGACACCTTGTCTAAACTCTTTGAGACAGCGGGCACTTGTCCAGGAGGCATGAATGGCATCTCAGGGTCGCTGCGTGTCAGAGCTGGTGATGTACAGAGAGATGGAAGGTGACAGTGGCATTTCAGGAACCTTTCTTTCCTTGTCCCTCTGCCCCTACAACCAAGTCAAATAAAAAGTTGAGAGCCATCAGGTAAAGATGGCCCATGTGGAAAGAAAAGCCAGTAACCCAATTGTTCTCTCAAAGTCATCTTCTGGCTCTTGGTTTGGATTCCCCTGACATGGTTTAATCTTACCACCTATTTTCTCTTTACCCTGAATTCAGGTACTGGGCTCAGTAGACCAACTTTCTATAGAGATTCCGCCATCTTGGTGGTTAAATAACAATGAGAGAAAGAGCAGAACAAGGAGATTTTGCATTAAAATTTTTTTTTAAACTCCAATGAGTTGGTTATTTTGCTCCTAAAATCTCTCTCACATCATCACCAAAGCAGACAATATTTACACCCAACCCTCACCTCCAACCACGATCTCCAGTAAGCAGCCTGCTTATGATTTATTTTCCTGTCCAAGACTGGCCTTACTATATCTCTTACTCTGACTTCTCCTGGATAGAACTGCATGGTTATTGTTTTTGCTTTTGTTTTGTTAGAGGAAGGATGTGTTGAGAACCCCGTGTGATTCACACCATCTCATACCCCCTTTGAATTAAATTGCATTCAAGAAGCAGATATTGGGTAGTGCATAGTGTATAGACAGATCATAGGATTAGAAGTCATTCATGCATCCCATTTTTCAGACGTTTTCTCTACAGAAGGTAGACCTCAATATGAAACACAGGTCTGCTCCTTCCCAGCTGTGTGAATTACTTAATCTCTCCAGGCTTTTCTTTCTTTCATAGAGAGGGAAAAAGGAAAAGTGTAGGGCTGGGCAGCATAATGATATCCATCAGGCACAGTTGTGAGGTTTGAACAAGAGACCAGATGTGAACGGCTGGCACAGTGTAGGTAGGTACTCAGAACATTTCACTCCCTCTTCACCTTCCAGCAAGGAATGGTGCTAACAGCTCTGAGACACAGGTCTGGATATTACCTGGCCCCTGGCCCCCAAGGGCTGAGTCTTCAGGGAGAGACACAGATACCTGGAAATGCTGGCTACGCTGTGAAAGTTCACGCAATGTGCTGTCTGAACAAAGGAGGGGAAGAGCTCCATTCCAACCACTAGTATAGATTGCTGAAGGCTCCAGGATGGGCGTGGCATTAGAGCTGAGCTTTAAGGACAGGAATGGAGAGGCAGGAGAGGCTCTGGGCTGAAAAATTGCAGGAGCACAAGCTAGAGACAGATAAGACAAAGCATTTCTGGAAATTATGAATGTCTGGGGTGGCTGGACAGCCAGGTACATAGAGAGCCAGGAGTGGAGGTAAGGTTAAAAAAAATTGAAGGAGGCCATATCACAAGGAAGCCATAAACACTATGTTATGAAAATTATTCATTATTATGGAAACCATGAGATTCTGAAGCCAAGAAATAACATCATTAGAACTTCATTTTAATATGGTGAACACAATTCTCTGTTTGCCCAGGACAGTCGCATGGCATAATCATTACTAGAACCCCCTTTCACTCCCCCAAAGTGTTCCAGTTGAAAAATTAATTATGTGACCCTCCCAATTTTAGATCGCCCTGCTGTCAATGGAGGAGCCCTGGTGGCATGGTGGTTAAGCGCTTGGCCACTAATCAAAAAGTGGCCGGTTTGATCCTACTAGCTGCTCCGTGGGAGAAAGATATGGCAGTCTGCTTCCGTAAAGATTTACAGCCTTAGAAACCCTATGGGGCAGTGCTACTCCGTCCTATAGGGTCATTATGAGTCGGAATCCACTTGATGGCACACAAGGACAAGAACAAAGGGAGAGAACTAATGGGAGTGCAAAGAAAGCAGGAGATCAAAGAACCACTTTGAAGGTGGGCTCAGTAAGATTCAAGATTGATGGATGAGAGGAGTAAGAAAGGAGAAGGCATATAAGCTGTGTTGAGTTGATGGGCTAGTAGGACATCCTGGTTTAGAAGACTAGCCAGGAGCTGGAAAGGAGAATCTGGAGCACCTGAGAGGCCAGATCTCAAGGTGTGGATTTGGAAAATTCTAGGTAAAACGATGGCCGAAGCCTCAAGGGTACATGAGACCATCCAGGAAGAGGGAAGAAGCTGGGAGCTCACTGACTGATGCTGAGTCACGTGCAAAAGAAAAGAAGAACCAGGCAGGACAGAGTCAAGAACGACTGGGGAGAAACGAGTTTGAGGATGAATGGTTGGGTCAACAGAGCCAGATGCTCCTAAAAGACTGAGGGAGGTGGGAGAGGGCATTTAGAAAGCCCTCTGAAAGTTCCATCCTCACCGGAGCAGTGGGGGAAGAAGGCAAATTCCAGTGGCCTAAGGAGTGAATGGGAGGCAAGAAACAGTGTCAATAAGCCTAGGAGATCTGTTAAAGGAAAGAAAGAGGTGAGACTGTGGTTGGAGGGGGAAAATCAAGAGAAGGGAAGCACTGGGGAGTTAAGTGGGACCTGAATATGTTTGTACACCAAGAGGAAGATGCTGGCAAAAAGAGGGAGTTTAAAGATGCCAGAGATAGTAACTTGGAAGAAGATAGGAACAGACGGTTTCTGCCTTAGGGGAGAGGGCAGCCTTAGACAAGAAGCGAGGGGACTCAGCCTTCTCTGAGAAAGGCTAGAAGGAAGTGAGACTGCAATACAATGAAATCTTGAGTTGGGTGGATGATAAGATGTGGGGTGAGGAGGAGTAAAAATAGTAGTAGTAATCCCAACAGTTAATAGTTATGATTACTTTTTGTTTAGGAACCCTGGTGGCACAATGGTTAAGAGCTCAGCTGTTAACTAAAAGTCTGGAGGTTCGAACCCTCCAGCTGCTCCATGGGAGAAAAGACCTGGCAATCAGCTTCCATAAAGGTCACAGCCTAGAACACTCTATGGGGCCATTCTACTCTGTCCTAGGGTTGCTATTATTCAGAATTGACTCAAGAGCACACAACAGTGTTTTCTTTACATGCAAATTCCCTGCATTGTTTAAGTTAATCCTCACAGTAAACCCATTTTTTGTGTGAGGCTAGTGATCCTAGGAGAGGTGAAGTAACTTGCCCACAGGTCACAAACTGTAAAAGTGGCAGAGCACAGGCGTAACCCCAGGTCTTTCTGGGGCCACAGCCAGACTCCTAGGCCACTTGGAGTCAGTATAGACCAGTGGCTTAGTCCTTTCTGTGGAGCAGGAGGTGAAGTCATCTGCTCTGAATAATGGGGGTGGATTTGGAGGCCTGAGGAGGGAGAAGAGTTGAAACAGCTGCTATGAAGAATGCAGCAGGGATGGGCCAGGGAAGAGAGAGGGCACAGATAACCTCCCATGGGGCACTGATAGCTTGCAGGAGGTTCCATCTTATTCTTATCACCCTTATTCCCAACCCCATTTCCTGCCGCGAACCCTTACCCCCACGTTCTTCTCATTTCTTTTCTTGTCCTCTCTCCTCTTCTCCCTCTCTCAAGGGAAATAAGAGTCACTTGGTCCATGTCAAAAAATCTTCCAGCCACTAGAAGACTTGGTGATGGCCAGGAAATGGATCCTGGGGGGTAATTCTTGGTCCTAACAAAGAGTCCTATGACCTGAAAGTTTTAAGGAGGCAGTGCCTACATCTGTCAATAATAATTGCAGCTGGAACATCTCGGAGCCATGAATTTGCATTCAGGGGCTCAATTTACTTGTTTCTGACTCAGCCTCCCAATTCCTTGGACTTGGCCAATGAAGGAAGAAAGCTGGACTCAAAGAACGTCTTCCAGGTGAACTGGTCACCCTGCTTCTCTCAGGACCCGGCTTCTGTTCTGTCCATCCCAGGAGGCCTTTTTCTATTGAAAAGCCACTGACTTTATAGCTAATGAGTAAAGAGGGTGCTTTCACCTGAGCCCAAAGCTGAAATCTGTACCTCTGATTCACTGACTAACTGCTTTGAAAATAGCAGCAGACTAAAACACGCCGGCCCTCCCACATCGGGGAGATCTCCATGGAATTAGTAAATTGAAGGTGTTGGCATTAGGGACAGGCTTGAAGGCATAAGATTACTGGCTGTTGGATGTGGCCCACCAGCTAGTACAGGACTATTAAGCCATTGCTCAAATTAATAAAATCCATATGAAACCAAAGTCTAGAAGAAGCTGGGCTCAATTCAAATTTCAACAAAAATGGCTAACAGGACCAGGGAATTGGCATTGAATTCTAGAAGTGTGCTGGCTCCTTGCCTCCAAAACATCACTGTCAACACATCCGGACTCAGGATAGGAAATCTGTGGGCTGGTAGGGTGCTTTTATTAGACTCTTCTCAGGGCTCTTACTCTTTCCTACAGGGCTAAGAGTCACTCATAAGAAAGTCATCGCAGCTGATCCTTCAGAACAGAGAAAGCACAGGGACGATGACCCAGTCTTCTGTTCAGGCTCAAATGGAATCATCTGGAGGGACTCAAGCTAGTGCCGCTCTCATTTACATTTACGTGTACAAGTATTTGGAGGGTTGGGGGCAAGGGAGAGTGGAGATTGTGCTTTCCATAGATAGGTCTTCTCAGTTTTTTTGTGTTCAGGATCCATAGGCAAAGGTTTCAGAAGCACTGATCCTTGTATGGGTTGGTACACACAACACACACATACACGCATGTGCACGTGCACACGTACATGCACACACAGACACTCTGGGCTTCTGAAGAAAGTGTGCGCTATTACCCAGCACCAATTCAAACAAAGCCCATGCCTCCCCTTAACCCCTGATCGAAAGTGAATTGTCTCCAAGGCAGGAGAGATTCCTGAACCGCCCCCACCCCCAACCCTCATTCCAACTCTCCACCAGATTAGCATCTTTGCCCTAAATCGCCCTGAAAAGGAGCCCAGGGGCAACAGATCCCTCCCCCTCCCACCGCTCCAACATCTCTCCAATTAATGCAGGAGAAAATTAATTACAGAGGGATTTTCAAGACCTCAGCATCTAATGACCAGCCCCAGCACCCCCGCTGCCCCCAGCTCATGGCAGCTCCCGACTGGTCCCGCCCAGCTAACCCCTCCCCACCCTCCCTTCCCAGAGCCCAAGAACAATATCACAGGCTAATTAGTTGAGGAAAGAGTTGCTTGGCAAAGGGGGCCAAGTGCTAGGTCAGTACCTTGAACAACCCAGAAGAAAAACAAAACAGCATTAAAAGAAAAAGGAAAAAAAAAAGGGAGGGGGGACCTGCTAATCCCAAGTGCATTTCCGCCAAATATTCTCCTTTTCAAGTGTTTTCTTCCTGGTAAACAAAGTTCTGTGGCTGGATCTGGGGATTTTAGGACACGGTTGCTTAGTAATATTGGGGAAAACACAAAGTCCCCACCTCAGCCCTGTTTGTCTCTCCTCTCTCTTGCTCACTCCGAGAGGCGGTGACAGGTCCTCATGACACAAGGGACAGCCTATTTGTAAAGAAGACCTTTTTTCTTTCTTTCATTCTTTTTTTTTTTTTTTCATGTCTAACGTCTTCCCAAATACAGGTTAGGAACAGAGAGAGGTTCCTGCTACCAAGGTTGGGTGTCCTTTAGCATGTCCAATAGAACTTTCTGTGATGATGGAAAATTCTCTGTGTTGTCCAATATGGTAGCACAAATGATTAAGTGCTTGAGTATTAGCTGACAGGTTGGTGGTCTGAACTCACCCAGAGGTGCCTCAGAAGACAGGCCTGGCAATCTACTTCCAAAAGGTCACAGCCTTAAAAACCCTATGGAGCACAGTTCTCCTCTGCACACATGGGGTCACCATGAGTCAGCATCAACTCACAGGCAACTAAAAACAACAGGCCATATATGGCCACTGAACACTTGAAATGTGGCAACTGAGGAAACGAACTTCTAATTCTATTTCATTCTAATTAATTGTAATTAAAAAAACCAAAGCCAAACCCATTGCCATCCAGTTGATTCCAACATATGGCCATGTGTCATAGAGTGGAACTTCTCCACAGGGTTTTCTTGGCTGTACTCTTACTGGAGCAGATTGCCAGGCCTTCGGCAGTGCTGCTGGGTGGGTTCGAACTGCCAACCTTTAGGTTACTAGCCAAGGGCAAACCATTTGACAAAACGCACTCTGGGCTGAGCTGGTCAAGCCACTGAAGGTAGAACCTGAGGAGCTTGGTGACTTTCATGAGAGAGAGAGAGGCATGGCGTAGTGTAAGGAAAACACAGGCCTGGACTTGAGCACTACTTTCTCACTGAGTTTGAGCCTCATTTTCCTCTTCTGTCATGTGAGAGCCAATGTGGATCAATTTGGCTAGGCCATGATTCCCAGTGCTGTGTGATTGTCCAACATGTCGTCATCTCATGTGATTTTCCTATGTGTTGTAAATCCTATCTCTGTGACATTGATGAGACAGGATTATCGGCAGTTATGTTAATGAGGCAGGATTCAATCTACAAGATTGGATTTTCTCTTGAGCCAATCTCTGTTGAGATATAAAAGAGAGAAGTGAGCCAAGAGATGTGGGGACCTCATACCACCAAGAAAGCAGCGATTGGAGCAGAGCGTGTCCTTTGGACCCAGGGTTCCTGCATGGAGAAACTCCTAGACCAGGGGAAGATTAACAACAAGGTCCTTCCTCCAGAGCCAACAGAGAGAGAAAGTCTTCCCCTAGAGCTGGCCCTCTGAATACGGACTTCTAGCTTCCTAGGCTATGAGAGAATAAATTTCTCTTTGTTAAAGTCATCCACTTGTAGTATTTCTGTTATAGCAGTACTAGATCACTATGAATGGGGAAGGAGCCCTTCCTTTCCTTTGGCATCGGCCTTGACCTCAGTGATTCCTGTTCAACCTCAAAGGACTTCAAGACTCAGCTTCGTAATCTCCTGAACCAGAAAGTCTCCCTCTGTCACACACACACACACACACATCCCACAGCTGGTCTGGATGCCCTTTCTCAGCCCTCATCCCTGCATCTCTGCACTTTCTTACCTACCAGTGTCTTACCTACCAGTGTCTTACCTACCAGTGTCTTGGAGTTTAATGGTCTTTTTTAAGTCTATCATCCCCACGAGAAAATAGACCCTTGTGGACACAGTTTTGACTTCTCTTGGTTTTGTTTTCCATCTCTGTGTCCCTGGCATCCAGCGCAATGTCTAGCACATAGTAACTTCTCAATAAATCTTTGTTAGCCATGAAACAGCAATTATTCATCACAGTTTACACCTTACACCAGGGGTATGCAAATTACAGCCCCCAGGCCAAATCCAACTCATCACTTGTTTTCGTATGGCCCTCAAGCTAAGAATGGTTTTCTGTTTTTTAAAAGGTTAGATTTTCAATGGTTATGTAAGTGTTGTCCTTGGTTGCCCTGGAGTCGATTCTGACTCATGGCGCCCCACGTGTGCAGAGTAGAACCGCACTCCGCAGGATTTTAAGGCTGTGACTTTTCAGAAGCAGATCACCGGGGTTTACTTCTGAGGCACATCTGGGTGAGTTTGAGTTGCCACCCTTTCGGTTAATAGTTCAGCGCTTAACCATTTACACACACACACAAAAAAAAAAAAATTGCCGTTAAGTCGATTTCGACTCGTAGCGACCCTGTAAGACAGAGTAGATTGCCCCATAGAGTTTCGAAGAAGCGGCTGGTGGATTCGAACTGCCGACCTTTTTGATTAGCAGCCGAGCTCTTAACCACTGTGCTACCACTACATAATATCCTTGATGATGCTCCTTGGCCTGCAAAGCCTAAAATATTCACTCTCGGGCCCTTTAAGAAAAGATTTGTCAACACCTGCTCTTGATCCTGAGGAGCCCTGGTGGCACAGAGGTTAAAGCACTCCACTGCGAACCAAAAGGTCAGTGGTTCAAACCTGCCAGCCACTCCTCAAGAGAAAAACATGGTAGTCTGCTTCTGTAAAGATTGCAGCCTTGGAAACCCTATGGGGCAGCTCTACTCTGTCCTATAGGGTCGCTATGAGTAGAAACCGACTCAACGTCAATGGGTATTGTTTGGTTTGGTTTGGCTTTTGATTCCAGAAGACTTGCTGATAAAGTTTCGTATAGCCTGGAGTCAGAGAAAGAGAGAAAGGGTGCTTAGGGGTGGGTGTTGAGAGAAGGACCCAGTGCTCTCATTTAAGACATTTCCAGCGGTACTGAACCCAAAAAGTACTTTGTGAATCTCTAGGAGGCAGCCCCTAGCAACCCAGCCACCACAGGCGGCACCAGCAGGTCAATCCACTGCTGCTACCTCCCATCCCTGACCACGAACCTCACCCTTCTGCAAACACCTCCAGGGGTGGCGGCTGGAGGAGGGGGCACATGATGTGGACTTCTGGGAAAGTTCTGCCTTGCCCACACTGGAGCCACAGCAAACGGAGAGGGGCTGTTCCAGATTCCGTTTTGTGGTTTGTCTGCACTAAGAGGCAGTTTCCATTTAAAGCAAAGCCCCCAAACATGTTTTTAATAGCAATGAAAAGGTCTTCCAAAGTGACAGGCATAGAGCCTTGGAGGTAATCTTGGAGCAGGCAGGAAGCAATCTGGGCTTCCCTTTCCTGCTAAGACATGAACTGGGGTTTCTAAAAACAAAAGCAAAGATTGCTTCAGGCACCGATGACAACCCGTCAAGGTGAGCAAGAGAGCCTCCAAAGTTCCCCCATCTCTGTCCCATGCCCCTGGATCCCCTCTATACACCCCAACGCCTTCCTAACCTCCAGCTAAGAAACAAATTGCCAGTCTCTCAAAAACATCACGGGCACCTGGACTTGCCTCAGTGGCCCACTCACCCCCTGGCTCCATTCAGGCTTCCCAACAGGGTGGGGCTGAGCACACCCGACGTGCTAAATATTTCCCTGCCGGAGAATCTATTTTGCGGCTGCTGTTTGGCAGCAGGAAGGCAGGAAGCGATTTAGATACTTTATCTTCTTGTTCAGGAAGTTTAGAGGAACTTTTCTATTGCAGTTCACACAAACATTCCATCTAATGGTCATTTAGTCATGCTGGCTCATTATGTCACCAGCAAAGAATGCCTGATTAAGTATCATCCTCGCTTCTCCATACTCGCTGCCCCAGAGCCAAAGGAGAAAGCAAAGTTTCCCCTGCCTGGTGTTGGCCAGGACTGGGAGTAGTCAAGCCTAGATGCTGTGGGGGTGCACCACTAACCTCACGGCCCCTTCCCAATCCCAATATAAAGCACTTCCTACTTCCCAGGGTTGCTTATGGCTCCCTGTTGTTGTTTGTCATTGTGTGCCATTGAGTCGATTCTGACTCATAGCGACCTTATAGGACAGAGTAGAGCTGCCCCATAGGGTTTCCAAAGCTGTAATCTTTATGGGAGCAGACTGCCCCATCTCTCTCCCATGGAGTGACTGACCTTTTGATTAGCAGCCGAGCGCTTAATCACTGTACCACCAGGACTCCTCTCTAACTCCTGGCGACCCTATGTAACAGAGTAGAACTGCCTCCTAGGGTTTCCTAGGGTGTAATCTTTACAGGAACAGATTGCCAGGTTTTTTTTACTGTGGAGCCAAAGGGTGGGTTCGAACTGTGACCTTCCAATTAGCAACTGAGCACTTAACAATTGTGTCACTGGGGCTCCTTTATGACTTTATAGCGTAACTTACATGTAAGTGAGTAAGAAGGCGGGTTACTTGACAATTTTATAATCAGATAATGCTGTCCTAACAAGGGAGACCAAAGAGAATTCTTGGCAAGAGGTGCTGAGATGCTGTTATAAAAATTGCAGTAGGACCCACAGACTAAAGGTCAGATCATAGAGGTGGATCAATAGCTGGAAAATAGGACAGATGCCGACCATCAACAGCGAACTTTTATGCATCTGTTATTATGTTCTGGGAGTCCCTGGGTAGCATAAATGACTAAGCGCTTGGTTACTAACTGAAAGGTTGTTAGTTTGAACCCATCAAGAGGCATGGCAAAAAAAGGCCAGGTCATCTGCTTCTGAAAGGCCACAGCTGTGAAAACCCTTGGAGCGCAGTTCTACTCCAAAACACATGAGGTTGCCATGAGTTAGAATTAACTTGGTGGCAATGAGGTTGGTTTGGTTTTACTGTGTTCTAGACACTATTCTAAGTGTGTTACACGTATTAAATTCATTACAGGCTCAAGCAACTCAAGGAGGTAGATATTAACAGGAAATTGGCCCAGAAAGTCAAATATTTTGCTTATTTTGCTTAAGATCATACAAATGGTGAGTGGCAGAGCTAGGATATGGCTTTAGCCTATGGAGTCCAGTAAGACTTTCTGCAATGAAAAAAATGTCCTATTTCTGTGCCATCTGGTATGGAAGCCACTAGCTACATATATGGCTATGGAGCCCTTGAAATGTGGCTAGTGCAACTGAGAAGCTGAATCTTTAATTTTATTTCTATAATTTATTTAAATTTAAATAGCCACATACGGCTAATGGTTACCATATTAGACTCCCAAGTCTAAGCAGTTTGGCTCCAGATTCAGCACCTTAAACATTATAGAGTTCTCTGCCTTTCAAATCAATTAAGAGAATTTTGAACTATTTATTAGAAGAATGGAAACCCTGGTGGTGCAGTGGTTAAGAACTACTAAAAGGTCGGCAGTTCAAATCCACCAGGCACTCCTTGGAAAACCTATGGAGCAGTTCTACTCTGTCCTATAGGATGGCTATGAGTCTGAATTGACTTGACAGCAATGGGTTTTCAGTTTTTATTAGGATAGAAGCTAGAGTTAGAGTTTAATCAATATCTTCAAGGACATGAACATATGAGAAATGAGACTAAATGAGAAACACAAGAGAGAAAAGATAGCTTAAATTAAAGCAGTAGGCATTTGGGTCAATTGCCTAGGAGAATATTCTATAAAGGGAAGAAGGTTAAATACTGCATGGGTTGGTGAGAGGAAGCGGTTCCTTCTTATTTAACCAACAGGTCTTATTGAGCTGCCACGACATAACCTTAGTAAGTCCTTGCTCTCCAGAATCATGTGGTCTAACTGGGAAACCAAGACTAATCCCCTAAACAGTACAAGGCTGCACCATTCCAGCTGGATGGTCACTGAAGCCAGTTCCTCCTGCTGGAATTCAGGAGAGTCCCTGGGTGGTGCAAACAGTTAAAAATGCTCAGCTGCTAACTGAAAGGCTGGAGGTTCAAATCCACTCAGAGGCAACTCAGAAGAAAGGTCTGATGATCTACTTCCAAAAAACCAGCCACTGAAAGCCATATGGAGCACAGTTCTACTCTGACACACACGGGGTTGCCATGAGTCAGGGTCAACTCAGACAGCAACTGGTAACCAGTAAAGACGGAATATCAGTCAAGACCAGAATAATCAAGGAAATCTTCGTGGAGGAGACAGCATTTTAGCTGGAACTTGAAGGACATTATTTGGATTAGGACAGTCGGAAGGTGGAAAGGAGGAATGCATGACACACTTGGAAGGAAAAATTAACTGTTCTTCATGACTGTCTTAGAGACTGACGTACAGGGATTAATCAAAAATGACTCCAAATTTTCAAACTTGGATAAAAATAGTGGTTCTGGGAGCAGACACAGGAAGTGTAGGGGGTGGTAGGAGCCAGTGTGGGGAAATTATGAGTTTGGTTGGGCATTTGGATTCTGAGGTGACACTTGTGGAAATCTGAGATTAATAGCCAC